>NC_053395.1:61467644-61790144 GCF_905171765.1 Bufo bufo | reverse complement strand
TTTGACCACCATCATTATCACTGCCTATTTCCCCCCCAAACCTGCAGGAATAACTGTCATTAGATTTAGGAGTCAATACAGCCCCAGGGTTGTCTTTACAATCATCACTATCCTTTATGGACCCTTCAAACTTGTTGTTATGCTGCCATGACACATTATGTAGAGTCCTTTGTATCGCCAATCTAGTGACTCCTTCAGTCTGATCGTATCCCTGGGCCAGTGCAAAAGACACTGATACTGGAAAATCAAAATCTCCTAGATGAAGCTTTTGTACTTTTATTCTGGCCGACTTCTGTCCATCAAAATACCATATTCTGACAATGTTGTACTTTTTTGAAGTCACATTGGCCTGCCACCAGGAGGGCTCTACCCATCCAGCAATAGCGGGGCACTGCAGTAGAGTTAAACTTAAGACTTTCATTCTCTGATCTTCGAATGGATAAAAAGTCAGCAAGCTCTAACCACAGCACTGGGATCGCAAAATAAGTAGAGTTGAGCGGACACCTGGATGTTCGGGACCCGAACTTGACCCCGAGACCGAACCCCATTTTTAAAAAAAAATTAGGGTACACCCCAAAACATTGGGAAATATAACCCTCCAATCGTGCTGAACACACGTTCAGAAAATACACTGGGGGGGCGGAGTCTAGCAGCCGAGCCGGATGCAGGCTGAGTGAAGAGCTCTGCTGCTGACCGAGCCCTTTTGTGCAAATTAAAGCACTGTTAACAGCAAAAAAATGGGAAAAATCGGCAAAGACAAGCCTAAGGAAACACCTGGGAGACTGAAGACCGCTTCAAATCAAAGCGATCTAGACAGATTCGTGAGGAAAACTGAAGTGAGGTCAGAATCCAAGATGGCGACCGCACGCCGAGCGGCTCTAACAGCAGGTAAAGACGCTGACTCAGAGGGGGAGAGAGATGGCGATACAGAGGAGACCGCAGCAGCAGACGACTTACCTCTGTTCAGAGTCTTCATGAGAGACCTCCTGCATGATGCTTTAGAGCCCCTCAGGCAGGATTTGTCTGAAATAAAACAAGATGTGCATCAGTTGAGTGCCAGAGTGGACGCACTAGAGACTGAACAGCAAACCCTTATTGAAGTTGGGGAACAAGTGGCAACCAATATGGACCATGCACAGGCCCACATTAACTATTTGTATGCCCTAGTAGAGGACCAAGACAACAGGGGAAGAAGGAATAATATAAGGCTCAAAGGGGTTCCTGAGTCTGTTTCAATAGAGTCCCTGAAACAATAGGTGGTGTTGTTTTTCTCCCGCCTTGTACCAGACTGTCCGCCAGAAAAGCTAGAGATGGACAGGGTCCATAGGGCAATGCGGCCGATCCCAAAGCCACAAGATCCTCCTAGGGATGTCATTTGCCACATGACCAGCTTTACAGCAAAAGAACAAATCCTCGCAGCAGCGAGAAATAATAAAACGGTGGATATCGAAGGTTCCATCATTACACTATATCAGGACTTATCGCCCATGACTCTCAGGAAGAGACGGCACCTGAAGCCACTTTTGGACATCCTACAGCAAAAAAAGCTAACATATCGTTGGCTTCACCCATTCGGTTTATTAATCAATACACCGCTCAGGAAACAAGTCATCCGGTCACATGCTGACTTACAGAGGGTATGTGACGTACTGGATATTAAAGATCTGGATATTCAGGACTGGTGCCCTGCACAAAATGTGGCCTCGCTACCTTCACTACCCGTAAGGAATTCCTGGCAAGAAGGAACAACCAAGCGGCAGAAACCAAGGAAGGCCCAGGGTCGACTACCCGTCTGAAGACTGATCATCACAGGATGGAACTAAAACACTGTCTGTACACATTTACTCTGGTGTTCTACAAATGATAGGTCACACTAACTCCTGTTATATGTAAAAAATATACCCATGACCTGTTTTTGGCAAGCTTTATTATCTGGTGTTTCTGCATAAGTGTTAAGGCTGGCTGCAGGCTAGCCTGGATTTGTGGGAGGGGCCGGAACCTGTCATAAGCGGTCCGGCTCTCCCAGGCAGCACGTCGGCATTCGGACGTCTGCTACTTTCGGGTGTGACGTCATCAGCAAGCGTCCCGCACGAGTCGGATCTCAGAGAAGCCGGGTGTACCTTTCCCTTCAGCCTGCAAGCTGCACAAGTCGTTTTTCAGGATAGCTGGTTTGTTTGGGGAGTGTGGCAACCTGAGGGAGGGTAGGAGGGTGTGAAGAGAGGGGGAAGTGTGCTGGAGGATCGCTTCTCCTCATTGCGATCAGGCACATGCAATTCGAGTTTTGGCACCAGGGGGCAGCATTGTTACATTGTTGAAGCTCATTGCCTGTTCAGCACTTTCAACACAACCTGTATTTTAAGTTCATACAGAGGCTGCGAGGCAACTGGGCACAGCATGTCAAACACTGGTAGCTGGGTCATGGTGCCATTACTGGCTTAATTATTTACAAGGTTGCTGGTTTTTCACATGTTTGACACTCTTCACATACATTACATACATACCTTAGACGCATAGTTCGCACATCAGGCAGTTTGACGAAAAAAAAAAAAAGTGGATTGTTAAATAAAGAGGAAAAAAAAAAGGTGGGAACCTTTTTCCACCAAGCTTCGTGCATACACTAGCATAATAAGAAAGAGAAAAATCCGGCTCTATCCAGATGAGGGGCGGCATCCGTGCACCTCAGGTGATTCTACCACTGCAGGTGAGAGCTGCCTTACAATTTCCCATACACTAGCATAGGTACATTCGCTAGTACAGCCACACTCTCGCACGACAGTCAGAGACACCTCGCATCATCTCGTAGAATAGTGTCATACGTCATACGGTCTGTTTTCCACAAATCCTATACTTACATACATCACCTACCACGTCTGTAGGTTCGCTAGCCCGCAGTGTTCGTTTTTAATGAATCTGCCACGTCACAGATTCAGACAAACTCGGGCTTGTCTCATACGTCAGTGGAAACGACTATCATACTCCCTGTCAGCCTCGTCGGCTTCTCGTTAAAAAGTTTCACGCTGCTGGGGGGATGGGGGGGGTTTAGATTCTGTCACCTTGTCTGTCGGCTTACGGGCAGCAGGTCGTAGGGTTAACAGTTTTTTTTTTTTTCTCTCCTCTCTCTTCTCTTTTTCTTTCTTTGTTGTTTTTGTTGTTGTGTTTGTTGTGTTGTTTCAGTGGTCATGTCTCAGCCTTCAGATATTGGGGAGTTTGTGTCCTTGCCTCCGTCTCCAAGAGGGTCCGAACACGGCAGTACTCCATCCCTCAGGGCTTGGACAGTGCCTAAGTTGACGGCCAAATTACTCAGGAGAGGGATTCCGTTCGCGGCTACAGCCAGAAAGGCGGAACTATTTAGACTTCTTTTTCCCGCTACAGCATAGGCCAGGCCTGCTGCTACCAGCGACAATACCACCGTCACTAATTCATTGGTGCAGATTCACTCGGTGTTGAACACACTCACTAGTTCCATCCAGGATTTACAAGCCCGGATGGAGGTGATGGAGCAGCGTCGCCACCCCCCCTAGCAGTTGGGCCAGCTGGTGGCGCGGCACCTCCGGCTGTGGTCACAGGTACTGTGCCTATTCTACTATCGACAGCTAACCTGTCACAGGGCGGGGGAGTACCTTCAGTGGCACCAGTATATTTCGTTAGGCCCAGCATAAAAAAGGACATCTTGGAGGGCAAGGATGTCAACCTGGCATCCTTGTTAATTACGTCCCACGACGTAACAGAGAATAAGTCCTTCGGCTGTAGCAAGTTATCGGTGGTACTTAAGTCCAAAGACCCCAGGCTCAGTCGCAAGCTGACTCTGGCCGAGTTCGTCCTGGCCTTCAGCCTGTTCAGAGACGTTTTGTGTTCTGCCAGCCCCAACAGGAGAGAAGAGTTGGACATTTACCTCTACAGGGTGGTAGATTTGGCGCACAAGTACGGGGGTACAGCGTTCTATGATTATCATAGGTCTTTCTCGGCCAAAGCGGCAGCCATTTGGGCCCAGTTCCAGGTAGTCACAGACTGGAGCAATATTGACATGGAGTTATTTTGCAGGCACTTCGCCAGCTTGAAGTCCCCGGTGTGCGCAACATGTCAGTCTCCTGCTCATACTACCGCTTGGTGCCCATTGGCTGACCTTACAGCTGCCCCCAGTACCTCCAGAAGTGGGATCAACCCGGGTCCTAGCCAGCAGTCAACCCAGTTTGACAAGCTGGGGAGACCCATTCATTACTTGGGGAAAGCCCAGCTCTGCAATAACTTTAACTATGCCATCTGCAATTTCAGCCAGTGCAGGCTCCTGCATGTCTGTGCCACATGTTTCAGGGCACATCCGGCCACGGTCTGCACCTTGAAGCCGGCATGACTGAGCCGGGTGAATGTGGAGGTACTAGACCAGCTGCTGCGGCTTCATCTGGTTCAGCCGTTCCGCGCTTTTCTGGTGGAAGGGTTTTCACGGGGGTTCCACACTGGGCTCATCACCTTGCCACAGCAGACTCATGAATGCCCCAACCTGCAGTCTGCTTCTAAACATGCTGGTCTGGTGGATCTACTGTTGGCAAGTGAGCTGGAGAAGGGCTTCATAATTGGTCCTTTCCAGTCCCCTCCTTTTTTCACATGGAGGGTAAGCCTGGTGGGGGTGGTGCAGGGAAAATACTCTAATAAATTTTGTTTGATTTATGATTTGTCTGCTCCACATTCTTCCCACGTTCCAAGTCTTAACTCATTGATTCCGTCTGAGGAATTTTCGTGGAAGTATACTTCCGTGGACCAGGCTATCCAGGTCATTCTACAGACAGGCAAAGGGGCTTGGCTGTCCAAAGCAGATGTCTCTGATGCGTTCAAACTGCTGCCCATTAGCCCATCTCTCTGGCAGTGGCATGGCATTAAATGGAGAGATGCTTACTATTTTGCCACCAAGTTGACGTTTGGTTCCAAGAGCAGCCCCAGTCTGTTTGATAAGTTAGCGCAGGCTCTGGAATGGATTTTGTTGGAAGTACGGGGTTGCCAGAATGTCATTCACTACCTGGATGATTTTCTGTTGATAGAAGAACCCTCACGGGCCCCTGTTGACTTGCAGGTTCTCTTGCAAGTTTTCAGGGAGTTAAACATTCCGGTGGCTGGCTGCCAACAAAACAGAAGGGCCTGCGCAGGTTGTCACGTTCTTGGGGATCTCCCTGGATTCACGCGACATGTCGGCCAGTCTGCCACAAGACAAACTCGACAGAATCAAGTCAGGTGTCCGTTCCTTGCTCATGTCTCAGGTTTGCACCAAGAGAGAATTGCAGTCTCTGTTGGGCATGTTAAACTTTGCCATGAGGATCATTCCTCAGGGTAGATCATTTATTTCAAGACTGTTAGTCTTACTACAACAGACCAGTGATTTGGACGCATCAGTGCATCTTAATGCCAACGCCCGAGCAGATCTGTTCATGTAGGACAGATTTCTCAGCGGGTGGAATGGCATTTCCATGGTTATTCCAAGGGCCACTTCTGATTCTCCACACGTATTTTCAGACGCGGCTGCCCTGATAGGTTTCGCAGCCATATTTGGCTCACATTGGTTCGCCGGCTCATGGCCCACGCATGTACTACAGATGCCGGGGTTTTCTCAGACGTCGGCATTGTTCGAGATCTATCCTATCATAGCAGCTGCTATAGTTTGGGGGCATAAGTGGTCGGGTCACACTGTGGTTTTCCACACTGACAACATGGCGACTGCAGAGATCATCAACAAGGGTAGATCTAAATCTTTACTCATCATGTCTTTAATGCGTAGGTTGACCTGGATAGCCCTGGAACAGGGGTTTCATTTTCATGCCCTGTTTTTGGACGGGGTCAGCAATGTTGCAGCTGATGCTTTATCTCGTTTTGATTTTTCACGCTTTTTCTTACAGAACCCAGAAGCAGACTCAGTGGGCACCCCGGTACCGGACTGGCGGCTGCTGGTCTTGGATTAGACTCTCTGATGGTGGTCGCCAGTTCACTCATTACGAAGTCTTTGTCGACCAGTACATTGAAGTCGTACCGCCGAGCGTGGGTGGTTTTCTCAGACTTTCAGTTGGCATATCCTAGGGGTGACACTGGTCAGGTCAAGTATATGGTGGCTTTCGTGTCTTATTGTCATTCGGTATTGGCTCTATCCTACAATACTATTAGGCTATATTTGGCAGGGGTGCAGCATTTTTGGGCACTTCAAGAGCCAGACAGACCCTCTATATTTTCTGCTCACCCGATCAAGGCCGTCCTCAGAAGCATTCAGAAGAGCCAGGTCACGCTTAAGTCGGTCCGTCAACCTATTACGGGGGACACGTTTCGTAGTCTGTCGGAAGTTCTCACATTGTCACCATTCGGAGTCCTCCCCAGCCTGGTGATCAAGGCAGCAATGTACTTGGCTTTTTACGGGTTTTTAAGACCAGGTGAAGTAACACAGGCCAGACAAGGGGCGGTGGCTCTCCGCAAGGGAGATTTAGTCAGGATGGGCAGTAACTTTCATTTGCAGTTGCCGCACAACAAAACCATGCAGGTAGGTCCTAGCTATGTAGTTAAGTTTTTCCAGACCACAAACGCATGGTGTCCAGTGACAGTCTTGGACAACCTCTTGCTGGCCATTAGTCTTCACAGCCCCACCGACCCGCTACTCCCATTCCCTGTTGGTCCACTGACGTCCAGCCAGTTCATCAAGCATATTCGCATGCTCTTGTCCAATGTAGGATTGAATCCGGCTCAATTCTCGGGGCATTCTTTCCGCATCGGTGCAGCATCCGCAGCGTCCAAGCATGGAGTCCCGGCGCATATCATCAAACACTTGGGGCGCTGGCGCTCGGGGTGCTATGCACGGTATATCCGGAGCCACAGGCGGAGCTGGTCCAAGCATTCAGTACGTTGGCAGAGTAGCACGTCAGGCTAATCCTTCCCTCACTGGTGGGTTTTGCCGCCTTTTTCAGGCATACCGACCTAGTGAGGCCAAGGCACACCTCAGGCCAATTAGGTAGGGGGGTGGTGGTTGGGCATCTTCCACTCGTATAGGTTCTGACCACAAGTGTTAAGGCTGGCTGCAGGCTAGCCTGGATTTGTGGGAGGGGCCGGTACCTGTCATAAGCGGTCCGGCTCTCCCAGGCAGCACGTCGGCATTCGGACGTCCCCTGCCCACCCATTCCCATTCTTCATTCAGTCATTTAATCATCACAGCCAGAGTGTGCCCCCTTTTTCAGGCATACCGACCTAGTGAGGCCAAGGCACACCTCAGGCCAATTAGGTAGGGGGGTGGTGGTTGGGCATCTTCCACTCGTATAGGTTCTGACCACAAATCTCCTTTAATTCTCTCCTTCTCTAGCCCTAGTTCTGTATCTACCTTTCATGACTGCTGCATCTGAATTCACTCTCCTCAAGTGCTACTATCTCCTCAACAGAATGTAATAGTCCTATATGTGTTGGGTTATATTAGTTAAAGGGGTTGTCCAAGTTATATTTATTGATGACCTATCCTCAGGATAGGTCATCAATATCAGATCGGCGGGGGTCCGACACCTGGCACCACCTCTGATCAGCTGTTTGAAGAGAAGGCGTGCGCGGTGTCAGCGCTGCCTCCTCTTCACTGTTTACCTTCTAGCCGTTGCATCTGCTGTGGTGAGCAGGTGTAATTACACCCAAGCTTTCCTATTGAAATGAATGGGACGGCTTGGGTGTAATTACACCTGCTCACCAGTGCAGATGCAACGGCTAGAAGGTAAACAGTGAAGAGGAGGCAGCGCTGACACCGCGCACGCCTTCTCTTCAAACAGCTGATCGGCAGGGGTGTCGGGTGTCGGACCCCCGCCGATCTGATATTGATGACCTATCCTGAGGATAAATATATAACTTGGACAACCCCTTTAAGGGTTGTGGCAAATAGTTTTCTAATCAAAGGGTGACACCCAGTGGCAAAAGGGAAAATTACAACTATCCCTAGCAAGTCACCTCTTTCTTCTGCCAATGTTCCTCTTGTCTATCTGATCAATTGTCTTTATATCCCATGACAGCTAGCTCAAATGGGGACTCGGTCCACCCATTGTAGACCCCCTCCCCAGTTCAAATGTCTCATAGTCTCATATTTAGAGACCCCACGTTAAGTATTATAATGTAACTAACTGTTACTACTGTTTTTTTCCTTTTTTTTGCTTTAGGTCCTCCCTCCTTTATCCTACTCCTTCCCCCCCCCCCCTCCTATTGTTGCGTGCATCACTGGTACTGGAGTCAGGTATGGTTGACGGTTCACGACTTAAGTGTATTTGTAAATAGCTAGCTTACATATATGTACATACAACATTAGAGGCTTAAACGCACCTTCAAAAGGGAGCCAAATATGTCATTATTTGCATAAAATGAGAGTACAAGTAGCTTTAATGCAAGAAACCCACTTTCGCAGAAACCATGTTCCAAAACTATCTCATATGCTATATAACCAATGGTTTCATAGCACTTCTCCATAAACGGCCACAAAAGGGGTCAGCATTGCCATCCATAAAAACACTCTGTTTATTCTTCAAGACGCATTGGTGGACAGGGATGGTAGATATATCTTTGTAAAAGGAATGATAGGTCCCCAGCTATTCACTTTTTGTAATATATACGTACCTAATACTGCGCAAACCTCATGGTTTCTAGAAAACAATAAGAAACTTGAGAATTTTGCTGAGGGCATTGTCATCCTAGGCGGAGACTTCAACGTCGCACTAGTCCCTAGCCTCGACTGTTCCACTGGATCCTCATCAATGTCAAAAATATCACTTTGTAAGATAAAAAAGGCACTTTCCCAACAGGGTCTAATAGAAATCTGGAGGGCAATGCACTCCAATGAAAAAGACTATACCTATTTCTCTTCTGCTCCCCACTCTTATCAGAGATTGGATTACATCTTCCTAAGTATGCAAGCACTTCAGTATTGTGTCTCATCCAAGATTGGGAATATTCTTTTGTCAGATCATGCCCCAGTCCTCCTCACATGTTCTATCCCTAACATGCCCAAAACGGAATATAGATGGAGGTTAAATGAAACATTACTGAATAGCTCCAATATCCCAAAATTAGTAGATCTGATAGAGGAATATTTCAACTTGAATGAATCAGCAGACCTATCCCAAGCTGTACTTTGGGATGCCCACTAGGGATCGACCGATTATCGGTTTTACCGATATTATCGGCCGATATTGAGGATTTTGAACGTTATCGGTATCGGCATCTATTTTGCCGATATACCGATAACGTATGTGCTGTCCCTCCGCAGCACAGGGGAGAAGGAAGCAGTGTCTCCTCCCCCTGTGATGCTGCTGCCGCTGCCGCCAATGGCAGGAGAGGAGACAAGAGAAGGGGTGGGGCTGTGGCCACCGCTCCACCAATGAAGATGAGTCTTTCATTCATTCATATACAGGAGGCGGGAGTTGGCTGCAGAGTCACATAGCCGGCTCCCGACCTCTATGAACGGCAGCTGCGGTCCGCGGTAGTTAACCCCTTAGGTGCCGCGGATCGCAGCTACCGCTCATAGAGGTCGGGAGCCGGCTATGTGACTCTGCAGCCAGCTCCCGCCTCCTGTATGTGAAAGAGAGGTATCTTCATTGGTGGCGCAGTGCGCCCCCCCCCTCAAGCCCCCTAGTATTAATTATTGGTGGCGCAGTGCGCCCCCACCCCCATCCCAATAGTAAAAACATTGGTGGCGCTGTACGCCCCCCCCAGTATTAATCATTGGTGGCAGTGGCCACAGGATCCCCTCTCCCCTGCTCCTCCGATCGGAGCCCCAGCTGTGTAAGCCTGGGGCTCCGATCGGTTACCATGGCAGCCAGGACGCTATTGAAGCCCTGGCTGCCATAGTCAGCTCCATGATGCTGTGTGCACAGAGCAGCAGGGACAGTGTGAGATCCTATTCACCCTGATAGAGATCTATCAGGGTGAATAGGACAAGGGTTCTAGTCCCTAAGGGGGCTAAAAGTTAGTAAAAAAAACCCCACAAAAATATTAAGTATAAATGAAAAAGATTTACAAAAAAAATAAAATAATAATACACGTTAACAATAAACATAAATTTTCAGCAGATTTGTGTAGGAAATTTTTTTTTTCCTCAAAAATAAAAATACCCAGAATATCGGTATAAATTATCGGCTATCGGCCTGAAAGTTGACAAATTATCGGTATCGGTATCGGCCCTAAAAAATCAATATCGGTCGATCCCTAATGCCCACAAAACTGTTATAAGAGGTTATCTAATTGCGTTGGATTCCCATGTTAAAAAACAGAAGTTAAAGAAAATAGAAGAACTAACCTCAGCTATTTCTAAACTGGAGTCGCAACACAGGAGATTATTAAAAGAAGATACTTTGGCACATCTGGACACCCTAAGATCAGAACTGAAAAATATACAAAATGCCAACATGGCTAAACTGTTTCTATCCACTCAATATAAATACTATGCTCACGGCAATAAAGCTACAAAAGTTCTCATGTCGCAAATCATAAAACGAAAAATAACTCCTACATCTCTCACATAAAATCCCAGAACTCGCAGGTAGTCTACAAAACAGAATTAATTGCTGAACAGTTCTGAAATTACTACAGTCAACTATATAATCTACAAGCTAATCCAACCCCGTCCCAAACTAATGAGAAAAAACAACACATTCAAAATTGGCTAGACACTCTTAAACTCCCTACTTTAACTAATGAACAAGCCATAAAGCTATCCTCCTCGTATACTCTGGCTGAACTGAAACTAGCTTTAAAAAATTCTCTGATGAACAAGAGTCCCGGACCAGAAGGCCTGCCAGTCTTTTACTATTCCTCGTTCAAAGAAACCTTATTACCAAGGCTATTGGCAGTTTGTAACGAGGCAAGAGAGGGTACACCATTCACCAGAGATATGTTGTCTGCGCAAATATCCATCATCCCCAAACCTAATAAGGACCACTCACTCTGCTCAAACTATAGACCAATTTTGCTCCTCAATAATGACCATAAACTTTATGCAAAAATGCTTGCCAACAGATTAAAACTTTATTTACCAGATCTTATTTGGGCGGAACAGGTGGGTTTTATACCTGGAAGGGAGGGGAAAAACAACATTATCAGGGTTATAAATCTTATACAACTAGCTACCAAGTCCAATACACCATTAGCTATACTAAGCGTGGATGCAGAGAAAGCGTTTGACAGAGTGGATTGGCTCTTTATGACTCAAACGTTAGCAAAGTTTGGAATCCCGGAAATATTCATAACCGGGTTATGGTAATGTATTACAATCCTACAGCACGCATCCTGGTGAATGGCACCCTCTCCCCAGTATTCGCAATATCAAACGGTACATGCCAAGGCTGCCCCCTCTCTCCCCTACTGTTTGTATTGGTTATAGAAACACTTCTTCAATCATTTAGACAAAATGTTGAAATCGAGGGAATGAAAGTAGGGTCTATAAACCATCAAACAGCTGCATTCGCAGATGATGTACTCCTGCTTCTCACTAACCCAAATCTAGCCTTTCCAGCAATTATGTCTACCCTTCAGACTTATCACTCCCTATCAAATTTTTCTGTGAACTTAGCTAAATCCACAGTCCTAAATGTGAACCAGAACCCAAAAGTCATGACCACTTTACAAAAAACCACCCCTTTTCAATGGACCACTGAATCTATAGTATTCTTAGCGATAACACTATCACCGGATTTCTCGAATTTGTTTCAAGACAATTTTCAACCATTACCAAAACGATTAGAAGACTTGTTAGGGTCTTGGGATATTCCATTTATATCATGGTTTGGTCGACGGACACTCATTAAAACGGTACTCCTGCCCACTGTTCTTTACTACCTTCAAGCACTGCCAATTCCAATCCCCAAAGCTTATTTTGCAAAAATGCAAGGAATCCTATCAAAATTCCTCTGGGGCGGTAAGAGATCTAGACTACCTCTTACACTCATGGTACAACACCCCACGAATGGTGGGCTTGGTATTCCGGATCTATATACTTCCCATAAGGCAGTAATTGCTCTTAGATGCCTAGAATGTGTAATCCCAAAAGAACTCTAAATTACAAACATATAACATTATCACTAAATATACCTTTGACATGTGGAAAGACTCTAAATGGAAAGATAACCTATTACCAAATTATCTCGCCCTGATGCAAGTTCGTGATGTCCTCTGACACTTCTCAACCCAGTTCTGGGAGACCATATCTGACAGAGCCAAAACTGTCACCACACCGGTTTTGTCTTTATGTCCCTAAATATCCAATTCTCAGCGAAGGAATTACACAGTGCCCTGAAGGCCCCCCATAGGGTGTCCAGGTGTGTCAAACTACAAGAAAACTGTTATAAAGTACTAACTCAATGGTACTACACACCACAAAGAATTAACCATATGTTTCCTGATTGCAGCCCGGTCTGCTGGAGATGTGATCTTGAAACAGGCACTCACAGTCATTTATGGTGGAAATGTTCTAAAATTGCATCCTACTGGCAAAAGATATGTAATGTCATTTCTGACGTATGTAAAATATCCATACCAGTCTCCCCGAAGGTGTGTCTCTTTGGGGTGTTCGGGGATCTCAGGTGTCCCAGAGACACACAAAAATTGGGTCAGATTTTACTAGCGTCGGCCAGAATACTCATTGCAGTTTACTGGAAAAAGACAGAGACACCCCCATTAAAACAATGGATTCAAAGGTGTGATCAATTATACCGCCTTGAGCAAATTGCTCATTGGGAGTCCCGAACGCCACAAAGATTTGAAGTTATCTGGAATCCTTGGAAAAAATGTAGGGATTTCTCGAACTAACAAAACATAGCTTACTGGTCGTGAGCACACACACTAATGTTTTATTATGTACTTTATATCCACGTACTACCAAATTGCAGCAAAATCACTGTCCTCATCCCCATCCTTTCCGCCCCTCAGACCTCCCCCACTTATTTCCTCCCTCCTATCCTTTGAAGTTGTTTTCTCTCATTTGATTGTACTGTATCAGTTGTATTCTTATATGGCTGCCCTGGTAGGGCAAACAGCGAGTGTACAATTTCATTGCTTTAAAACCAATAAAAATAATTTTAAAACAGAAAATACACTGGCTGCAGGGCAGGCCAGCACCTCCAAAGGGTAAAGGGCAAGCTCAGGCCATGTGCCCAATTTGGACACCCAGAAGTTTCAGGGGCTGACACCGTCAGTCAGTTCGTGTAGGCGTGTGCATACTTACTGCCCCACCATGTTGCACGTCCCCGTGATGTTCAAGATCCAATTTGATATCTGCTCTATCAACTTTCGATGCACTTTTATGCGCCTACCATGGTGATCACGGGGGCGGGGTATCAGGGTTACAGGGCGGGTAGGGAGCGTGAGAAAAAGAGACCAAATTTAAGGGAGATAAATTTATTTTAAAAAATTGGGATCGAGTAGAAATGTGGGAAAAGCTATTGAAGCGCAAATGTGGGAGAAATTACAGAAGCCCAAATGTGGGCCAAAAGAGTCAAGCGAAAATGTGGGAAAAGCTATTGAGGCGCAAATGTTGTACAAATTACAGAAGCCCAAATGTGGGACAAAAGAGTCAAGCGGAAATGTGGGAAAAGCTATTGAGGCGAAAATGTTGGCCAAAAGAGTATAGCGGAAATGTGGGACAAATTATTGAAGTGCAAATGTGGTACAACTTGTTTAAGTTTAAAGAGGACCTTTCACCGATTATGACACTATGAACTAAGAATACAGACATGGAGAGCGGCGCCCTGGGATCTCACTGCACTTACTATTATCCGTGGGTGCCGCTCCGTTCTCCCGGTATAGGCTCCGGTATCTCCGGTCACTAAGTTATGGTAGGCAGAGATTTCAGTCACTAAGTTATGGTAGGCGGAGTCTGCCCTTGTTCTGCTCTAGCGCTGGCCAATCGCAGCGCAGAGCTCACAGCCTGGGAGGTTATTTTCTCCCAGGCTGTGAGCTCTGCAATGCGATTGGCCAGCGCTACAGAAGAACAAGGGCAGACTCCGCCTACCATAACTTTGTGACCGGAGATACCGGAGGGCATAGCAGGAGAACAGAGTGGCGCCCAGGGATAATAGTAAGTGCAGTGAGATCCCCGGGCGCCGCTCTCCATGTCTGTATTCTTAGTTCAAATGTCATAATCGGTGAAAGGTCCTCTTTAAGCATTGAATCAAAGGAGGTGGCGCGCATCAATTAAAGAAAATGTTATTCCCTGTCACCTATTAAGAGCAGGGGTTTATTCACATCTAAAATTGTATAATGTCAACCCAAGAATGTAACAGAAAAATTACAGAAATGTATTAACCTGTCGACTTGGTAGAGCAGGGGTCTATGACAGAAAAAAATAGTTTATTGTCACCCGAAAATGTAAAATAAAAATGATTGAAATTTGTAAGCTGTCAACTAGGTAAAGGAGGGGTATATTACACCCAAAAATTTGTGAATTTGACCCTAAAATGTAGCTGACAAATGTTATTATTATTTTTTTTTTACTGGTCTACTAGGTATAGCAGTGGTACTTCACACCCAAAAATTGTTGAATTTCACCATAAAATGTAACTGACAATTATTATTTTTTTTAACTGGTCTACTAGGTAAAGCAGTGGTACTTCACACCCAAAAATTGTTGAATTTCACCAAAAAATGTAACTGACAATTATTATTTTTTTTAACTGGTCTACTAGGTAAAGCAGTGGTACTTCACACCCAAAAATTGTTGAATTTCACCAAAAAATGTAACTGACAATTTTTTTTTTTTTTTTTTACCGGTCTACTAGGTATAGCAGTGGTACTTCACACCCAAAAATTGTTGACTTTCAACTGAAAATGTAACTGATAATTATTATTATTTTTTAACCAGCCTACTAGGTATAGCAGTGGTACATCACACCCAAAAATTTGTGAATTTCACCTGAAAATGTAACAGACAAATTATTTAAATTTTTTTACCTGTCTACTAGATATAGCAGTGGTGCATGACACCCAAAAATTGTTGAATTTCACCAGAAAATGTAACTGACAATTATCTTTATTTTTTTTTACCGGCCTACAAGGTATAGCAGTGGTATTTCACACCCAAAAATGGATAAATTTCACCATAAAATGCAACTGATAATTATTTATATTTTTTTTACCGGTCTACTAGGTATAGCAGTGGTACTTCACACCCAAAAATTGATGAATTTCTCCATAAAATGCAACTGACAATTATTATTATTTTTTTTTTACTGGTCTACTAGGTATAGCAGTTGTACATCAAACCCAAAAATTCATGAATTTCACCCGAAAATGTAACAGGCAAATTATAGATTTTTTTTTACCTGTCTACTAGGTATAGAAGTGGTACATCACACCAAAAAATTGCTAAATTTCACCCGAAAATGTAACAGACAAATTATTGCATTTTTTTACCTGTCTACTTTAGATATAGCAGTTGTACTATACACCCAAAAATTGGTGAATTTCCCCAGAAAATGTAACAGACAAATTATTGATTTTTTTTTACCTGTCTACTAGGTATAGAAGTGGTACATCACACCCAAAAATTGGTGAATTTCACCAGAAAATGTAACATAATTTTTTTTTTTTTTTTTTTAACGGTCTACTAGGTATAGCAGTGGTACTTCACACCCAAAAATTTATGAATTTCACCATAAAATGCAACTGACAATTATTATTATTATTATTATTATTTTTACTGGTCTACTAGGTATAGCAGTGGTACTTCACACCAAAAAATTGTGAATGTCACCCAAAAATATAACAGACAAATTATAGATTTGTTTTTACCTGTCTACTAGGTATAGCAGTTGTACATCAAACCCAAAAATTCATGAATTTCACCCGAAAATGTAACAGGCAAATTATAGATTTTTTTTTTACCTGTCTACTAGGTATAGCAGTGGTACATCACACCAAAAAATTGATGAATTTCACCCAAAAATGTAACAGACAAATTATTGCATTTTTTTACCTGTCTACTTTAGATATAGCAGTCGCACATCACACCCAAAAATTTGTGAATTTCACCAGAAAATGTAAATGAATTTTTTTTTAACCTGTCTACTAGGTATAGCAGTTGTACTATACACCCAAAAATTGGTGAATTTCCCCAGAAAATGTAACAGACAAATTATTGAATTTTTTTTACCTGTCTACTAGGTATAGCAGTGGTACTATACACCCATAAATTGGTGAATTTCACCAGAAAATGTAACTGACATTTTTTTTTTTTTAAACGGTCTACTAGGTATAGCAGTGGTACTATACACACAAAAATTTGTGAATTTCACCCGAAAATGTAAATGACAATTATATTTTTTTTAACCTGTCTACTAGGTATAGCAGTGGTACTATACACCCAAAAATTGGTGAATTTCACCAGAAAATGTAACTGACAAAGTAGTGAAATGATATAAAATAAAATACGTACAAAAAAAATATATATTTATGAGGTGGAGTTCCATATGGAGTAGGAGTTTGAGGAGGCGGTGGACGTAGCGGTATAGGTAGGTGGATGCGGCGGTGGAGGAGGACGAGGTAGCCAACACAGGTTTTTGGTTTTCATTTTATTTTTTAAAATTAGGGTACACTCTAAAAGAGTGTGAAATATCCAAAATACAAGAATGAGCAATAGCGTTGCAGAATAACAATGGCTGGTTAGTGCCGGTATACATGTCTATTCTGCACAAGGTACGGACAAGTCCTGAGGGATCCATGCCTGGTTCATTTTAATGAACGTAAGCTTGTCCACATTGGCTGTGGACAGGCGGCTGCGCTTGTCTGTGATGATGCCACCTGCCATGCTAAACACACGTTCAGATAATACACTGGCTGCAGGGCAGGCCAGCACCTCCAAGGCGTAAAGGGCAAGCTCAGGCCATGTGCCCAATTTGGAGACCCAGAAGTTGAAGGAGGCAGACCCGTCATTCAGTACGTGTAGGCATGTGCACACATACTGCTCCACCATGTTGGTGAAATGCTGCCTCCAGCTAAGACGTTCCATATCAGCTGGTGTTGCTGGTTGTTGTGGCATGTTGACAAAGCTTTTCCACATTTCGGCCACGCTAACCCTGCCTTCTGAGGTGCTGGCGGTGCCCCAGCTGCGTTGGTGACCTCTTCCTCTGCCTTTGCCTTGTGCTTCCACTGTGCCCCCGCTGTCAGGTGGGAATGCCACCAGCAGCGCGTCTACCAGCGTGCGCTTGTACTCGCGCATCTTACGATCACGCTCCAGTGAGGGAATTAAGGACAGTACGTTGTCCTTGTAACGGGATCCAGCAGCATGGCCACCCAGTAATCAGCACAAGTTAGAATGTGGGCAACTCGGCGGTCGTTGCGGAGACACTGCAGCATGTAATCGCTCATGTGTGCCAGGCTGCCCAGAGGCAACAAAAAGCTGTCCTCTGTGTGAGGTGTATCGACTGTGTCCTCTGTATCCCCCCAGCCACGCACCAGTGATGGCCATGAGCTGGTCTGGGTGTGACCCTGCTGTGAACATGGTTCCTCCTCCTCCATCTCCTCCTCCTCATCCTCCACCTCGTCATCCTCCAGAACTGTGCCTTGGCTGGTCAATTGTGTACCTGGCGTTTGTGGGTGCAGGAACCCACCCTCAGAGCCACTTGTGAATGACTGGCCGGAAACCCTATGAAATGATCCCTCTTCCTCCTCCTCTTCCTGTGCCACATCTTCTTCCATCATCGCCAGCAGCGTTTTTTCAAGGAGACATAGAAGTGGGATAGTAACGGTAAGAACGGCGTTATCGGCACTGACTTTGTTGGTGGAGTACTCGAAACATCGCAACAAGGAACACAGGTCTCGCATGGAGGCCCAGTCATTGGTGATGAAGTGGTTCTGTTCCGCCGAGCTGCTCACCCGTGCGTGCTGCAGCTGAAACTCCACTATCGCCTGCTGCTGCTCGCACAGTCTGGACAGCATGTGTTCCACCTTGTGGGCATGTCGCATATGAGGAGGTGAGCGGTAAGGCCAAAGTTACGCTGCAGCGCTGACAGGCGAGCAGCAGGGTGAGAACTCTGAAAGCGCGCACAGACGGCCTGCACTTTATGCAGCAGCTCTGACATATCGGGGTAAGTTTTAAGGAATCTCTGCACCACCAAATTCAGCACATGCGCCAGGCAAGGGATGTGTGTAAAACCGGCTAGTCCCAGAGCTGCTACGAGATTTCACCCATTATCGCACATCACCAGGCCGGGCTTGAGGCTGACTGGCACAAACCACTCATCGATCTGTTGTTCAAGGCCTGTCCACAGCTCCTGCGCGGTGTGGGGTTTGTCCCCAAAACAGATACGTTTTAAAACTGCCTGCTGTCGTTTACCCCAGGCTGTGCTGAAGTTGGTGGTGAAGGTGTTACGCTGACCGGATGAGGAGCTGGTAGAGGATGAGGAAGCTGAGTAGGAGGAGGAAGCAACAGGAGGCAAACTGAAAAAGCTACCATGCAAAAAGTTATTTTACAAACTTGAAAAATGTTATTGGGTAATCCCCATATACAGTACAGACCAAAAGTTTGGACACACCTTCTCATTCAAAGAGTTTTCTTTATTTTCATGACTATGAAGGCATCAAAACTATGAATTAACACATGTGGAATTATATACATAACAAACAAGTGGGAAACAACTGAAAATATGTCATATTCTAGGTTCT
This sequence comes from Bufo bufo, assembly GCF_905171765.1. Taxonomy (NCBI): domain Eukaryota; kingdom Metazoa; phylum Chordata; class Amphibia; order Anura; family Bufonidae; genus Bufo; species Bufo bufo. The sequence goes on along the minus strand of NC_053395.1, from coordinate 61,771,508 downwards.
TCAAAGTAGCCACCTTTTGCTTTGATTACTGCTTTGCACACGCTTGGCATTCTCTTGACGAGCTTCAAGAGGTAGTCCCCTGAAATGGTCTTCCAACAGTCTTGAAGGAGTTTCCAGAGATGCTTAGCACTTGTCAGCCCTTTTGCCTTCACTCTGCGGTCCAGCTCACCCCAAACCATCTCGATTGGGTTCAGGTCCGGTGACTGTGGAGGCCAGGTCATCTGGCGCAGCACCCCATCACTCTCCTTCATGGTCAAATAGCCCTTACTTTCAAAGTTTTCCCAATTTTTCGGCTGACTGACTGACCTTCATTTCTTAAAGTAATGATTGCCACTCGTTTTTCTTTACTTAGCTGCTTTTTTCTTGCCATAATACATATTCTAACAGTCTATTCAGTAGGACTATCAGCTGTGTATCCACCTGACTTCTCCTCAACGCCACTGATGGTCCCAACCCCATTTATAAGGCAAGAAATCCCACTTATTAAACCTGACAGGGCACACCTGTGAAGTGAAAACCATTTCAGGGGACTACCTCTTGAAGTTCATCAAGAGAATGCCAAGAGTGTGGAAAGCAGTAATCAAAGCAAAAGGTGGCTACTTTGAAGAACCTAGAATATGACATATTTTCAGTTGTTTCACACATGTTTGTTATGTATATAATTCCACATGTGTTAATTCATAGTTTTGATGCCTTCAGTGTGAATCTACAATTTTCATAGTCATGAAAATAAAGAAAACTCTTTGAATGAGAAGGTGTGTCCAAACTTTTGGTCTGTACTGTATATAACATACTTATGATAAAATACATGGGGGGCGTGGCCGGATGCCGGGAGGAGAGGACGCATAGTGCCTGAGCTCCGTGTGTGGAACCCCGTCCTGCGGCACATAGTGATCGCTAAACAAGCGTTATTTTCCACACTTACCTGCCCCAGGCCAGCGCACAATCCTGCAGCCCCTGCCGATGATGACAAGGGAAAAAAAAAAGGGAGCACAGCCTCGGAAAATGACGGCTTTCTTTCATCCAGCCGCCGGGTCCTCTCAAAATGGCGCCGATTCCTGCCACACAGAAGGAGAGCTCCGATCCTCCGCAGACACATGCGACCAGCGGTCTCCTCAGACTCCCTCCTCAGCAGGCTCCTGTCCTTCTTCAGCACAAGAGCCTAAGAAACAAAAAAGGGTGAGTAACCAACAAGCTTACAACTCTCCCCTTGATACCTCTAATAAATCGCCGTGCAAGGACACTTGTATCACAGTGGCCACAATGCAGGACATGCTTTTAGACCTGAAAATATCCATACATAGCGATTTTAAAGAAACAATTACTACTATTCATACAGACATAGTGGCCATAGGAGAAATAACTGCACATCTAGAGGAAAATATGGAGGAATTTGTCACAGCACACAATTCTCTGGTAGATAATCACAATTTGGTTGAAGATGACCTAGCAGCCATTAAACTTAAAATTGATGATCTGGAAGACCGCTCCAGGAGAAATAATATCAGATTCAGAAACATTCCTGAAAGGGTTTTAGACTCACAGCTGCAAGAATATATTTCAGAACTTATCGTGTCATACCTGCCAGATACCACTGGATCAGAGTTAATTATTGACCGAGTACATCGGGTACCCAAGCCTAAAGCTTTACCTGCCTCCATTCCCAGGGACGTCCTAGCCAGGATACATTTCTACCATCTGAAAGATTCCCTGATAAGAGAAGCTCAGAAAAAGAGGAAAGACATTCCTGAAAGATTTTGTAACGTCCTTCTATTTACTGACCTCTCGCCAGCGACATTAAGCAGGAGGTGAGAATTCCAAATCTATACTAAAGCACTGCGGGACAACAATATCCCCTATAAATGGGGTTACCCTGTTAAGCTAATTGTGAGACACCAAAACTCATCATTTGTTCTAGGTTCTCCTCAGGAAGCAGCATAGACTCTCACAAAATGGAACATCTTTGTACCACCAGAGGGCGCCAACAACAAAGCAAAGAACTCTCCCTCCAACAGCTCTCCATCTGGAAGAAAACAACTTAATCTAACACCGGAATGGACCAAAGTAGGAAGAACCCCTCCGTGATCTTCATCTGGACAGTAACTATGTCTTCATAAAGTTTATTGTTATTTTATACACAATTCTACGGGGTTCCACACCCTATCTCTCTACCTCTCAGAACACATATTTCACCTAAGTGTTTTTTATTCCCTAATCCACTGATACTTTTCCGCCTTCCAATCTAAGTGACAGACATCACAATTTAGTGTGAAGAAGAAGAGACCGGCACTCGCGATGATTATATGATGCTGTAGTTTATTCAGTCACATATTATGGAGCATAGTGACGCGTTTCAGCACAACACGTGCTTTCCTCAGACTATACAATAAACTCCTAACCACATCTCTTATATACACAGATAAAGGGAGGAGTACAGAAAAAAAGGGGGAAGGGAAATGACATCATATTGTGTAACTCCACCCACTGGGGAGCCGACACAGGTGAGTCAATGAAGGATGCTATACACCATAAACATCAATGTGAAATAATTGGTATAACAAATGAATGAAGAGAATTCAGGAATCAGGTCCGCTGAAAATAAGACATAGATATAGTGTAAATATTATATAATAAGAATTATACAATTCAAAACTAAGTGAAACTAGAGATATTATATTCGCGGTTGAGCCCCTTTGGATCCATCGTTTGTAACCGGTGGATCCAATAGGCCTCACGCTTTAAAAGCAAACTATTCCTATCGCCACCTCGGCGAGGTAATGATACACTTTCAATAACTTGAAACCGCAACTGCGATATCGCATGTCGTTTCTCATGGAAATGATGTGGTAGGGGTAACAATAAATTCTCAGTGCGGATAGTGGACTTATGCTTGCTTAATCTATCTTTAATCCGCATTGAGGTTTCCCCTACATAGACCAAACCGCAAGGACATTTCAAAATGTATATGACATTTTTGCTGTCACATGTGAACATGCCCCTAATTGGGATTTGTTCACCGGAATGAGGGTGAGTGAAAGTAGAGCCTCTAATGACGCTCGAGCAGTTATTGCAATTTAAACACGGAAATGTGCCCTGACGCGGGGTAGTCAGTGTAGTTTGTTTAAGAGTAGGTTTATTAGTGCCTACAGGGAGTGCAGAATTATTAGGCAAGTTGTATTTTTGAGGATTAATTTTATTATTGAACAACAACCATGTTCTCAATGAACCCAAAAAACTCATTAATATCAAAGCTGAATATTTTTGGAAGTAGTTTTTAGTTTGTTTTTAGTTTTAGCTATTTTAGGGGGATATCTGTGTGTGCAGGTGACTATTACTGTGCATAATTATTAGGCAACTTAACAAAAAACAAATATATACCCATTTCAATTATTTATTTTTACCAGTGAAACCAATATAGCATCTCAACATTCACAAATATACATTTCTGACATTCAAAAACAAAACAAAAACAAATCAGTGACCAATATAGCCACCTTTCTTTGCAAGGACACTAAAAAGCCTGCCATCCATGGATTCTGTCAGTGTTTTGATCTGTTCACCATCAACATTGCATGCAGCAGCAACCACAGCCTCCCAGACACTGTTCAGAGAGGTGTACTGTTTTCCCTCCTTGTAAATCTCACATTTGATGATGGACCACAGGTTCTCAATGGGGTTCAGATCAGGTGAACAAGGAGGCCATGTCATTAGATTTTCTTCTTTTATACCCTTTCTTGCCAGCCACGCTGTGGAGTACTTGGACGCGTGTGATGGAGCATTGTCCTGCATGAAAATCATGTTTTTCTTGAAGGATGCAGACTTCTTCCTGTACCACTGCTTGAAGAAGGTGTCTTCCAGAAACTGGCAGTAGTACTGGGAGTTGAGCTTGACTCCATCCTCAACCCGAAAAGGCCCCACAAGCTCATCTTTGATGATACCAGCCCAAACCAGTACTCCACCTCCACCTTGCTGGCGTCTGAGTCAGACTGGAGCTCTCTGCCCTTTACCAATCCAGCCACGGGCCCATCCATCTGGCCCATCAAGACTCACTCTCATTTCATCAGTCCATAAAACCTTAGAAAGATCAGTCTTGAGATATTTCTTGGCCCAGTCTTGACGTTTCAGCTTGTGTGTCTTGTTCAGTGGTGGTCGTCTTTCAGCCTTTCTTACCTTGGCCATGTCTCTGAGTATTGCACACCTTGTGCTTTTGGGCACTCCAGTGATGTTGCAGCTCTGAAATATGGCCAAACTGGTGGCAAGTGGCATCTTGGCAGCTGCACGCTTGACTTTTCTCAGTTCATGGGCAGTTATTTTGCGCCTTGGTTTTTCCACACGCTTCTTGCGACCCTGTTGACTATTTTGAATGAAACGCTTGATTGTTCGATGATCACGCTTCAGAAGCTTTGCAATTTTAAGAGTGCTGCATCCCTCTGCAAGATATCTCACTATTTTTGACTTTTCTGAGCCTGTCAAGTCCTTCTTTTGACCCATTTTGCCAAAGGAAAGGAAGTTGCCTAATAATTATGCACACCTGATATAGGGTGTTAATGTCATTAGACCACACCCCTTCTCATTACAGAGATGCACATCACCTAATATGCTTAATTGGTAGTAGGCTTTCGAGCCTATACAGCTTGGAGTAAGCAAACATGCATAAAGAGGATGATGTGGTCAAAATACTCATTTGCCTAATAATTCTGCACTCCCTGTATGTCTGCTCTAATAATTTTGTCACGAATATTGTCTGCTCTTTTGTAGCACATCATTGGAGGATTCTGAAAAATCTCTATTTGGGGATATGATCTAGACACTATGTGCCAATGTTTATTAATTCTACCCCTCATTTTATATGTCCAGGGATGATATTTCACAACTAGTGGAATACGTGGTGGTTTAACAATTTTTTGTCCCTGCGGTTGATCTAACTTCTCCTTTTGAGATTTCAATAAATGTGAGGGATAGCCTCTGTTAAGGAACTTGTTCGTCATTTCTTGCAACCTAGTTTCACAGGTGTCCGGATCAGTCACGATCCTTTTAACCCTTTGATATTGCGAGTAGGGGATAGCCTTCTTGATTGCTGGGGGATGACTGCTTGTATAAGTAAGTAAACTATTACGATCTGTGTCTTTAATGTATAGATCAGTATAGACTGTACCATCATCTTTACGCTTCACCCATGTGTCAAGAAAGGATATTTTGTGAAAGTCGAAATGTATAGTGAATTGAAGCTCACTCCAGATGGAATTAAGATAACTATTAAATTCCATGAGGGATCGAACGTCGCCTCGCCACACACAAAACACGTCATCTATAAATCGTCGCCAAAATGTGCAATGTTTCAAATATAAAGAGTTAGAATAGATAAATGTGCTCTCAAATGATGACATTTAACTATTTGCGTACGGCGGTGCGACGTTCGATCCCATCGCGGTCCCACGGCACTGCTGAAAAAAAGTATCTTGAAATAAAAAGTAATTTTTCTCCAACACTAATTTCAAAAGTGTCAGAAAAAAAGCTTTTTGTGATGATGTATAGTGACTCATGTTCAATAGTCTGGATGCTGCTTCTAAACCTTTTTCATGAGTGATAGAAGTATAGAGGCTGCATACATCAAAAGTGACAAGTATGCAGTCTCCATCTAAATGTAGGGGACGGATTTCACTCAGGAAATGCCCTGTGTCCCGTAGATAAGAAGGTGATAACATGGTCAAAGGTGTAAGGACTTTCTCAAGGAAGATGGCTGGGGGACAGAGGATCGAATCAGAGGAGGCCACAAAAGGGGTCCTGGTGGCCTTGTCATGGACTTATGATTTTTTGGAAGGGTGTAAAACACCGGTGTAATAGGATGCTGATTTATCAAAAATTCACTTAATTTTTTATCTATGATGCCATCCTCTCTCGCCACTATCTTCTGCAATGTATTTTTAATTGAAAAAACCAGATCAGACTGTAGAATCTTATAAGTCTCAATGTCATTCAATTGACCTAGAATCTCTGTAATGTAATAATCCCTATCAAGGATCACAAGGGCACCTCCCTTGTCTGCTGGCTTAAATATCAATGATTTTTCCTCCAATATACCATTCAGTGCATGTTTCTCTTCAGCAGTTAAATTATTTCGTATATGTAACGAACCTTGTCTACAATGTTGAAGTAAAGTATCAACATCTCGTTGAACTAAACTAACAAAAGTTTCCACTGGATGGTATATTTTTGGTGGTATAAAGTTACTTTTAATCCTCAAAGAAAATTGTTGCAATGTTAAATGATCAGAAAGTTCATCTGAACTAGTGTGATCGCCCCCAATATCATCAACATCATCATTTTTAGTGAAATACTGCATACTTGTCACTTTTGATGTATGTAGCCTCTATACTTCTATCACTCATGAAAAAGGTTTAGAAGCAGCATCCAGACTATTGAACATGAGTCACTATACACCATCACAAAAAGATTTTTTTCTGACACTTTTGAAATTCTGACACTTTTTATTTCAAGATACTTTTTTTCAGCAGTGCCGTGGGACCGCGATGGGATCGAACGTCGCACCGCCGTACGCAAATAGTTACATGTCATCATTTGAGAGCACATTTATCTATTCTAACTCTTTATTTTTGAAACATTGCATATTTTGGCGACGATTTATAGATGATGTGTTTTGTGTGTGGCGAGGCGATGTTCGATCCCTCATGGAATTTAATAGTTATCTTAATTCCATCTGGAGTGAGCTTCAATTCACTATACATTTCGACTTTCACAAAATATCCTTTCTTGACACATGGGTGAAGCGTAAAGATGATGGTACAGTCTATACTGATCTATACATTAAAGACACAGATCGTAATAGTTTACTTACTTTTACAAGCAGTCATCCCCCAGCAATCAAGAAGGCTATCCCCTACTCGCAATATCAAAGGGTTAAAAGGATCGTGACTGATCCGGACACCTGTGAAACTAGGTTGCAAGAAATGACGAACAAGTTCTCCTTCTCAAAAGGAGAAGTTAGATCAACCGCAGGGACAAAAAATTGTTAAACCACCACGTATTCCACTAGTTGTGAAATATCATCCCTGGACATATAAAATGAGGGGTATAATTAATAAACATTGGCACATAGTGTCTAGATCATATCCCCAAATAGAGATTTTTCAGAATCCTCCAATGATGTGCTACAAAAGAGCAGACAATTTTCGTGACAAAATTATTAGAGCAGACATAGGCACTAATAAACCTACTCTTAAACAAACTACACTGACTACCCCGCGTCAGGGCACATTTCCGTGTTTAAATTGCAATAACTGCTCGAGCGTCATTAGAGGCTCTACTTTCACTCACCCTCATTCTGGTGAACAAATCCCAATTAGGGGCATGTTCACATGTGACAGCAAAAATGTCATATACATTTTGAAATGTCCTTGCGGTTTGGTCTATGTAGGGGAAACCTCAATGCGGATTAAAGATAGATTAAGCAAGCATAAGTCCACTATCCGCACTGAGAATTTATTGTTACCCCTACCACATCATTTCCATGAGAAACGACATGCGATATCGCAGTTGCGGTTTCAAGTTATTGAAAGTGTATCATTACCTCGGCGAGGCGGCGATAGGAATAGTTTGCTTTTAAAGCGTGAGGCCTATTGGATCCACCGGTTACAAACGATGGATCCAAAGGGGCTCAACCGCGAATATAATATCTCTAGTTTCACTTAGTTTTGAATTGTATAATTCTTATTATATAATATTTACACTATATCTATGTCTTATTTTCAGCGGACCTGATTCCTGAATTCTCTTCATTCATTTGTTATACCAATTATTTCACATTGATGTTTATGGTGTATAGCATCCTTCATTGACTCAGCTGTGTCAGCTCCCCAGTGGGTGGAGTTACACAATATGATGTCATTTCCCTTCCCCTTTTTTTTCTGTACTCCTCCCTTTATCTGTGTATATAAGAGATGTGGTTAGGAGTTTATTGTATAGTCTGAGGAAAGCACGTGTTGTGCTGAAACGCGTCACTATGCTCCATAATATATGACTGAATAAACTACAGCATCATATAATCATCGCGAGTGCCGGTCTCTTCTTCTTCATTGTAAGTTTTGGGACGCCTTCCCATCGACTCGTGCACCGCACATACTCCAGCAGTGCTGACCCTTTTCTACAAAAGATCACAATTTAGTGGTCTTTGACAGACCCTTGTTATGTTATTGTTTGCTATTACTCTTTTCTATTTTTTTTTTGTGTTTGGTTATATGGTTTTTTTCAGGTTACACACAAGGGGTATACTCCTCAACCCCCAAATGCTTGAAAACAAAGGAACAAACCCACGTTCCCCACCATTTTTACACAGTTTACATCTGGGTACTATATTCGTTACCATATGCACTAATATCTACTCTTTTTATGTTAGAACTGTTAGCATTTTGTTCTGATTCTTTAAAATGGCCAGCAAAGGAATAAAGATCTTTTCAGAAAATGTTAAGGGTCTCAACAGCCCCTTTAAGCGCTCCACATGTTGGACTGAGGTGAGGAGACAGAGAGCTGACATTATTTGCATACAAGAATCTCACCTTAATGAGGAGGATTCCCGCAGATTTTTTATTAAATTTTTTTTCCAACATCTCTTTATTGAAGTAAGAAATCACTTGTACAGCAATAGATAACAAGACAGTGCATCGTACAAGAAAAGCATAAAAGCATAGTGTACAGACAATAATGATAATGTGATTTCTCAATTCACAATTTTACACTTTTGTGCCCCAGATCCCTCCCACGACCCATATCCCCCCCCTTTCCCCCCCACCCCTGAACACCAATCCAAAACTTTCGGACTTGAACTGGCCTCGGCCCAAGACGACTCTCCCCTCCTCTAGTGGTACACCCGTCCAGGCGCCAGATCATATAGCCAATCGCCCCCTAACCTGCCTGCTAGTTGAGCCTCTAAATACCAACCAGTGAGTTTGAATGGGGATATGAGTTCCTGGATTTCAATATCAGACAATTGTTTCTCCACAAACCTCCTCCATTTTTTAAAAAACTTCTCAACCAAACGATCCTTATCTTGTTCTACTTCCAGCCTTTCCAAATAGAGAACATTTTTCATCGTCCCTATGACCTCCTCCCACACTGGTGCTTCCTTTCCCAGCCAGTGTCACAAGAGAGATTTCTTTACCAACATTAGCAGAAGATGCATACATGGCATAGCGACTAACGACCCCATCTCCTCACCCTGATTTTTAGGTATATAGTGGAATATACATTGCTGCGGTGAGAAACCCACCACATCACCCCAAATGGCTTCTATATATTCAACGGCCTGCTTCCATAACGGTTGCACTTTTGGACATTCCCATATGGCATGTAGTAAACCTGCCTTCGGGAGGCCACACTTGGGACATTCACATAGGTAATGTGCAGGGGCATCATGATAGGATGAATTGAAGGCGTACGTCGCTCTATGCATGAGTTTAAGTTGCGTCTCATTGTACGTCGCCCGCCTGACCAATTCCATACCCTCCCTCAACTTTTTTGCTATATTCGGGTCAGATAATTCCCTTTCCCAGGGTTTGTAAGCCCCTTTCACCAAACCTATTGTCTGAATACTATGGAGTCTACGGTGCAGCTCAGAGAGGGGCATGTGAGAGCCATCTTTGCCTAGCAGAGCCGCAAACCATGCTAGCCTATCCGAGTCGCCCACGGAATTCGCCTGAGCATTACAGTAGCTTTTAATTTGCTGAAAGGGAAGATAATGGGCATCCTGTAAGTCAAACTGTGCCTTTACCTGCTCCCAAGCTAACCAGTGGAGACTAGGAATGTGTAATAGGTCTTGAAGAATCCTCATATTTTTTTCCCTCCATATCTGGAACATACTACACTCTCTGCCCTGAGGGAATGCCGGCAGTGACCATAATGGTAATCTGGGTGACAAATAGTAGGGAAGCCCATAAATCTTCCTCATCGCCTTCCACGCCATTATGGTATCCTTTAATAAAATAGACTTTCTTATTGACACCGGTATGTCTTTCATCCTGGTATGTAATAGGGCCTCTAGATTTTCCCCCTCCGCTAATTCCCTCTCAATAGTAATCGCCGAATAGTGCCCCGTGCCCCACACCCAATCACGTACATGTCTGAAAAGCGACGCCAAGTTATAGTGTCAAATATTCGGCAATTGCAACCCCCCTTCATCCTTTAGTAATGTTAATTTAGCATAGGCAATGCGAGGCCTCTTAGTCTTCCAGAGGAAGCGGTTAAACGCTCTCTGCATCCTGACTACATCAGTGTGCTTCAGCAGCAATGGAATAGTCTGGAGTGGGTAGAGTAGCTTAGGGAAACTTACCATTTTGATTAAATGTGCCCTCCCACACACCGACAAGGGTAATTCCTGCCATTTCTCTAATTCATTCTCTATTTTGAGGAATAGAGGGGGATAATTCAAGTTATATATTGACGCTGGGGTGCGCCCTATCTTAATGCCCAAGTAGGTCAGATAGTCCCTTCGGACTTCCACCCTATTTTGTAAACGCTTCGCTGCAGGAGAATGTTGGTCCAGGAATAGGAGCTGGCTTTTTCCCACGTTGACCCTATACCCCGTGGCCCTGCCATACAGATTTAAAGCCTCTAGAGTCCTTTCTAAATGAAGCTCCGGGGAACCAAGATATAGCAAGATGTCGTCTGCAAAGCAACTGACTTTCAGCACCTTAGCCCCTATCTTGATGCCCTCAAAGATGTCCGAATTAATCAGCCATCTCGCCAAGGGTTCCATTGCTAAGTTGAAAAGCAACGGAGACAAGGGGCATCCCTGCCGCGTACCCTTCTCCAGCGTAATTGGTTTGGACAGAAACAACCATTGCCAGTCGACATTATCGAATGCCTTCTCGGCATCTACTGCCAATAATGCTGGAGAAGGCTCACTTTTAGGATCCCCATATCTACTTAGGACTGCTAGGACCTTGCGTATATTAGTTACTGCAGATCTACCCTTCATGAACCCTACCTGATGTGAGCCAATTTGGTCTGGTATGCAAATGGCTAACCTATAATTTTTGACAGAATCTTGACATCCTGATTGATCAAGGAGATCGGTCTATATGCGCTGGGCTGTGTCAAGTCTCTACCCGGCTTCGGGAGGACCTTAATATAGGCCATTTTGCCCGAGTCGGGTAAGCTACCCCCGGCCATGATGTTATTAAACAGACCAAGGAAAGTTCTGGGATCATGGCCTTGTAGAATTCCGCCTGGAAACCGTCAGGACCCGGAGCCTTACAATTTGATAGGGATTTGATTGTCGTCCCTAGCTCCTCCTCAGTAACGTCTCGACACAGCGTTTCCACCGCATCGTTTGACAGTCGTGGCAAGTCCACCCTATCTAAGAGATCCCTCGCTTCTTGGGAGCGGGGAGGATCCCCTGCATATAGTGCTTGAAAATAGTCTCCTAGTATCTCCACAATGTCCTTCAGCTGAGAGCACAGATTTCCGGATTTGTCTTTTAGGGGATGCATGGCCGTTTGTTTAACGAATGGGCGTGTTAGATTAGCTAATAGCCGACCAGCTTTATTGCCTACACGAAAAAACTTAGCTTTTTGGTAGTCTCCAAACCACTTCTCCTTACTTTCCTGACAATAGTCAAAATTATGCTTGGCCGTGACCCATAGAACTTTGTTGGGGGCTGTGGGGTTTTGTAAGAACTGGGTGTACGACTCCTGTACTCTCCGAGTGGCCTCCTCAAACTTCTGTCTCGCCTCCCTCTTTTTCCCTATCGAATAAGACATTATTCGGCCCCCAAGTACCGCCTTGGCCGCATCCCAGAATAGGCTCTGATTGGACGCCTGTTCTGCATTATCCTGGGAGTATTCCCACCACCACCCTTTCAGCTTGTCTAAAAATTCCTTATCTCAGGATAAGTGCTGAGGCATTTTCCACGTAAAATCCTGCCCCCTGGGGACTGTATCTACTAGTTCCATAACCACTGGGGCATGGTCCGAGATTAATAAGTCCAGGATCTCTACTAGTTTGACTCTGGACAACATCCTCGGTGATGACATGAGATAGTCAATCCTGGACCATGACCCCTGGGCATGGGAAAAGTGGGTATACTCGCGATCCATTGGGTGATGGTATCGCCAGGTATCACATAGGCCTGTATTTTGTAGCAAAGGGAGCAACGTCTGGTTCTGCTTTGGCTGAGTAACATTCTCAAGGGCCCCTCGCTTCCTATCCTCCTGCTCATTGTGTACCCTATTGAAATCTCCCGCCACCAGTAGCATTGGTGAATCTTCTCCCAGGATGTCTTTCTCCAAGGACTTATAAAAGGCAGACTGAGAGGTGTTAGGGGCATAGACATTATGCAAGACTATCTGTCCTATCGGGGAATCCAAACTTATTCGCATCCATCTCCCTTGATTGTCAGTGGATATGGAAGAAATATCATAGCGTAAACGCTTATGGAACAGGACCATAATGCCCGCCTTTTTGCCCACTGAGGGAGAACCCATTACCTGACCCACCCATAATCTACGCATCCTACAAAAATCAGCCTCTTCTAAATGGGTCTCCTGCAGGAATGCCACATCTATATTGAGTTTTTTAAGGTGGCACAGCACCGCCATTCGCTTCGTAGGGGATCGCAAGCCCTTAACATTCCACGAGGCTACCCGCATACTAATGTCACTGTGTTCGCGTTCTCTGCAGGAGAAGCCATCAGGAACAGGTCAAATCCTTGCATCACATATTGGCACCGATACAGCTGTGTCTTATCCCCATTAAGATTGGTGTTCAAACCCACCCCCCATACTCCCCTACCCAACCCCACAACTTTAGTAACTCAATAGTCGACTTTTTTCGCACATCTAACGGTGTAGTAGCTGTCACTACCCACTTCAGACCGAAACATTAACTCCCTCCTACAATACACCGTTCACCGGCCCATAAACTTCGGCATAATCAATGAAATCAACACTTTAACATGAATGAACCATAAGTCCGATGTTATCTCACGTGACCCTCCAGGGCGACCTAGGCAGACGTGGACGATGCTCGGGACTGTCCATGCTCAACTTGGATCCCCTTCCTGAAGATCCAGCTCTATAGATCTGGGCCCCGATCTCCCCGACTTCTGGCTGGCTCCTCTACCTCTGGCCGAGGAAGTTGAACGCTGGGAGGACGACGGTATAAAATCGGAAAACAGAGGGTCCGATTCCAGCACCCCCAATGCTTCTCCAGGCGACAGGAAAGTGTCCACCGTCCCGTCTGGACGAAAAATCCTCAGGGTTGCAGGGTACTGTAAGGCGAACTTGACCTTATTTCGGGCTAGGGCAGAGCATACTTGCGAGAATTCCCTCCTGCGCTTGGCTACTTCTGCAGAGTAATCGCTGAATAGGAGGATCCTGTTGCCCCGAATCATCAAGGGCCGCACATTGCGTCGGAATTTCGCCAATATAGCTTCCTTCGCGGCGTAGTTCAAATATTTAACAATCGCGGCTCTAGGTCTCGTATTACTGGACCTCAGTCCTGAAGATAATGGCGGCCCCAAGCGGTAAGCTCTCTCCACCGTGCAAGTGCCCCGCAGACCCAACGCTTGTGGGATCTCTACCTCGCATATATCGGCCAGTTGATTCGGTGGGATTGATTCTGGGAGGCCTATGATCGCAGGTTGCTCCTCCTGGATCTGTTCTCTAAGTCGTCTAACTTCTCCTTCAGGTATTGGTTATCACGCAGGAGGTCTCTGACGCTACTCTGAGCCTTTGCCAGATCATCTTCCACTAATGACACTCTCTGTTCCACGTCGGCGATCTGAGAGGTATGTTGCGCAACATCAGACTGTAATTGTTGCAGGGCCGACGAGACCGTGGCTTCCAGGGAAGCTTTGATGTCTGGTGCAAGGAGTTTAGCCACTTCTATGGCCATAGACTTGCATGAGGCTGTTAACTCCTCAGCCGAGGTGAGACAACACTCTCCTTCTTCCTCATCCGAACCCGATGCCTCTGCACTTTTCTGGGTCGACTGAGAGGATGAGCGGGTGAACCTGTGTCGTTTCTCAGCCACCGGCGCCATCTTGCCCCCGGCTTTCAGGTCGTCACCTGGTGGGAGCGGTGTCCGCGGTTCCTCTGAGAACCGCCTCTGACCACGAATTTCTCCATAAGCGACCCCTACAACTCTAGGGGATACTGAGGGTACCTTCCGGCCCCGGAGTGCGGTGGTTCTCAAGGTGTTCGGGCCGGTCGAACGGAGAGCTCCTTACACGCGTCTCTCCATGTGCGCGCCGGAACCGGAAGCCGATTCCCGCAGATTTTGTCACCCCTCTTTCCCGCACACTTACTTCTCTTCGGCTACTAAATAAAGGAGATGTGTTATCATAGGCTTTAAGAATACCATTTCCTTTCAATGTCACAATGTATTGTCAGATAAAGAGGGTAGATATATTATTATTGTATGCAACATAAATAACACTAGATATACAATAGTGAATCTTTATGCCCCTAACTCTGATCAAATAAAATTTATCAAGCGTACTGTTAAATTGGCTCAAGATTCTAAACAGGGATCACTGTTAATTTGTGGCGACTTTAATATGTGCCCCGATTCCTCAATTGATAGACTACCCCCCCCCCCCCCCACTCCGTCTCATAAAAATTCTCTCCTTCAGGATTTTTTTTTTCAGGAAGGGCTACATGATACTTTTAGGGTCTTTCATGCCAATGAAAAAAACTTTACTTTCTTTTCACACCCACACAATACCTATTCTAGAATTGATTTATTTGTAATGGATAAATGGCTTCTTCAAAAAGTGCTGGAGGTTTCCATCTCTAATATCACCTGGTCTGACCATGCGTTCACCATTCTCACACTGGATGATATGTACAATAACACCGTGGAGACTTAATAATTCCCTGCTCCAAAATTCCTCTATTCGTGCGGATGTAGAAAATTCTCTAAGGGATTACTTTGAGACTAATGATAACAATTTGGTACTAGACACTACTCTATGGAGCGCTCATAAAGCGTTTATTAGAGGTGTACTATTAAAGCATGCGGCTCTCCAGAAAAAATTTGAAGGAAAACCCTGGATTCATTACTATCTGATATCAAGACCCTAGAAGAAGCTTCTAGATCCACTAGATCCAAAAGTCTCCAACAAATTGAAAACAGCCAGGCATCATCTTTACCTCCACCTCCATGAAAAACATGAGTTTCACTTACATAAAATCAAATCAGATCACTACTCACAAGGTAATAAAGCCTCAAAGATTTTAGCAAATAGAGTTAAAAAAAGAGAAGCCAAGACAAAAATTCCCTTCTTATTTGACACGCAAGGCAAAAAACTGTTTAATCCCAAACACATAGCGGAGGAATTTGCCAATTGTTACGCAAACCTATATCATTTGGAAAAATCCCCCGAAACTTTCCAACCTACTCCTGAATTAACAAATTTCTAAATGGCATTTCCCTCCCGACCTCAACTCCAACTAAAAGTCAATTCCTCAATTCAAGGATCTCACAATCGGAAATATCTGAGACAATTCGCTCCCTCAAAAATAATAAATCCCCTAGTCCAGATGGGCTTACAAATGAATACTACAAAACCTTCTCACACATTATAAAACCCTTCCTGAACAGAGCCTTTAACTTAATAGTAAAGTTGAGCGAACACCTGGATGTTCGGGTTCGAGAAGTTCGGCCGAACTTCCCGGAAATGTTCGGGTTCGGGATCCGAACCCGACTCGAACTTCGTCCCGAACCCGAACCCTATTGAAGTCAATGGGGACCCGAACGTTTCGGCACTAAAAAGGCTGTAAAACAGCCCAGGAAAGGACTAGAGGGCTGCAAAAGGCGGCAAAATGTAGTTAAATCCCATGCAAACAAATGTGGATAGGGAAATGAATAAAAATAAAAATAAAATAAATAAAAATTAACCAATATCAATTGGAGAGAGGTCCCATAGCAGAGAATCTGGCTTCATGTCAGCAGAGAATCAGTCTTTATGTCATAGCAGAGAATCAGGCTTCACGTCACCCAACACTGGAACAGTCCATTGTCATATATTTAGGCTCCGGCACCCAGACAGAGGAGAGAGGTCCCATAACAGAGATTCAGGCTTCATGTCATAGCAGAGAATCATGCTTCACGTCATAGCAGAGAATCAGGCTTCACGTCACCCAACACTGGAACAGTCCATTGTCATATATTTAGGCCCCGGCACCCAGACAGAGGAGAGAGGTCCCATAACAGAGATTCAGGCTTCATGTCAGCAGAGAATCAGTCTTCATGTCATAGCAGAGAATCATGCTTCACGTCACCCAACACTGGAACAGTCCATTGTCAGATATTTAGGCCCCGGCACCCAGACAGAGGAGATAGGTCCCATAGCAGAGATTCAGGCATGGGCGTGTCTGGTGTCTGCAGCCACAGAGTGAGGAGGTGTTTCCACTGAGCTCCTGAAACTTCCAGTGTGGGCCTCTCTGGGGAGTTTTCTAACATCTGCTCCCCAGGAGGAGTTCCAGGCTTGCGGGGAGTTTTCAACACCTCTCCCCAGCCCAGGCCCTGCCTCTCCTTAGGGAGTTGGTGGAGGCCTGGAGCTATGTCTCCAGTTGGGACCCAGGATCCTGCTTCCCGGGGTAGGCCGGCGGGAGGCAGGGGAGGCGAATTACCGGCCTCTGCACCATCATCTGTCTCAGGGGTCAGAAGATCGAGCAGGGGTTATGCTGTGGTGTCCCCTGCAGCCCCTGGGAGCGGGGCTGTGAAGACCACCAGCAAGTCCGGGAGGGTGGATGGTAACCCTGCAGGTGAGCAGAGTGTTCCTTGGGGCGGGCCAGGGAGGATGGAGACTGACTGGAGCATCAAAAGGCCCCAGGAATCTGTCTCCATGTACAGCTCCAGTATTGTGGCCTGCCTCAGGGAGTATGAACAGTGGCGTCGCCAGGGGGGGGGCCAGAGGGGGCCACGGCCCCCCCTTCATCATGCTGTGCCCCCCCAACTAAAATGCCCGTGCCCCCCCAAGTTAGCCGCCGCAGTCGGGCACAGCCAGGGAGATGAGCGCTTCCATTGCGCTCATCTCCATATTCATCTGCCGGCCTGTGTGCTGAGGCAGGGGAGGGAGAGGCGTGTCCCTTCCCCTTTCTCTGATAGGCTGCAGGCACTAGGCCGGCAGCCTATCAGAGGCCGCAGGCGGCGCGATGACGTCATCGCGCCGCCTGAGCCATACAGCGTGGGACACAGGCCGGAAGAAGAGGCCTGCATCGCATCGCTGACATGGAGGTAAGTATGATTTTTTTTGTTTTTTTTACAACAGTGTTATTGGCACATTGGGGGGGGGGGCAGCTTATTATTGGCACATTGGGGGGGCAGCTTATTACTGGCACATTGGGGGGGGCAGCTTATTACTGGCACATTGGGGGGGCAGCTTATTATTGGCACATTGGGGGGGCAGCTTATTACTGGCACATTGGGTGGGGGCAGCTTATTACTGGCACATTGGGGGGGCAGCTTATTACTGGCACATTGGGGGGGCAGCTTATTACTGGCACATCACATTGGGGGGGCAGCTTATTATTGGCACATTGGGGGGTCAGCTTATTACTGGCACATTGGGGGGCTCTTGTTTCTGGCACGTGATGGGGGGCTCTTGTTACTGGCACGTGATGGGGGGCTCTTGTTACTGGCACGTGATGGGGGCACTTGTTACTGGCACGTTATTGGTGGGCACTATAGG
Source organism: Bufo bufo (assembly GCF_905171765.1). Classification (NCBI taxonomy): domain Eukaryota; kingdom Metazoa; phylum Chordata; class Amphibia; order Anura; family Bufonidae; genus Bufo; species Bufo bufo. The sequence continues at coordinate 61,753,798 of NC_053395.1, read as the reverse complement.
GGCATCTACTGAGGCCACAAAGAAGGGGTATTTTATATGGGGGGCTCTGTACAGTAGCATTTTATACTGGGACACATTATGGGGGGTACTATGGGGAAGGGGGAGAGGAGTACTATGGAGTCATCTATGGGGGCACTAAGAAGGGGTATTTTATACTTGCAAATTATGGGGGACACTGAGGGCATCTACTGGGGCACTATATATGGGGCATTTTATACTGGTACATTATGGGGGGCACTAGGAGGGAAGGGGGAGAGGAGCACTATGGGGGCATTTACTGGGGGCACTATATAGGGGTATTTTACACTGGCCCATTATGGGGGACATTAGCTCAACTTGGGGCATTACAAGGGGGTATTTTTGCACTGTCACATTATAAGGAGAATTATTTCTACTGGGGGGGCATTATGGTGGGCTTTATTACTCCCCCATGGTATGACCCCCTAGTAGCAGCACCAGCCTCTCCCTGCTCTGCTATCCCTCTGCCCCTTCTCCAAATCCTTATTATGAAATCTTTCTCATTAGGATGAAACAGAACATCAGCTCCGCCGAGCCCCCGGTCAATGTGGTGAAGTGGCGTCCGAGATCCCCAAGGGCCAAGCCAAGTAATTGTAAGTTTTCATGTGAAATATGTTTGTTATACACATATAGCCTACACTGTGCCCCACAATGTACAGTATACCGCTACACTGTGCCCCACAATATACAGTATACCTCTACACTGTGCCCCACAATATACAGTATACCTCTACACTGTGCCCCACAATATACAGTATACCTCTACACTGTGCCCCACAATATACAGTATACCGCTATACTGTGCCACACAATGTACAGTATACCTCTACACTGTGCCCCACAATATACAGTATACCTCTACACTGTGCCACACAATATACAGTATACCGCTACACTGTGCCACACAATATACAGTATACCTCTACACTGTGCCACACAATATACAGTATACCTCTACACTGTGCCACACAATATACAGTATACCTCTACACTGTGCCACACAATATACAACATACCTCTACACTGTGCCACACAATATACAGTATACCTCTACACTGTGGAGTCTGTTCTATAAGCACCCTTGTTCTGTGGCGGTGGACAGAAAATAATCTGGAAGTGCTGCTCCCGAGACCAGGCTCTGGATCCGCCACTGGACCGCTCACAGGAGTGTACATTTCTTCTAAACTGTAATACGTATCCTCTGACCTGCAGAAATCAGCACTCGCTCGGTAACAACTAACAGGCAGTACCTGAAGGCTGTAGCCTGGCCCTGTTACCGAAGCTAGCCGAGTGGTGTAAGGTTAAGGTACTAGTAGAGATGAGCGGCCCTTGAATCTGGATTTAAAGTTAGTTACTGCAGGATATGGATTACAGTTTAGAAATGTCAAATGTACACTCCTGTGAGCGGCGGGGAGGGAGATCTGTGGATGACACTGTTATAGAGAGGGGGATCTGTGGATGACACTGTTATAGAGGGGGAAATGGGGATGACCCTGTCATGGGGTGGATCTGTGGATGACACATATAGCATAAGATGCTATATACGGTATGTGTCATCCACAGATCCCCCCCCCCCCATAGCAGTGTCATCCACAGATCCCCCTCCCTATAAAAGTGTCATCCACAGGCAGCTAGGACATGTTGAAATCTGAGTGATTTTTTATTTTTATTTTTTTTCTAAACCACAGACAGCAGGACTTTTCTTCCCTGTTGCGGTTTTAGGTATTGGGTAAAGTATCGCAGCATTTCTAAGCGTACTTGTGTAAATGTATCGTTGTTATAGCTGCCCCCCCTACTTTTGTCCTGGCCCCCAGTGTGCCCCCCCAAAATTTGAAAGCTAGAGACGCCACTGAGTATGAAGACGCTGGCAAAGCCTTAAAAAAAGCTCAGAAGCGAGATAAAGCTGGAAAGAGTAAAGGCGGACAAGGAATCAAAAAATAAAAGACCTGAGATATCAGAGAGGATAAAGGTCCTAAAAGAAAAGATAAAAGAAATGGAAGCAAGGAGGGCAATTATACTGAAACGTAGTGGCCCCTTCCAAGAAAAACTTAAAAACGAGGAGAGATTTTTCGTCATGGCCCAGGGAAGTCTGCAAATGGCCGACCCCTCAGACGATGAGGAAGAACCAGGGGCAGAGAAAAAGACAGAGAAAGAGGAGCAGGCCATGGACACTAGGATCCCCGCTGAACAGGTGTGCCTGCCCCTCACAAGTTCAGAAGATGAAATTGAAAGTGGAAGTAGTGGAGTCGGGGGAGGGCTCATGGCTGAGATTAAACGCCTGGAGTCACCCCGGCTCCATGAAGGCAGTTTTTTGTTTGGAGAAGAGCTTCCAGATGAAGATGAAGATATTAAAAAGAAAAAAAGGAAGGTAAAAAAGAAGAAAGAAAAAAGCAGAGTGTAGGTGAGATATGTGTATGTTTCTCACCCCCAGCAATCCGGGCAGGCTGAAAAGTCTGCTTGGATTGCAACCCCCACCATCTTCCCAGCCCCGGTCTCTGCTGTGGGACCGGGCGGCGGGAGTGGGGAGAAAAAACACGAGGTGTCCAAGATGGCGGAGGACGCCGTCCTCACTTGCAGTAGTGGGGGCGGCCCGAGGGAAGGAGGGACTGAAAAGTCCAACACGCAGGCATTGAGGGCAGCGAGTTCGGGGGGTGGGGGGGCTTTCCGGTGACGCGGCTAACCCCGCCCGTCCCGGCCGCGGTCCTAAACACGCTGAATGAGTGTGTGGTGGACCTGCGGCGGAGTGACGTGGTGGGGGCGGCTGCCGTGGCGCTCCTCCCCTCTCTCCCATAAAGATGGCTCTAAGTTTCCGTTTTCCCCTCCGGTCCCGCTGCTCCGGTAGTGCCCGTTGCTCAACCCTCCTGCGCCACAGTGTTGGTGGCGGGGAGCGGTGCTGCGGGAGTGGCGGGCGGGCCGGGGGCGTGTCTGTCGGTGTGTCCCTGGATGAGGATGAGAGCGCTCCTAAAGGACAATTTAGGAGTGGAAGGCATCGGCTTGCTGAGCGCAGTGGTGCCACGGCACGGCGCTTCTGAAGAAGAAGAACTCTTAGGAGGAGGGGATGTGTCTCCCCCTCCTCCATGGCTGCCTATGTGGCCACCGGTGTCATTCCCTCCGCTTCTGCCTCTGCCCCCAGCGCTGAATCAAGCGCAGGGGAGGTGGGGGTAGTGACCACCAGAGCCCAGGTCCTGAGTGGGGCAGGTGGTAGCAGAGGGAAGGCTAAGGAGGATAAAAAGGATAAAAGTGACGATATAAATAAAAGCAATGTAAATAAAAGCAATGTAAATGATGTAAATAAAGTGTCAGCTGGCCCAGCAGTGTGTATGGGGTCTGATGTGATTAAAGTAGTCCCTGTAAAGGTGACTACTGAAAAAGTGGTCACCCAAAAGGGTTGTGGAGGTGGTGTTAGTTTAGGGGTCGCTCCGGGTCCCGATGGGGGGGTTGAATGCGGGGGGTTGCCCTGCTGCTGGAAAAGTGGCGGGGTCCCCCCGTGTGGCCCCCTCAGAGGGATCCGGTGCGACAGTTGAGGCAGGTAGAAGGGGGGGGAGCCGGTTCAGTTGCCCCTCCTGCATCCGTGGCGCCTGGCAGGAGTTATGCCAGTGTGGCCGCGGCCGTGGGGGGGGGGGAGGCTGGCTCCGTTGGCTTCCTCGCTCTCATGGTCTGGTAATGGTGACTTGCAGCGGCGACTGCTGGAGGCCCTCAAAAAGGGGGAGAGCTCCATTACCGTAGAGGGAGAGAAGGTGGAATGCTCATTCTGGTTCAACAGACATGGCGTCCGAACCTTCCGAGAACAGAACGGGGGCGAGACCACCTGGTCTTCACCCACAACCGGCCCTGGAGCCAGACGGAATGTGGTCTGTCTCAGGTGGAGTAGCGATGAAACTTGCCCTACTAGAAAGAGGGTAGTGGAGCTCCTGCTTGGGATGGGTTTCAAGGCAACCAACATCTTTGCCTTGATCCATCCGTTTGGTTCCAAGGAGTTTGACATCAGTTTTGTCCGGCTGGAGGGGCTTGAGCTCTTCTGGTCCGGATATGAGCTGGTGAAGAACATGCCGGACTGTCGTGGTTTCGCTGCAAAAGCAATAACCCGCCAGAGAGAGGTCAAGAGAGTGACCGTTTTGACCCGTAACGAGTCGCTCTCTTGTGTTGACATCATGACCTGGCTGGGTAGGTACAGAGAGGTCCAGGGAGTACCAGCTAAAAACCTGGATGAGTTTGGCATTTGGTCGGGTGCCTGGACGTTTGATATCAAACTCAAGCGTCTGGGGAGTACAGTTTCCCACATTCCATCATCTGCCTTTATCAGCCGAGACAGGATCTTAGTCTTTTACAGAGGGCAGCCTAAGCCCTGTCACAAGTGCGGCAGCCCCACACACTTCAGCGCCAGCTGGCAAGTGCAGAAGTGCGCGTTGTGTGGGGGGACAGGTCATCTAGCCGCATCTTGTGAGGAGATTAGATGCAACCTGTGTGGTAAGCTCGGGCACCCCTTCAGTCGCTGCCCTCTCTCTGAGGCCAATGTGGCCCAAGCTCATGCAGGAGCGGGCCGGGAGGTCCCTTCGGCTGAGGCGGGTACTGGCAAAGGCAGTGGAGTTAAGGGGTCAATGAGGAACCGGAACAACCCGTCCCGGCAGAGGCGGAGAGAGAGGCGTCAGGCGGAGAGGGAGGGGGAAGAACCCCGTCCTGGGGTGATGCCCGCTCCTTCCCAAACGACTGCCCCTCTTGAATCCGAGACCCTAGGCGGCAGCGAGCTGGAGGTGGAGATTGAGAGACTGGATCGGGCCAAAGAGACTCTGTCCTCGCACTACGAAAGTTCTGCAGAGGGTAGTGGGGCAGACGGAAACGGCGTACTAAAAAAAGATCTAGCCCGACCAAAATTGCCAGGGAAGGTGTAACCGGCTCCACTCTGGAGCTCTCCAACCGGTACCTCATCTTGGATGAGACCTCTGCCTCCTCTGCTGAGGAGGGGGTTGAAGGTGAGGGGCCGGGGGCGAAGGAGGGAGAGCCTTCAGGGGGCCCCGTGCCCCCCTCTGGTGGGGATGCAAGGTCCTCAGGAGGGGTGGCAAAACCGGGCCCTGAGACTGAGAAAGCCAAGAGTAGTGTGCAGAGGAAGGTGGTGGTGGCAGAGATGGATACCACTATCTCCCTCAAGAGAGGTCGTGCTGCTCTAGAAGGCAGCCCCGGGAGGGGGGAGAAGGATGGGAAGAAGGCCGTCTAATTTAATTACTCTTTATGGCGGTACCCGCTCTGCTGACTCTGGCGACCATTAATGTCGCCAGCATTAAGTCAGATGCGGCTCGTTTCACAGCCTTCAATTTTCTCAGCCGTGTTGAAGCTGACATTTTGTTTTTGCAAGAGACCAGGCTGCCAGATTTGGCAGCGATTTATAAAGCCAAGAGGGAGTGGAGACCGGGGCCCTCCTACTGGTCTCTTGCGGCTGAGTCGTATAGCGGAGTGGCGGTCCTTTTTACCGCACTGGTAGAATGCCGGCGAGTAATTGAATTAGAAATGGGGAGGTGTTTGATCTTGGATATCCTCATGAAGGGACAGGAACTGCGCCTGATCAATATCTACGGGCCCCAGTCCAGGTGGGACAGGAAATGTCTCTTTATGAGGATTAAGCCTTTCCTTTTTACAAGCCGGCAGGTGGTTTTTGGTGGGGACTTTAATACTGTCACAAGGCCCCAAGACAGGGGAGGCACCAGAAACCAGCTGACTTATGATAGTATTTTTCTGAACAGAGTACCTAGTGAGGCTCGTCTGGAAGATGTTCACATTAGGCATACCCCAGGCCACTGGGGTTTCACTTTCTATAGAGGTAGTCAGATCAGGTCTAGAATAGATAGGTTTTATTTGAAGGAGAAGGCTACCTTTTCGCCCTTAAGGGTTGAGGAGGTGGAATTCTCTGATCACTGTTTGATTATGTTTTCTCTGAATATTTCAGAATCCCCCCAAATGGGAAGAGGTTATTGGAAGCTGAATTCGGGTGTCTTGGAGGAAGCAGAGGTGAGACAATCCTTTGAGGACTTCCTTCAGAGTCAGGTACCTTTACTGGATCTCTGTGATACTAAGTCAGAGTGGTGGGAGATATTCAAAGATCGAGCTGCAAAGTTCTTCCGCCGGCTCTCGAGCCTCAGGTCCCTGGACAGGTACCGCCTGTATCAGGGTCTGAGGAGGAAACTCGAGCATCTGGTCTCGACTGGTGGTAGCCGCGAGGATATCTCCAGGGTGAAATCTTTGCTCAAGAGGTGCCAGTATGATAGGCACACATCTTTAGTTTTTGAGAGGGACTTCGGGAGGTACCGCTCGCCCGACCCCTACAGAAATTGTAAGATGTCAGTGAAGAGTAAGTTAATAACAGGACTGGTCGATAGTACGGGGTCTCTGAACAGGTCCAGATCAGGGATCCTGGAAGTCGTTAGATCCTTTTACTCGTGCCTCTTGGGGAAGAGGGATCTGGATCGGGACAGGATGTCGGCTTTCCTGGCTGGGGTCACCCCTGAGTCAGGAGCTCACCTCTCTTTTGACGGTTTGGTAGAAGAGATCAGGAAGGAGGAAGTTATCCTGGCGGTGGAAGGGTTAGCTCTGAAGAAGTCGCCAGGCCCGGATGGCTTAACATCCGAGTTTTATAAGACCTTTAAGGACTCTTTATGTCCCCTCTTGACTGAGGTATTCAATGAGTGTTTATCCTCGGGCACTCTGCCTCGGTCAATGAGGAGGTCAGCTCTGATCCTTCTATCCTTCTATCAAAGGGTAAGGATCCGAGCCGTATTGAGAATTGGCGTCCCATAGCACTTCTTAATACAGACAGAAAGATTCTGGCCAAGATACATTTTAATAGGCTGGTGAAATTTGCACCCCAGCTCCTTTCGGACTATTAGTGCTGTACTCGGTGTCCGAGAGGCAGTGGAACAGAGTAGAGCAGGCTACTGGAGGGGGTACATGCTGTCCTTAGATCAAGCAAAGGCGTTTGATCGGGTGAACCATGAGTACCTCTGGTCGGTCCTTCTGAAGTATGGCCTGCCGGGGGGGTTTGTCGATTGGTTAAAGATCTTGTATGCAGGGGCAGAGAGTTTCCCGCTTGTGAACGGTTGGTCTGGCTGCTCCTTTGAGGTTGGGTCTGGCGTCCGCCAGGGTTGTCCTTTGAGCCCGCTTTTATACGTGTTTGCGATTGATCCCTTTCTTAAGCGGATCGATCGTGGACCGTTGGCGGGAGTCGGGATGGATCGGGCGGCGCCGGAAGCCACTCTGAGGGCAGTAGCATACGCTGACAATGTCACCATTTTCGTATCCTCAAGAGGGGAGGCGGAGTACGTGATGTCTGAAGTGGATCGCTACTCGGAGGCATCCGGGTCCATGATCAATCGGGATAAGTGTGAGAGTCTCTGGCTGGGAGGGGGTGATCCAGTTTTTGATCTCCCGGACACCCTCCCAGGGCCCAAGTCGTCAGCCAAAGTCCTAGGCATCCATTTTGGCCATGGGGACTATCCCACTCAAAATTGGGATGACAGGCTTAGGATCGCCGCTCAGAAGGTCGACCAGTGGAAGGGTTGGTCTTTGACCCTCAGGGAAAGGGTAAACCTGATCAAGGCCTACTTACTCCCTTTGCTTATCTATTTGGGTAGCGTGTGTATCTTGCCAGAGCCTCTCTGGACTCGGGTTTATAGTCTGTTCTTCCAGCTCTTATGGGGGAATAGACTGAACCTGATCAAGAGAGAAGTGACTTACCGCACGAGGAGACTAGGGGGGTTATCTATGGTCAACCCCATGGTGTTTCTTGTAAACACCTTTGTTAAAGCGAATCTGGCGAACCTCTGCATGGAGAGGGCTTCTCCGTGGGTAGTCTACTGCCGGGGGTGGTTTCGGCCTTTCTTCCAGGAATGGGAGACAGGAGGGCAAGTGAAGGACTTACGTACGCCTCACGGATATCTTCCGACTTACGTCACCCCGATTCTGAAGGTGATCCGCCGGTGGGGTTTGGAGGTGAGGGAGATCAGGACTCTGTCAAGGAGGTCCCTTGACGAGAGGGTCTTGTTGTCCCACTTCCAGAAGCCCCTGGCCCTCAGGGATTGCCCAAGCCGGGATCTAGACAAGGGGTTACAGTTGCTAAATTCTGCAAGGATCCCCTTGAAGTTTTGGGACTTGGCTTGGCGCTGCTTTCACGGGAGGCTGTATGTGAGGGACAACTTGAAGTACAGGAACTCTGATGAAAGGGGTTGCCCCCGGGAGGAGTGTGGCTCCATACTGGAAAGTATGGATCACTTCCTGCTTCAGTGTCCCTTTAATACAGAGGTATCCAAACGGGTGGGAGCTTCCATTGGCTGGCCTAGGCTAGCCAGCCTCTCCTATGCGGAGTGGGCCTATGGAGTGCTCAGAGACATTGGTAGAAGGGACCTGTGCACATATTTTTTAGTTAGTATAGTGGTTAGGTTCTACACGTGGAATGCACGGTGCTTAGTTTCAACGCAGCAGAAAGTCCTCCCAGTGGATGTGGTATGTAGAAACATTCTGGGTGACCTGGTGAAGGTGCGTTCTTTGGAGTATGAGAGACTGGGTACCAGTAGGCTTTGCTTTTAGCTTACCCTAGCCTAGTCATACGTTTCCTGGTGGTGGGCTGACGCTTTCACCGTAGAATTTTGTTTTGTGGGATGATGAGGTTTGAAGAAAGGCTTACAGAGACCGAGCTTGGGCCTTCGGGTAGTTCTGTATATTAGAATATTTTGTAGTATGTGTTAAATAGTTATTTTGTTTATGTTGTTTATTAGGATAGGATGAGTTGGGGCTAGTTAGGTTGGGTGGGTGTGGGAAGGGGTCTTTTATTTGTGCTTTTATGTGTTTTATGTGTGTTTTGAAGTGGGGAGGCCTGCATCTAGCCCTGGACTATGCGGACATGGGAGGACATGGGGCGAGGGGCTAGATGTGGGTGGTGGAGGTAGGGCTGGCCTCGGACTATGCGGACACGAAAGAGACGTGAGGCGGAGGTCAGCCTTGGGTGATGGGTGAAGGGTGATGGAGTAGGTAGTGGGGGTTAGGGCTAGATTAGGGAGGTAAAAAGTTTTGTTTTGCTTTATGTGTTGTTTTAAAAAAATAATAATAAAAAAAAAAAAATTGGTGATTGAAAAAAAAAAAAATTTTTTGTTTTGTATTATTATTATTGTTATTAATATTATTGTTATTGTTTTATTAGTCTTATTTGTGTTTTTGTTTTATTGACGAGTAGTCAAGTTTTTCTTTTTGGGTTTTACAGCTGAACCGGCTAAGTAAGTTTCATTTCTTTTTTTTTTGCATTTGTATATAGTTTGTATATAGTTTTTATAGGGTATTGGTATGAATGTGAGTATGAGTGAGGCTGGGCCAGCTGAGAAGCTGTTCTGTTTGTTTTTTCGTCCGTAAAGTTTTGTATTTTGCTAATAAAAAAAGAGTTCCCATTGCAGAGATTCAGGCATGGGCGTGTCTGGTGTCTGCAGCCACAGAGTGAGGAGGTGTTTCCACTGAGCTCCTGAAACTTCCAGTGCGGGCCTCTCTGGGGAGTTTTCTAACATCTGCTCCCCAGGAGGAGTTCCAGGCTTGCGGGGAGTTTTCAACACCTCTCCCCAGCCCAGGCCCTGCCTCTCCTTAGGGAGTTGGTGGAGGCCTGGAGCTATGTCTCCAGTTGGGACCCAGGATCCTGCTTCCCGGGGTAGGCCGGCGGGAGGCAGGGGAGGCGAATTACCGGCCTCTGCACCATCATCCGTCCCAGAGGTCAGAAGATCGAGCAGGGGTTATGCTGTGGTGTCCCCTGCAGCCCCTGGGAGCGGGGCTGTGAAGACCACCAGCAAGTCCGGGAGGGTGGATAGTAACCCTGCAGGTGAGCAGAGTGTTCCTTGGGGTGGGCCAGGGAGGATGGAGACTGAATGGAGCATCAAAAGGCCCCAGGATTCGGTCTCCATGTACAGCTCCAGTATTGCGGCCTGCCTCAGGGATTATGAAGACGCTGGCAAAGCCTTAAAAAAGCTCAGAAGCGAGATAAAGCTGGAAAGAGTAAAGGCGGACAAGGCTTCAAAAAATAAAAGACCTGAGATATCAGAGAGGATAAAGGTCCTAAAAGAAAAGATAAAAGAAATGGAAGCAAGGAGGGCAATTATACTGAAACGTAGTGGCCCCTTCCAAGAAAAACTTAAAAACGAGGAGAGATTTTTCGTCATGGCCCAGGGAAGTCTGCAAATGGCCGACCCCTCAGACGATGAGGAAGAACCAGGGGCAGAGAAAAAGACAGAGAAAAAGACAGAGAAAGAGGAGCAGGCCATGGACACTAGGATCCCCGCTGAACAGGTGTGCCTGCCCCTCACAAGTTCAGAAGATGAAATTGAAAGTGGAAGTAGTGGAGTCGGGGGAGGGCTCATGGCTGAGATTAAACGCCTGGAGTCACCCCGGCTCCATGAAGGCAGTTTTTTGTTTGGAGAAGAGCTTCCAGATGAAGATGAAGATATTGAAAAGAAAAAAAGGAAGGTAAAAAAGAAGAAAGAAAAAAGCAGAGTGTAGGTGAGATATGTGTATGTTTCTCACCCCCAGCAATCCGGGCAGGCTGAAAAGTCTGCTTGGATTGCAACCCCCACCATCTTCCCAGCCCTGGTCTCTGCTGTGGGACCAGGCGGCGGGAGTGGGGAGAAAAAACACGAGGTGTCCAAGATGGCGGAGGACACCGTCCTCACTTGCAGTAGTGGGGGCGGCCCGAGGGAAGGAGGGACTGAAAAGTCCAACACGCAGGCATTGAGGGCAGCGGGTTCGGGGGGTGGGGGGGCTTTCCGGTGACGCGGCTAACCCCGCCCGTCCCGGCCGCGGTCCTAAACACGCTGAATGAGTGTGTGGTGGACCTGCGGCGGAGTGACGTGGTGGGGGCGGCTGCCGTGGCCGGCGCTCCTCCCCTCTCTCCCATAAAGATGGCTCCAAGTTTCCCTGTTTTCCCCTCCCGTCCCGCTGCTCTGGTAGTGCCCGTTGCTCCACCCTCCTGCGCCACAGTGTTGGTGGCGGGCACGGTGCTGCGGAAGTGGTGGGCGGTCCGGGGGGCGTGTCTGTCGGTGTGTCCCTGGATGAGGTTGAGAGTGCTCCTAAAGGACAATTTAGGAGTGGAAGGCATCGGCTTGCTGAGCGCAGTGGTGCCACGGCACGGTGCTTCTCAAGAAGAAGAACTGTTAGGAGGAGGGGATGTGTCTCCCCCTCCTCCATGGCTGCCTATGTGGCCACCGGTGTCATTCCCTCCGCTTCTGCCTCTGCCCCCAGCGCTGAATCAAGCGCAGGGGAGGTGGGAGTAGTGACCACCAGAGCCCAGGTCCTGAGTGGGGCAGGTGGTAGCAGAGGGAACGATAAGGAGGATAAAAAGGATAAAAGTGACGATATAAATAAAAGCAATGTAAATTAAAGCAATGTAAATGATGTAAATAAAGTGTCAGCTGGCCCAGCAGTGTGTATGGGGTCCGATGTGATTAAAGTAGTCCCTGTAAAGGTGACTACTGAAAAAGTGGTCACCCAAAAGGGTTGTGGAAGGGATGTTAGTTTAGGGGTCGCTCCGGGTCCCGATGGGGGGGTTGAATGCGGGGGGTTGCCCTGCTGCTGGAAAAGTGGCGGGGTCCCCCCGTGTGGCCCCCTCAGAGGGATCCGGTGCAACAGTTGAGGCAGGTAGAAGGGGGGAGCCGGTTCAGTTGCCCCTCCTGCATCCGTGGCGCCTGGCAGGAGTTATGCCAGTGTGGCCGCGGCCGTGGGGGGGGGGGGGGCTGGCTCCGTTGGCTTCCTTGCTCTCATGGTCTGGTAATGGTGACTTGCAGCGGCGACTGCTGGAGGCCCTCAAAAAGGGGGAGAGCTCCATTACCGTAGAGGGAGTGAAGGTGGAATGCTCATTCTGGTTCAACAGACATGGCATCCGGACCTTCCGAGAACAGAACGGGGGCGAGACCACCTGGTCTTCACCCACAACCGGCCCTGGAGCCAGACAGAATGTGGTCTGTCTCAGGTGGAGTAGCGATGAAACTTGCCCTACTAGAAAGAGGGTAGTGGAGCTCCTGCTTGGGATGGGTTTCAAGGCAACCGATATCTTTGCCTTGATCCATCCGTTTGGTTCCAAGGAGTTTGACATCAGTTTTGTCCGGCCGGAGGGGCTTGAGCTCTTCTGGTCCGGATATGAGCTGGTGAAGAACATGCCGGACTGGCGTGGTTTCGCTGCAAAAGCAATAACCCGCCAGAGAGAGGTCAAGAGAGTGACCGTTTTGACCCGTAACGAGTCGCTCTCTTGTGTTGACATCATGACCTGGCTGGGTAGGTACGGAGAGGTCCAGGGAGTACCAGCTAAAAACCTGGATGAGTTTGGCATTTGGTCGGGTGCCTGGACGTTTGATATCAAACTCAAGCGTCTGGGGAGTACAGTTTCCCACATTCCATCATCTGCCTTTATCGGCCGAGACAGGATCTTAGTCTTTTACAGAGGGCAGCCTAAGCCCTGTCACAAGTGCGGCAGCCCCACACACTTCAGCGCCAGCTGGCAAGTGCAGAAGTGCGCGTTGTGTGGGGGGACAGGTCATCTAGCCGCATCTTGTGAGGAGATTAGATGCAACCTGTGTGGTGAGCTCGGGCACCCCTTCAGTCGCTGCCCTCTCTCTGAGGCCAATGTGGCCCGAGCTCATGCAGGAGCGGGCCGGGAGGTCCCTTCGGCTGAGGCGGGTACTGGCAAAGGCAGTGGAGTTAAGGGGTCAATGAGGAACCGGAACAACCCGTCCCGGCAGAGGCGGAGAGAGAGGCGTCAGGCGGAGAGGGAGGGGGAAGAACCCCGTCCTGGGGTGATGCCCGCTCCCTGCCAAACGACTGCCCCTCCTGAATCCGAGACCCTAGGGGGCAGGGAGCTGGAGGAGGAGATTGAGAGACTGGATCGGACCGAAGAGACTCTGTCCTCGCACTACGAAAGTGCTGCAGAGGGTAGTGGGGCAGAGTCCCAAAGTAGACGGAAACGGCGTACTAAGAAAAGATCTAGCCCGACCAAAGTTGCCAGGGAAGGTGTAACCGGCTCCCCTCTGGAGCTCTCCAACCGGTACCTCACTTTGGATAAGACCTCTGCCTCCTCTGCTGAGGAGGGGGTTGAAGGTGAGGGGCCGGGGGTGAAGGAGGGAGGACTGTCGGGTATTTATTTCATATAAGATATGAAATCATAAAAATTATGATTTCATATTTTTTATGAAATATGAAAAATTAAAAATTTAATTGGCGGACATATAAACGCCAGTTCTTTTATTGACGAGATCTAAAGTTAATTTGTGCAGATAATGAAACAGGGTGCAATTAATTATATAAAATATAATTTATTACAAATAAATACATGTAGTAAAAATGGCATACAAATGAATACAAGGATAATATCAAAATTGACCACAAGATGATGCTCCGCCGTTTACGCCGGGCTCACTTAATTTAGTACACCAAGTACAATATAATGTTATTCAAATTATTATCAAATTATTACCAATTAGTATACTGATCATCAAAATATTATAATGTAACAACAACAATAAAACAATAGAAATGAATCTGTGGAAAATCCCTTATGCTCAATCAAAGAATATGGCAGTAAGAGACACCTTATAAATACGCTCGTTGGCCTAACTACGGATAATAAAATCCGATCAGAGATTCCACTCTGATAGCAATATTACAAGAATTCTAATGATGTGCACGTTCATTAAAATTTCCCATAAAATTATTGTTTTAAACACTATTGACCCACTAATAATGGGGTCTCAACTATATGCCAATTGGAGCGATTTATAATTACTGCAAATGAAATAGATTATACATTACCCTTGGCTTTGGGATAAAGAGCTTTTAGAATGGACCCAGCTTTCCAAGATTCAGATATGTCCCGTCCTATGGTATGTTCCTGACGTGTGAAGTGATGCTGATGAATGAATCTTTGTAAAGAGTTCCGTTGTGAAGAAGTCCTTGTGAAGTTTTTCTTTTTGTGAAGTTTGTGAAGTGTTTGAAGAAGTGTGTTGATCTCCCCAAAACTGGATCAGATATCCCAATCCTTATCTATGCCCATCCCCTCTTGGATTAGGGATTACCAATTAGATAAGGTGGGTGTGACGTATGTTAAACATGGGGATGATGTCATCTAATTGACATTCCTAAGAAACTTCTGCCCATCTACCACTTGATGGCACTGTTGTATCATATAACAATTTTGAATATTTTAAGAATTAACATATTATATTGCTTTATTATACCACTAAAACTTTGACCTTTCCCACCTTAAATCAATTAGGAAGGACTCTTTCTGACACTTTGCTCAGACTGACTGGCGGTATCAGAAGTTTTCCTAATCCCTGAATTTATGGGGCAGATAAGGGTTCTTCTGGTTTGTGTATCTTAACTGTCTCAGCGATTGAGTGATGATGTTTGAAATAACATCAGCTCCTCTAAAATAAACCCTATTTAAGAAATTTCCACTTAAACACATTTTATATCCCCTAGAATATACCCTCTCAGTGAGATACAGACATATAAAGATACATTAATAATATTTGGTTATAATACATCAATATCACATAGTATATATGAATCATTAATAAGTTCAAACGCTAAATAAATGCACACAGGAATATATATCTATATGCGAATATATGAATAGATATCTGTTCCACACCAGATGTGTTTTATGGACGTTTCTTATCAGATCATGGTTTAGCCATGAAACACCCATTGTTCCTCAGACAGACAAGTTTAGAGAAACCTGTGTAGATAAATCCATGTCTCTAACCAATAATAAAAGTATAGTCTTCTCTATATATTCACATTTAACACATTGAACTTGCTATGAACCCATCTTGGTTTTTTTCCAGGTTCATGCTGATCACATGCTGTTAAAGGCAATGATCATCCATTTTGAATATAGTATCATCAGATACATTGTACACTTATGAAAATGCAAAACAGGACCTTCAGGGGGCCCCGCGCCCCCCTCTGGTGGGGATGCAAGGTCCTCAGGAGGGGAGGTAAAACCGGGCCCTGAGACTGAGAAAGCCAGGAGTGGTGCGCAGAGGGAGGTGGTGGTGGCAGAGATGGATACCACTATCTCCCTCAAGAGAAGTCGCGCTGCTCTAGAAGACAGCCCCGGGAGAGGGGAGAAGGATGGGAAGAAGGCCGTCTAATTTAACTACTCTTTATGGCGGTACCCGCTCTGCTGACTCTGGCGACCATTAATGTCGCCAGCATTAAGTCTGAGGCGGCTCGTTTCACAGCCTTCGATTTTCTCAGCCGTGTTGAAGCTGACATTTTGTTTTTGCAAGAGACCAGGCTGCCAGATTTGGCAGCGATTTATAAAGCCAAGAGGGAGTGGAGACCAGGGCCCTCCTACTGGTCTCTTGCGGCTGAGCCGTACAGCGGAGTGGCGGTCCTTTTTACCGCACTGGTAGAATGCCGACGAGTAATTGAATTAGAAATGGGGAGGTGTTTGATCTTGGATGTCCTCATGAAGGGACAGGAACTGCGCCTGATCAATATCTACGGGCCCCAGTCCAGGTGGGACAGGAAATGTCTCTTTATGAGGATTAAGCCTTTCCTTTTTACAAGCCGGCAGGTGGTTTTTGGTGGGGACTTTAATACTATCACAAGGCCCCAAGACAGGGGAGGCACCAGAAACCGGCTGACTTATGATAGTGTTTTTCTAAATAGAGTAGCTAGTGAGGCTCGTCTGGAGGATGTCCACATTAGGCATACCCCAGGCCACGGGGGTTTCACTTTCTATAGAGGTAGTCAGACCAGGTCTAGAATAGATAGGTTTTATTTGAAGGAGGAGGCTACCTTTTCGCCCCTAAGGGTTGTGGAGGTGGAATTCTCTGATCACTGTTTGATTATGTTTTCTCTGAATATTTCAGAATCCCCCCAAATGGGAAGAGGTTACTGGAAGCTGAATTCGGGTGTCTTGGAGGAAGCAGAGGTGAGACAATCCTTTGAGGACTTCCTTCAGAGTCAGGTACCTCGGTATTCAGCTTGATTTGATCGTTGATCTGACGTCAGAGAGAGCCAAAAGGAATGTGACACAGTGCTGTGTAATTTCAAAATGACTCTAAACTTTATTATCCTTATGACACATATTTATAGTATTCAATGACGTGATCTTTACGTTAAACAGTAACACATGTTTTTTAGCCAGCTACACCTTTATCTTATCTCTTTGCCAGAGTCCAAGGCTATCCATATATACGAGAAGAACCCCTTAGTAATAGCTTATCATATAGACTTTGACCCATTACGTGTCCATGCTTATGTATGGGACATGATGTAATATAAACTTATATAAAAATAGGTTTTGAACTGAAATAGAATACTTCAACCCCCTCTTAAAACCTATATTTTTTTTATAGAATGTGGTTTTTTCAGTTTGCTCTTTTCTTGTTTTTCCTTTCAAAATATTTCTGCAAATATTGTTGATAATCCTCTGGGGACCCAGGGTTTTCTTGAGGTACCTGAATGTATGCAGCTTGTGGTGTATCTGGGACTTGTCTACATCTCATAAATGTATTAATTAATGACGGTATACATTGAATACAGCAACATATCATGATCAAGGAGGCAATTATGATTGTAATACTAACAAATAATTTTCTTAACCAACTCAAATCCGGCATCCAGCTCAATAACCAGTCCCACCAGGAGGATGAATCAACATCCGTCTTAATATTATTGGCTATGTCATGTAATGATTGAATATGGGACTGGATTGATCTGGAATGGTCAGATAAATTAAAGCAACACATTCCTTTAAAATCCTGACACCCTACATTATGTTTCAGCAACAAATAATCTACAGCAAATCTATTTTCCAGCACTGCTCCTCGTAGTCCTTGTATATCTAATAGTATGTCTGATAAGGCAATAGAGGTATGATTCAAAGATTTGGCCAGGTCACATGCAATAGAATTTATAGTACGAGTATTATATATAGCCAGTGCAGGCACTCCTATTATGGAGACGCCCAAACTCATATATTCTGCATGACTGAGAAGGAGTAGTGTAGAGTCAAAGTCTTCTGATACTATCTTTTTACAACTTTCTGGATTTCTATCATATTACTTTGCAGAGTCTCATATGTAGGACAGTTATAACAAGCATGATAAGGATTTACATATCCATATTTTACATCATGATCCTGCAAATCTGTGTCATTTGATTGGGAACGTAGGAGCCCTGTCCATACATCTACTGGGGTGGGGACTGCAATTATCAAGGCACTACATTTCAGCCATCTCGAGGAATTTCCCGACTGCGTCATCTCGTTGGGGGTCAAGGCCGTCTGCCTCCGTTAGTACCCCTTCTGTATCTTCTTCGAGGTCAAGGCTGTCTGCCTCCGTTAGTACCTCTGGGCCTCGTTGGAGGTCAGGGCTGTCTGCCCCCGTTAGTACCTCCTGTCCTTTTTCAAGGCCATGGCTGTCTGAAGTCCACGTGGAGACGTTCTTTTTTATGGTAAGCATTAGTCCATCAGATTGTTACCCTGCCTCCTATTTACAGCAATTCACAAATCTCCAGAAATCAATAACGCTTTCTGAGGGTTTTTGCTTACATGTTACGGCTACTGGGAGTGAAGACTTTTGTTTAAATACCTCTATCATGTGTTTGTTTGTTTTTTTATCTCCTTTCTGCATATAATCGATATCTCATGAAGGGTTTAGGTTCAAAATACGGTCAGGCGGCAGTGTCGCCTAAGCATAGACCCTTGACCATGTCCATGTGATATATGCTATTGTCTCCTTCCCTGGGAACGGGGTCTACCGCTTCCACTGCCTCTGTCCACTCTGCCAATTTATCTACCCATGGGTTAACAAGGTAATACTGTGTAGGACTGACTCGGGCAACATATTGTTTACATGTTTCTCCTGGTTCTGGTTTAGGGTATTCTATCTTAGATTTTTTATTTTTTATTTTTTTTTGACTACCCATTATTAAAACTTATTTTCTTACAAAAATAATTCAAAACAGTAATAGTAAAAAACAAAACAGAATGTTAGTTTTGGGACGACCGCTGTACACTTACGACCCAGTCTGTCACTTCCCCTTATATAACTATTAGACAAAACAACTTATCATGCAAAACTTCTACAATTATCAAACAAGTTATCATGCAAAATTTATACAATTATCTTATTAAGAATCAAATCAAGCTGTTAAACCTTCTGTTTCCTAAACAGATCTTTTACGGGACTCCCTGAGCCCACTGAAGTGCACTTTAACAGATCTTTTTCGGGGCTCCCGGAGCCCTCTGAAGTGCACTTGTCTTGATTGGATTCCCAGAATCCTAAGGCAAAAAACTCCCTGAGTTTTATGCTTACTGTATCCCTGATACAGTACTTCGAAGTCTATCTAAGGGTCCCTTATGTACTTACTTGAATCAAGACGTGGTCAGTGCCCCCGGAATGGCCTAAAGGACAAAAATCAGTGTCTCTTCTTACCAAACATCAGGGATGACCTTCCCAATTCCGGACGAGCTCCCAAATTGTAAGGAAATATTCTTATCTTCCCCCCCAAATGTGTACCCCAGGTACAAGACCTCGGTATTCAGCTTGATTTGATCCTTGATCTGACGTCAGAGAGAGCCAAAATGAATGTGACACAGTGCTGTGTAATTTCAAAATGACTTTAAACTTTATTATCCTTATGACACATATTTATAGTATTCAATGACGTGATCTTTACGTTAAACAGTAACACATGTTTTTTAGCCAGCTACACCTTTATCTTATCTCTTTGCCAGAGTCCAAGGCTATCCATATATACGAGAAGAACCCCTTAGTAATAGCTTATCATATAGACTTTGACCCATTACGTGTCCATGCTTATGTATGGGACATGATGTAATATAAACTTATATAAAAATAGGTTTTGAACTGAAATAGAATCCTTCAGGTACCTTTAAAGGATTTCTGTGATACTAAGTCAGAGTGGTGGGAGATATTCAAAGATCGGGCTGCAAAGTTCTTCCGCCGGCTCTCGAGCCTCAGGTCCCTGGACAGGTACCGCCTGTATCAGGGTCTGAGGAGGAAACTCGAGCATCTGGTCTCGACTGGTGGTAGCCGCGAGGATATCTCCAGGGTGAAATCTTTGCTCAAGAGGTGCCAGTATGATAGGCACACATCTTTAGTTTTTGAGAGGGACTTCGGGAGGTACCGCTCGCCCGACCCCTACAGAAATTGTAAGATGTCAGTGAAGAGTAAGTTAATAACAGGACTGGTCGATAGTACGGGATCTCTGAGCAGGTCCAGATCAGGGATCCTGGAAGTCGTCAGATCCTTTTACTCGTGCCTCTTGGGGAGGAGGGATCTGGATCGGGACAGGATGTCGGCTTTCCTGGCTGGGGTCGCCCCTGAGTGAGGAGCTCACCTCTCTTTTGACGGTTTGGTAGAAGAAATCAGGAAGGAGGAAGTTATCCTGGCGGTGGAGGGGTTAGCTCTGAAGAAGTCGCCAGGCCCGGATGGCTTAACATCCGAGTTTTATAAAGCCTTTAAGGACTCTTTATGTCCCCTCTTGACTGAGGTATTCAATGATTGTTTATCCTTGGGCACTCTGCCTCGGTCAATGAGGAGGTCAGCTCTGATACTTCTATCAAAGGGTAAAGATCCGAGCCGAATTGAGAACTGGCGTCCCATAGCACTTCTTAATACAGACAGAAAGATTCTGGCCAAGATACTTTTTAATAGGCTGGTAAAATTTGCACCCCAACTCCTTTTGGTGGCTCAACATTGCTCGGTTCCAGGCCGCAGCACTTTTAGTGCTGTACTCGGTATCCGAGAGGCAGTGGAGCAGAGTAGAGCAGGCTACTGGAGGGGGTACATGCTGTCCTTAGATCAAGCAAAGGCGTTTGATCGGGTGAACCATGAGTACCTCTGGTCGGTCCTTCTGAAGCATGGCCTGCCGGGGGGTTTGTCGATTGGTTAAAGATCTTGTATGCAGGGGCAGAGAGTTTCCCGCTTGTGAACGGTTGGTCTGGCTGCTCTTTTGAGGTTGGGTCTGGCGTCCGCCAGGGTTGTCCTTTGAGCCCACTTTTGTACGTGTTCGCGATTGATCCCTTTCTTAAGCGGATCGATCGTGGACCGTTGGTGGGAGTCGGGATGTATCGGGCGGCGTCAGAAGCCACTCTAAGGGTAATAGCATACGCTGACGATGTCACCATTTTCGTATCCTTGAGAGGGGAGGCGGAGTACGTGATGTCTGAAGTGGAACGCTACTCGGAGGCATCCGGGTCCATGATCATCATGACACCCTCCTCGGGCCCAAATCATCAGCCAAAGTCCTAGGCATCCATTTTGGCCATGGGGATTATCCCACTCAAAATTGGGACGACAGGCTTAAGATCGCCGCTCAGAAGGTCGACCAGTGGAAGGGTTGGTCTTTGATCCTCAGGGAAAAGGTAAACCTGATCAAGGCCTACTTACTCCCTTTGCTTATCTATTTGGGTAGCGTGTGTATCTTGCCAGAGCCTCTCTGGACTCGGGTTTATAGTCTGTTCTTCCAGCTCTTATGGGGAATAGACTGAACCTGATCAAGAGAGAAGTGACTTACCGCACGAGGAGACTAGGGGGGTTATCTATGGTCAACCCCGTGGTGTTTCTTGTAAACACCTTTGTTAAAGCAAATCTGGCAAACCTCTGGATGGAGAGGGGGAGAGGGCTTCTCCGTAGGTAGTCTCCTGCCGGGGGTGGTTTCGGCCTTTCTTCCAGGAATGGGAGACAGGAGGGCAAGTGAAGGACTTACGTACGCCTCACGGATATCTTCCGACTTACGTCACCCCGATTCTGAAGGTGATCCGCCGGTGGGGTTTGGGGGTAAGGGAGATCAGGACTCTGTCAAGGAGGTCCCTTGACGAGAGGGTCTTGTTGTCCCACTTCCAGAAGCCTCTGGCCCTCAGGGATTGCCCAAGCCGGGATCTAGACAAGGGGCTACAGTTGCTAAATTCTGCAAGGATGCCCTTGAAGTTTTGGGACTTGGCTTGGCGCTGCTTTCACGGGAGGCTGTATGTGAGGGACAACTTGAAGTACAGGAACTCTGATGAAAGGGGTTGTCCCTGGGAGGAGTGTGGCTCCTTACTGGAAAGTATGGATCACTTCCTGCTTCAGTGTCCCTTTAATACAGAGGTATACCAACGGGTGGGAGCTTCCATTGGCTGGCCTAGGCTAGCCAGCCTCTCCTACGCGGAGTGGGCTTATGGAGTGCTCAGAGACATTGGTAAAAGGGACCTGTGCACATGTTTTTTAGTCAGTATAGTGGTTAGGTTCTACACGTGGAATGCACGGTGCTTAGTTTCAACGCAGCAGAAAGTCCTCCCAGTGGACGAGGTATGTAGGAACATTCTGGGTGACCTGGTGAAGGTGCGTTCTTTGGAGTATGAGAGACTGGGTACCAGTAGGGCCTCTCTCCTCTGGAGAGGCTTTGCTTTTAGCGTACCCTAGCCTAGTCATACGTTTCCTGGTGGTGGGCTGATGCTTTCACCGTAGATTTTTGTTTTGTGAGAGGTTGAGCTTTGAAGAAAGGCTTACAGAGACCGAGCTTGGGCCTTCGGGTAGTTCTGTATATTAGAATATTTTGCAGTGTGTGTTAAATAGTTATGTTGTTTATGTTGTTTATTAGGATAGAATGAGTAGGGGCTAGTTAGGTTGGGTGGGTGAGGGAAGGGGTCTTTTATTGGTGCTTTTATGTGTTTTATGTGTGTATTGAAGTGGGAGGCCTGCATCTAGCCCTGGACTATGCGGACATGGGTGGACATGGGGCGAAGGGATAGATGTGGGTGGTGGAAGTAGGGCTGGCCTCGGACTATGCGGACACGAGAGAGACGTGAGGCGGAGGTCAGCCTTGGGTGATGGGTGAAGGGTGATGGAGTAGGTAGTGGGGGTTAGGGCTAGATTAGGGTGGTGAGGTTTGTTTTGCTTTATGTGTTATATTAGTAAAAAGGTAATATAAATAAATAAAAAAATAAAAAAATTGGTGATGGGGAAAAAAAAAATTATTATATTTTTTTTGTTTATTTTCTATTATTATTATTATTATTATTGTTTTATTAGTCTTATTTGCGTTTTTGTTTTATTGACGAGTAGTCAAGTTTTCCTTTTGGGTTTTACAGCTGAACCGGCTAAGTAAGTTTCATTTCATTTTTAGCATTTGTATATAGTTTGTATATAGTTTTTTATAGGGTATTGGTATGAATGTGAGTGTGAGTGAGGCTGGGCCAGCTGAGAAGCTGTTCTGTTTTGTTTTTCTTGCCTGTAAAAGTTTTGTATTTTTCTAATAAAAAAAGAGTTCCCATAACAGAGATTCAGGCTTCATGTCAGCAGAGAATCAGTCTTCATGTCATAGCAGAGAATCATGCTTCACGTCACCCAACACTGAAACAGTCCATTGTCAGATATTTAGGCCCCGGCACCCAGACAGAGGAGAGATGTCCCATAACAGAGATTCAGGCTTCATGTCAGCAGAGAATCAGTCTTCATGTCATAGCAGAGAATCATGCTTCACGTCACCCAACACTGGAACAGTCCATTGTCAGATATTTAGGCCCCGGCACCCAGACAGAGGAGAGAGGTCCCATAACAGAGATTCAGGCTTCATGTCAGCAGAGAATCAGTCTTCATGTCATAGCAGAGAATCATGCTTCACGTCAGCCAACACTGGAACAGTCCATTGTCAGATATTTAGGCCCCGGCACCCAGACAGAGGAGAGAGGTCCCATAACAGAGATTCAGGCTTCATGTCAGCAGAGAATCAGTCTTCATGTCATAGCAGAGAATCATGCTTCACGTCACCCAACACTGGAACAGGCCATTGTCAGATATTTTGGCCCCGGCACCCAGACAGAGGAGAGAGGTCCCATAACAGAGATTCAGGCTTCATGTCAGCAGAGAATCAGTCTTCATGTCATAGCAGAGAATCAGGCTTCACGTCACCCGCCACTGGAACAGGCCATTGTCATATATTTAGGCCCGGCACCCAGACAGAGGAGAGAGGTCCCATAACAGAGATTCAGGCTTCATGTCAGCAGAGAATCAGGCTTCATGTCAGCCAAAACTGGAACAGTCCATTGTCAGATATTTAGGCCCCGGCACCCAGACAGAGGAGAGAGGTCCCATAGCAGAGATTCAGGCTTCATGTCATAGCAGAGAATCATGTTTCACGTCACCCAACACTGGAACAGGCCACTGTCAGATATTTTTAGGCCCTGGCACCCAGACAGAGGAGAGGTTCATTCAACTTTGGGTTGCCCCGCAATATAATGGTAAAATGAAAATAAAAATAGGATTGAATGAGGAAGTGCCCTGGAGTACAATAATATATGGTTAAGGGGGAGGTAGTTAATGTCTAATCTGCACAAGGGATGGACAGGTCCTATGGGATCCATGCCTGGTTCATTTTTATGAACGTCAGCTTGTCCACATTGGCTGTAGACAGGTGGCTGCGTTTGTCTGTAATGATGCCCCCTGCCGTGCTGAATACACGTTCAGACAAAACGCTGGCCGCCGGGCAGGCCAGCACCTCCAAGGCATAAAAGGCTAGCTCTGGCCACGTGGACAATTTGGAGAACCATCAGTCAGTACGTGGAGGGGTGTGCACACGTACTGTTCCACCATGTTAGTGAAATGTTGCCTCCTGCTAACACGTTCCGTATCAGGTGGTGGTGCAGTTAGCTGTGGCGTGTTGACAAAACTTTTCCACATCTCTGCCATGCTAACCCTGCCCTCAGAGGAGCTGGCCGTGACACAGCTGCGTTGGCGACCTCTTGCTCCTCCTCTGCCTTCGCCTTGGGCTTCCACTTGTTCCCCTGTGACATTTGGGAATGCTCTCAGTAGCGCGTCTACCAATGTGCGCTTGTATTCGCGCATCTTCCTATCACGCTCCAGTGCAGGAAGTAAGGTGGGCACATTGTCTTTGTACTGTGGATCCAGCAGGGTGGCAACCCAGTAGTCCGCACACGTTAAAATGTGCGCAGGCACTGCAGCATGTAGTCGCTCATGTGTGCCAGGCTGCCCAGAGGTAAGGACAAGCTGTCCTCTGTGGGAGGCGTATCGTCATCGTCCTGCGTTTCCCCCCAGCCACGCACCAGTGATGGGCCCGAGCTGCTTTGGGTGCCACCCCGCTGTGAACATGCTTCATCCTCATCCTCCTCCACCTCCTCCTCATCCTCGTCCTCCTCGTCCTCCAGTAGTGGGCCCTGTCTGGCCACATTTGTACCTGGCCTCTGCTGTTGCAAAAAAACTCCCTCTGAGTCACTTCGAAGAGACTGGCCTGAAAGTGCTAAAAATGACCCCTCTTCCTCCTCTTCCTCCTGGGCCACCTCCTCTTCCATCATCGCCCTAAGTGTTTTCTTAAGGAGACATAGAAGTGGTATTGTAACGCTGATAACGGCGTCATCGCCACTGGCCATGTTGGTGGAGTACTCGAAACAGCGCAACAGGGCACACAGGTCTCGCATGGAAGCCCAGTCATTGGTGGCAAAGTGGTGCTGTTCCGCAGTGCGACTGACCCGTGCGTGCTGCAGCTGAAACTCCACTATGGCCTGCTGCTGCTCGCACAGTCTGTCCAGCATGTGCAAGGTGGAGTTCCACCTGGTGGGCACGTCGCATATGAGGCGGTGAGCGGGAAGGCCGAAGTTACGCTGTAGCGCAGACAGGCGAACAGACAACCCGCACTTTATGCAGCAGCTCTGACATGTCGGGGTAGTTGTGAATGAACTTCTGCACCACCAAATTCAGCACATGCGCCAGGCAAGGGATGTGCGTCAAACCGGCTAGTCCCAGAGCTGCAACGAGATTTCGCCCATTATCGCACACCACCAGGCCGGGCTTGAGGCTCACCGGCAGCAACCACTCGTCGGTCTGTTGTTCTATACCCCGCCAATAACTCCTATGCGGTGTGGGGCCTGTCCCCCAAACATATGAGTTTCAGAATGGCCTGCTGACGTTTACCCCGGGCTGTGCTGAAGTTGGTGGTGAAGGTGTGTGGCTGACTGGATGAGCAGGTGGGAGAAGAGGAGGAGGAAGCCGAGTAGGAGGAGGAGGCAACAGGAGGCAAAGAATGTTGCCCTGCGATCCTTGGCGGCAGAAGGACGTGCGCCAAACAGCTCTCCGCCTGGGGCCCAGCCGCCACTACATTTACCCAGTGTGCAGTTAGGGAGATATAGCGTCCCTGGCCGTGCTTACTGGTCCACGTATCTGTGGTTAGGTGGACCTTGCCACAGATGGTGTTGCGCAGTGCACACTTGATTTTATCGGATACTTGGTTGTGCAGGGAAGGCACGGCTCTCTTGGAGAAGTAGTGGCGGCTGGGAACAACATACTGTGGGACAGCAAGCGACATGAGCTGTTTGAAGCTGTCTGTGTCCACCAGCCTAAATGACAGCATTTCATTGGCCAGTAGTTTAGAAATGCTGGCATTCAGGGCCAGGGATCGAGGGTGGCTAGGTGGGAATTTACGCTTTCTCTCAAATGTTTGTGAGATGGAGAGCTGAACGCTGCCGTGTGACATGGTTGAGATGCTTGGTGACAGAGGTGGTGGTGTTGGTGGTACATCCCCTGTTTGCTGGGCGGCAGGTGCCAACGTTCCTCCAGAGGCGGAGGAAGAGGCCGAGGCGGCAGCAGCAGAAGAGGCCAAGGCGGCAGCAGCAGAAGAGGTAGCAGTGGGAGCCTGAGTGAGTTCCTTGTTTTTAAGGTGTTTACTCCACTGCAGTTCATGCTTTGCATGCAGGTGCCTGGTCATGCAGGTTGTGCTAAGGTTCAGAACGTTAATGCCTCGCTTCAGGCTCTGATGGCACAGCGTGCAAACCACTCGGGTCTTGTCGTCAGCACATTGTTTGAAGAAGTGCCATGCAAGGGAACTCCTTGAAGCTGCCTTTGGGGTGCTCGGTCCCAGATGGCGGCGGTCAGTAGCAGGCGGAGTCTCTTGGCGGCGGGTGTTCTGCTTTTGCCCACTGCTCCCTCTTTTGCTACGCTGTTGGCTCGGTCTCACCACTGCCTCTTCCTCCGAACTGTGAAAGTCAGTGGCACGACCTTCATTCCATGTGGGGTCTAGGACCTCATCGTCCCCTGCATCGTCTTCATCCCTGACCTCCTGTTCAGTCTGCACACTGCAGAAAGACACAGTAGTTGGCACCTGTGTTTCGTCATCATCAGAGACGTGCTGAGGTGGTATTCCCATGTCCTCATCATCAGGAAACATAAGTGGTTGTGCGTCAGTGCATTCTATGTCTTCCACCGCTGGGGAAGGGCTAGGTGGATGCCCTTGGGAAACCCTGGCAGCAGAGTCTATAAACAGCATAAGAGACTGCTGCATAACTTGAGGCTCAGACAGTTTCCCTGATATGCATGGGGGTGATGTGACAGACTGATGGGCTTGGTTTTCAGGCGCCATCTGTGCGCTTTCTGCAGAAGACTGGGTGGGAGATAATGTGAACGTGCTGGATCCACTGTCGGCCACCCAATGGACTAATGCCTGTATCTGCTCAGGCCTTACCATCCTTAGAACGGCATTGGGCCCCACCAAATATCGCTGTAAATTCTGGCGGCTACTGGGACCTGAGGTAGTTGGTTCACTAGGACGTGTGGCTGCGGCAGAACGGCCACATCCTCTCCCAGCACCATAGGGTCCACTAACACCACCACGACCATGTCTGCGTCCGCGTCCCTTACTAGATGTTTTCCTCATTGTTACTGTTCACCACAATAAGAAAAAAATTATTTGGCCCAATGTATTGAATTCAAATTCAGGCCTCTTTTTACAGACACCTAACACTATCTGGCTATTTATTTAGGTACCGAATTACACTAATACAGGCACAGCAGTAACGACAGATTTAGCTGAATATAAATTGTAGGCCTAGTATTTAGGCGCTGGATGACAGGTATACGTTTACGGACAGAATTAGACTTGGAAATGCACGGTAGCGTGTGTGTGAAGTAATTGAGAATGACCCTATCCGCACCTTTAATCTAATATACCCTTTTATGGATAGATTTAAAGTAGGCCCGATACAGCAGAAACCACTGATTTAGGGAATTGCTAAGTTGGGAATTGTATTTCAACCCAGAACAAAAACTGTGCTTTGGCGGACACTAAATTAATTGACCAACCACAGCAGTAACAACAGATTTAGCTGAATATAAATTTGAGGCCTATTATTTAGGCGCTGGGTGACAGGTATACGTTTACGGGCAGAATTAGACTTGGAAATGCACGGTAGCGCTTGTGTGAAGTAATTGAGAATGACACTATCCGCACCTTCAATCTAATATACCCTTTTATGGATAGATTTAAAGTAGGCCTGATACAGCAGAAACCACTGATTTAGGGAATTGCTAAGTTGGGAATTGTATTTCAACCCAGAACAAAAACTGTGCTTTGGCGGACACTAAATGCATTGACCAGCCTCAGCAATAACCACAGATTTAGCTGAATATAAATTTAAGGGCCTATTATTTAGGCGCTGGGTGACAGGTATACGTTTACGGACAGAATTAGACTTGGAAATGCACAATAGTGTGTGTGTGAAGTTATTGAGAATAACCCTATCTGCACCTTCAATCTAATATACCCTTTTATGGATAGATTTAAAGTAGGCCTGATAAAGCAGAAACCACTGATTTAGGGAATTGCTAAGTTGGGAATTGTATTTCAACCCAGAACAAAAACTGTGCTTTGGCGTACACTAAATGAATTGACCAGCCTCAGCAATAAACACAGATTTAGCTGAATATAAATTTAAGGACTATTATTTAGGCGCTGGGTGACAGGTATACATTTAGGAACAGAATTAAACTTGGAAATGCACGGTAGCGTGTGAAGTTATTGAGGTTGACACTATCCGCACCTTCAATTTAATATACCCTTTTATGGATAGATTTAAAGTAGGCCTGATACAGCTGAAACACCAGATTTAGGGTACTGCTATTTTGGCAATTGTATTTCACCCCTCAATAAAATAGCAAGCACAGCCAAGCCCCTGATGTAGGATATAGCAAAAAAATAACTACACTATTGATGGTTAAATGGACTTGGTGGCAGCTTGTGCTGGCGCACCACAAGACACAAAATGGCCGCCGATCACGCCAGAAAAAAGTGACTGAAAAACGCTCTGGGCAGCCTAAAAACAGTGAGCAATTAAATAGCAGCAGTTTAATGATCCACAGCTGTAGATCGATCACTGAATTAAGTGTTTTTGAGGAGTTAATCACAGTCTAATCTCGCCCTAACAGTCGCAGCTGCAACCTTTCCCTACACTGATCAGAGCAGAGTGACGTGCGGCGCTGGGTCACATGCTGCACTGGCCAATCACAGCCATGCCAATAGTAGGCATGGCTGTGACGGCCTCTTGGGGCAAGTACTATGACGCTTGTTGATTGGCTGCTTTGCAGCCTTTCAAAAAGAGCCAAGAAAGCGACGAACACCGAACCCGAACCCGGACTTTTACGAAAATGTTCGGGTTCGGGTCCGTGTCACGGACACCCCAAAATTCGGTACGAACCCGAACTATACAGTTCGGGTTCGCTCATCCCTACTTAATAGCAATGCAGAATTCAATTCCAAAAGATATGTTAAACGCATTAATTATCACCCTCCCAAAACCCGGCAAACCTGCAGATAAACCAGCTAATTTTAGACCCATATCTTTATTAAATTCGGATATAAAGATTTTTGCGAAAATCTTGGCAAAAAGATTATCTAGCATTCTACCTTCTCTAATTTCCAATGATCAGATTGGTTTTGTAGCCAACAGACAATCGTCGGATGGAACTAGAAGGTTCATAGATTTGCTGGATGTGGCATATGCCACTCGGACGCCTTCTCTGCTTCTTTCCCCGGATGCGGAGAAGGCGTTCGATAGAATACACTGGGATTACATTTATGCAACATTAAAAAAGTTTGGATTTGGGAATTTCTACCTCTCCGCAGTTATGTCTTTGTACTCTAACCCCAGCGCCTCTGTATATTCGTCTAGTTTTTTGTCAGCATCTTTCAACATCAAAAATGGGACCAGACAAGGTTGCCCCATGTCTCCTCTGATATTTGCTCTCGCAATGGAACCTTTTGCGGAGCATATTAGATCTTCTCCACTCATTAAAGGGATAAAGGTAGGAAACACAGATCATCGTATAGGCCTATTCGCAGATGATGTTTTAATCATAACATCAAACCCGACTTCTGCACTATCTGCTATTAGTGACATTATTACTAAATTCGGCAAAGCATCCTTTTATAAAATAAATGTTAACAAGTATTAAGGCCGATTAATTGGCCTGTATTTGTGGGAGGGGCGCCCTGCCCTATATCTGGCACGCACCTTTCTCCAGAGGGGACGGACGGCAGCAGTGTTCCTGTTACAGCCGGCGGCGTCAGCATCTCCTAGGCGACAGAGCGTCACTTCCGGTCGGCGCTTCATCCTGCAGTCCGGCGTCCTGTTCCTCCTCGTGCGGCGCGTAAGTAGCTGCTGCCTCAGCGCAGTATCGGCTCCTTAGTCCGGTCAGTGGGGTCGGTCCCTCTAAGGTATGAGAGGGACATCCCCACACCGGAACGGCAGTCTGGCAGCACGCCCCGCTCCCACGTGACTTGCACGCAGGTAGCAGGAGTCAGCGGGACTCCGTTCGTATATTTGCTGGGGCTACTCGCATTAGGCTCTATCTTTCTGCATTGGGCGAAGCTTGTAAGGGAGTAAGGACGGGGGGAGGGGGGGGGAATGTCAATAAGAAGGCTAGTCTTTGAGGGCGGAGTTTCAATCTGCCTGATTTATCACAGCCTAGCTGTTTTTAACTTTTCTGTCAAGACGAATTTTGTATAATCACCATGACTGTTATATGGGGGGCAAAGTCTGGCACGGGCCGCCGTGCTGTCAGTAAGGTAGGGGGTTAATGCCATACAGCGTGATGGTGATGAGTTGTTGGGGGTAGTACCCCCAGTAACAGGCGCCCCTAGACGTAGGCCAGCAGGGGCACGCCAGACCCTTCACATTGTATGGCATTTTATTTCATTGTTCTGTTTCAGATGGGCAGGTTTCTCATTTGCCTGTCTTCATACACTTGTCGCAATTTGCTTGCTACATAGATAGCTGTGTTTTTATTTTTGCATATGCACGTCAGCCGTTCAGCCAACTCCGTGAGAACCCCGGCAATCTGACAATCGTGTCTCGTCACCCAGCTTCGGGTCACTTGAACGCAGGCGCAAGCGTTCCTTGTGTTCTTCTCATATCAGCATCGTGTCCTGTTTCCGGTAAGGTCCTCCTTCTTTGTCTCCAATTTATTTTCCACTGTCACACGTCTCCTCTTTCTCCGTACCTCAGCTGTCAGGTGGTCACCAGGGTCAGTTACCTTTGCATGATGGTTTCTGCAGTGGCGGTGGTGGTGTCAAGGCACGGGTGGTAGTCAAATTGTTGCTAAACAGTGGTAGTGACGGTCCGTCTTTTTGCTTGTTTTACAGTCACAGAGAGCATGTCAGCTAGGTTGCCGGAAGACAAGTTGGTTAGGGTCCGCGCAGTCATTCACAGTTTCGTCACTGGTAGGGTCACCACCAAGGTGGAACTGCATTCGTTGTTAGGCATGTAAATTTTGCGATGCGCGTCATTCCTCAGGGTAGGTTTTCGTAGCCAGATTGTTACCACTCCTCTCAGCAGCCCCCTGTCAGGATAGTCCAGTGTTCCTGGACAGTCAAGCGCAAGCGGATTTGAGCATGTGGGACCACTTCTTGAGTCATTGGAATGGCGTGTCCATGTTTGTCCCGGCGGTCTCGCACAACTCCCCCGTCATATTCTCCAACAGCGGGGTCAGCACTGGTTTCGCTGCTATTTTTGGCCCCCATTGGCTGAATGGGGCGTGGCCGGAGGAGATTTGCGAGGCCACGGGAATTTCCAGTCAACGGAGGCTAGGGACCTGTATCCCGTGGTGGCAGCAGCGCATGTTTGGGGTAACCATTGGACAGGCCGTACTGTGGTCTAAATGACCAAGACCTCCCAGTCAGGTCCCCCTACCCAGGTCAAATTCTTCCCCCTCGTCTCACAAATGGGGTCCGGTCCACGTCCTGCAGGAATTGTCAGGGGCACTGGCCGGTCGCGGCACTAACACCCCACTGTTACCCTTCGGGACAGAGTTGTCCAATTCATAGCGCATGCGCGTATGCTGGCGGTCAATCTAGGTTTTGACCCCCTCACGGTGTCAGGGCATTCGTTCAGGATTGGGGCAGCCTCGGCCGCTTCAGGAATCAGGTGCCAGCACATATTATCCGTAAGTTGGGCCGGTGGCGCTCGTCTTGTTACAGCCGTTATGTTCCGAACCCCGTTAGCGAGATTTCTTGTGCCTTTCAGAATTTGCCGTT
Source organism: Bufo bufo (assembly GCF_905171765.1). Classification (NCBI taxonomy): domain Eukaryota; kingdom Metazoa; phylum Chordata; class Amphibia; order Anura; family Bufonidae; genus Bufo; species Bufo bufo. The sequence continues at coordinate 61,722,436 of NC_053395.1, read as the reverse complement.
GTAATACGTCAAGGAACACGCTTTGTATTTTCATGCTGGGTTTTTGGCCTCTTTCAGGTGTACTCTCGACGGAAGCGGTTATGGCACAACTCAAGCCGCTAGTTCTGTTGGGGCGTACATTAGGGGGGAGGTTCTTTCACACATAGCCCCGACCACAAGTATTAAGGCCGATTAATTGGCCTGTATTTGTGGGAGGGGCACCCTGCCCTATATCTGGCACGCACCTTTCTCCAGAGGGGACAGACGGCAGCAGTGTTCCCCTCCCAGCCCGCCCTTTTCATTTCACTCTCCTACAGGGTATGCCCTCTTTCAGGTGTTCTCTCGACGGAAGCGGTTATGGCACAACTCAAGCCGCTAGTTCTGTTGGGGCGTACATTAGGGGGTAGGTTCTTTCACACATAGCCTTGACCACAAGTCACAAATGCTTGATTTAGGTCTATCTCCCGCTAACATGCGCTTAATTTCCAATCTATATAAATTCCCTTGGGCTAATGAATCCTTGACATACCTGGGCATTCAATTAGCGTATCCCACCAATAAACTATTTAAGGTTAACTTTTGGCCTTTATATAATGAAATTAATGCTTCATTAAATAACCTACAGACGGACTCTCTCTCTTGGTTAGGGAGAATAGCTGCATTTAAAATGGTCATTCTTCCCAAAATTATTTATATGTTTCGTAATATTCCATTTGCTATCCCCAATTTTTATCTAACTAAACTTCAATCCTTAGTTAACCGTCACATTTGGGGTAAATATAAATCTAGAGTGAAAGCACTTATTCTTTTCAAACTGCTCAAATCAGGCAGTCTCAATGTCCCCTCCATCAAACATTACTACACCTCCTCTATACTTGATCAAATGAGATGTTTGATCGAAGAAGACGTCACCAAAAAATGGGTTTTGTTGGAAAAAAACTTTATGGGATCTCACGATATACTGTTACGCCTATCCGCCACAGCGGCCTTTGGTATTAAAAATAATTCTCCATTATCAACCCTGGCAGCTATCTATAAGACTTGGTATTCTCTTGCTAGAATAGAAAAGTTAGTCCCCACTTCTTTGTCCTCAGCTCCTCTGAAAATGTGCGAATTAGCCTTTCCAGATTTGCGTGTGGACAACTGGGTGACCTCAGGCTTTTCTGAAATTAGGCAATTATGGAAGGAAGGTAATTTTGTTGAATTTGCTCAAATTCATTGAGATTTCGACATTCCTAATTCGGATTTCTATAAATACCTGAGGATAAGGCACTTACTGCAATCTCCAAAAGTCTTCAGCTTTGACCCACATAACTCTTCCCTTCTAGATTGGATACATATGTCCAAAATTGCGGACAAAGGTATCACAAAGGGTTACCAACTACTAAAAGAATCTCGTCTGAACCCCTTACAACATATTCTTGACCTTTGGAATTCTGAATTAGGCTCTTTTGTCTCAGATTCAGAATGGAACGAAGCGTTTACTTGTGTCTCCAAATTATCCAAATGTTCTGAGCATCTAGAAGGGACAAGAAAACTCTTGTATAGATGGTATAGAACCCCCCTCTATCTAAATAGGAAATTTCCAGATATACCCTCAGAGTGTTGGAGATGCGGAAACGCACTAGGCTCATATATGCATCTGTGGTGGGATTGTCCCACGGTTAGAAAATTATGGACCTCGGTATTTAAGTTCATTTCATCTATAACCGTTAGCCCTATTAAACCTTCATCTAAGATGGCTCTCTTGTCTGTTGGGCTCATAGACCTTCCCTACCATATACGGTCAATAGCCAGTCACATAATATTCGCTACCTGACTAGAAATTGCTTCTTGCTGGAAAACTGGTAACCTCCCTAATATTAACAGAATTTTTAGAACACTGGACAACAACTGCTTATAGGAAGGTTTATGGGCATCCTCTCAGAACTCTAAAGCCTCGTTTTTGAAAAATTGGGAAGTGTGGCTTAATCATAACAATTGCAAATTACCTTCTAATGCTGCCATTAGACTATAAAGACTTGTTTTCCACAAAGCTCTGTATTTGTGCATATAACACTCTATCCCGCTATGTATGTACCCAGTCAGTTCATTCATATTGTCACTCTACCTTTTCACACACTGTGTATTTATTCCTATTACATATAGACTCTATACGCTTGTCTCCTTTAACTTTGATTAAGTTATGCCTATTGTGTATGACATACATTTGTACTGTAACCTAATATTTTATATTTTCAATAAAAATTATTGTTCAAAAAAAATAAAAAATACATATAGCAGCAGACATAGAAAAAACTGAAGTATGACAGATATACTCAGCTCCAGACTAAAGGGCCTAGTACAATTATAAATAGCAATGTAAACATATACACGGTTTTTAACCATACATTAATATCCTGCAATTCACCGCTTATGGTAAATACTGGTGACAGACCTCTGCAACGTCTAATACATTGTTACTGGCAATAATCATCATGGTTACTGACCAAAATCTGGAGCGTGCCGCCCGACGATCGTTTCGCTGTGTGCTTCCTCACGGGGCATAATGATCTGGCCATACACTCCCTCCTATATACCCCTCCCAGTCTCCAGATAAACCAATTGGTAAGTGTCATACTAACATCCTATCAGTAATCGAGTAGCTTGTTCCCGCTTCCCGATGTATTCAAAACTTGCGATGACTCGATGACGCGGCAGGCTCTGTCATGCATCACGTGATCCATCACATGATGTAAAGAAAATACATCACCTGGTGCATCACATGATCGGGATTATCATTGCCAGCACGATACCAGCGAACGGACCGCATCGTGCATAATGTGATCCGTCACATGGGGTAAATATCACCCGATGTGTCACATGAGCGGATCCATCACTACCAGCAAGGTAAAAGAGGGAAATCCTGATACATATATTTCAAAACACCTATTAGTCTCTTATTTCCACTCCAATTTTACAATATACTCTAAGTGTATACTATAATACCCACATTATAAGAACATTTATTTAACCCTAAATAGCAGGGGTATGTCTCTTCACTATGTCCCCAACATGATAAAGTGACAAATGCCTATAAAACAACATGATACTGCACCACGTATACAAAAGTATATTCTATAATCCATAATATGCCTCATCAAAAATAATATTAATCAGTGATTAATTAGCTAATAATCATTATAAACGTTCAAAATATATACACAAAATGCTTCCCCATTTGTCTTTATTAAAATACAGACCATCTGATATCATGATCATAGAAAAGTGCCTAAAGTGCAAAAAAGAAGAAAGGAAGATCCCATATCAAGTGCTGTGAGAGGTGAATAAAGTGCTCAGTGCTCCAAGGTGCCAAAGGATAATGATATCAGAAGGATCCATGATTTACAATTCCATAATTCATATAAAGTGTAAAATATATATCATTCACCATGTCCAAAAATACAATAAGAATATTATAAATATTACAATAATAAAACGTATTGTTATCCCTCACTTAATACATGATTGAAGCTATATAAAACTATCTATCCCATCGAATCCACATTCATGTTCATAGATACATTAAGAACTGGAGAACAGGTGCATAACAATGATAATTCATCCGATCCTGCCATCCCACTGGCTGTACAGTTGCATGACGAAGTTGACATCAAGAGACTACTGTAAGGTAACTACAAGGAAGGAGAAATATGGCACATAAGTATATATAAAGAACCACCATACATTCTCATAGCATGGCTAATATTTAAACAAAAGAAAAAACTGACAATGCACATTAACAATATAATACATCAATTAACCTCTTCAGGACACATGATGTACCGGTACATCATGTTGTCCTGGTACTTAAGGACACATGACGTACCGGTACATCATGTATGGTTTTGATCACTGCCGCCTGCACCTTGGCTAGATGCGCTGGGGGGTCCTGTGACCCCCCATGTCGGCAATCGCAGAAAACCGCAGGTCAATTCTGCAGTTTCTGATCCCCGCAGTCCCTTTCTGATCCCCGCGGTCACTTTAAAATGCCGAAAATATTGATTTTTCACCCCCCTGCACCCCTGAATGATTATTATTCCGGCGGGTGGTGCAGGGGGGGTGGTGCAGGCGGTGCGGGCGGTGCGGCAGGCGGAATCGCAATCCCCCGCTCGCCTCCTCTTGAATATTCATTGGTGTCCAGTGGTTATACCAGAGTGTCAGCACATTGCTGACACTCTGGTATAAACGGCTGACATCTGTGCTGCGATGTCAGCCGTTTAACCCTTTCCATACCGCGGTCCGTACGGGCCGCGGTATGGAAAGGGTTAACAGTCAGGGAGCTCCCTTCCTCTCCCATCGGGGGGCTACTGTGCCTTTGCAGCCCACAGACAGGATGGGGTGTCAGAGGGAGGGAGCTCCCCTCCTTCCCCTTCCCCTTCCCCGTCTGCTCAGTTGTGGCAGACGGGGAAGGTTCCCATGGCAACAGGACGCCTTCTCAGGCATCCTGCTGTCCATGGTGCTGAACAGATCTGTGCTAAAGGCATAGCTCTGTTCAGACAAAGTGTAAGTAAAATACAGTACAATACACTATATAGTGTACTGTACTGTATTATACAGACAACAGACCCACTGGATCTTCAAGAACCAAGTGGGTCTGGGTAAAAAAAAGTGAAAAAAAGTGAAAAAAAGTAAAGATAAAAAAACACATTTATCACTGATTAAAAATGAAAAAAATAAAACTCCCTATACATGTTTGATATCACCGCGTCCATAACGACCTGATCTATAAAACGGTCATGTTACTTTACCCGAACGGTGAACGCCATAAAAATAAAAAATAAAAAACTATGATGAAATTGAAATTTTGCCCACCTTACTTCCCAAAAAAGGTAATAAAAGTGATCAAAAAAGTCATATGTACGCCAAAATAGTACAAGTGTGCCACTGGAAAGTGGGTCACAGTACACAGAATCCCTAGGGCGAGCCCTTTATGAAGGCTGTGTGGACCCCAAGGGTCAAGAGGAGCCACAATTGGTGCTGAGAAACACCCCAGCGTGGACGTCCTGAGTCCCACTTGGAGAACAGGTAAATGTCCAGTCAGGGTGGATAATAAGGGTAGATCTTACCGGTAACAAGTCAAACCGTACGTGTATCCTTCGGACACAGGAGACAACTGGAGGTTAGTTCTTTTCCCAGCACGTGGATTAGGTGTTCCTATGCGAGGGAGGGGTTCTTCATAGGTAAGGTCATGCCTAATGAAGGGCCGCAGGGAGAAAAGCTGTCCCTGTTGCACCCTGCTTGACCTACTATGACCCTAATACCCTAACATGGGATCCGTGCCCCGCAAGGGGTGGTCCCGTCCGGAACCTTACCCTGGTCTAAGGTCCCTGTGAGACCCTGCCAGGGTGATGAGAAGGACACCTAATCTAGTGAGACTAGAATAAATGATGGCAAAACCGTGAATAAAAAGAGGTATGTTCATGCGTCCGTACGCGTTTCTTCAATTAGAACATACACGGGAAAAATACTAATACTATCAACCTCTTGAATCGTCAGGGGACGGGGGTCACGGTTTTGCCATCATTTATTCTAGTCTCACTAGATTAGGTGTCCTTCTCATCACCCTGGCAGGGTCTCACAGGGACCTTAGACCAGGGTAAGGTTCCTGACGGGACCACCCCTTGCGGGGCACGGATCCCGTGTTAGGGTATTAGGGTCATAGTAGGTCAAGCAGGGTGCAACAGGGACAGCTTTTCTCCCTGCGGCCCTTCATTAGGCATGATCTTACCTATGAAGAACCCCTCCCTCGCATAGGAACACCTAATCCACGTGCTGGGAAAAAAACTAACCTCCGGTTGTCTCCTGTGTCCGATGGATACACGTACGGTTCGACTTGTTACCGGTAAGATCTACCCTTATTATCCACCCTGACTGGACATTTACCTGTTCTCCAAGTGGGACTCAGGACGTTCACGCTGGGGTGTTTCTCAGCACCAATTGTGGCTCCTCTTGACCCTTGGGGTCCACACAGCCTTCATAAAGGGCTCGCCCTAGGGATTCTGTGTACTGTGACCCACTTTCCAGTGGCACACTTGTACCCAGGACCCGACTGTGTCTGTCTGTTTGTTTGTAAGGGGACTATATATGTTTTAGTCATACCAATAAATATCATGTTTTAAAATGTTACTGCCCCTTTGATTTTCCTATTACGCTTTCCAGCAGTACTTTGGGGAGAGGTGCGGTCTGCACCGTTCTCACCCTCAAAGGACAACTTTATTCCTTTTTGTTCGCAACGCCAAAATAGTACCAATCAAACCGTCACCTCATCCTGCAAAAAATGAGACCCTACCTAAGATAATCGCCCAAAAACTGAAAAAACTATGGCTCTCAGAATATGGAGACACTAAAACTTGATTTTTTAGTTTTTGTTTCAAAAATGAAATAATTGTGTAAAACTTACATAAATAAAAAAAGTATACATATTAGGTATTGCCGCGTCCGTAATAACTTGCTCGATAAAAATATCACATGACCTAACCCCTCAGGTGAATACTGTAAAAAAAAGTGTAAAAAAAGCTATTTTTGGTCACCTTAGATCACAAAATGTGTAATAGCAAGCGATCAAAAAGTCATACGCACCCCAAAATAGTGCCAATCAAACCGTCATCTCATCCCTCAAAAATCATACCCTACCCAAGATATTTGCCCAAAAACTGAAAAAACTATGGCTCTCAGACTATGGAGACACTAAAACATGATTTTTTTTTTGTTTAAAAAATGAAATCATTGTGTAAAACTTACATAAATAAAAAAATAGTATACATATTAGGTATCGCTGCATCCGTGACAACCTGCTCTATAAAAATATTACATAATCTAACCTGTCAGATGAATGTTGAAAATAACAAAAAATAAAAATGGTGCCAAACAGCTATTTCTTGCTACCTTGCCTCACAAAAAGTGTAATATAGAGCAACCAAAAATCATATGTACCCTAAACTAGTACCAACAATACTGCCACCCTATCCCGTAGTTTCTAAAATGGGGTCACTTTTTTGGAGTTTCTACTCTAGGGGTGCATCAGGGGGGCTTCAAATGGGACATTGTGTCAAAAAAAACGGTCCAGCAAAATCTGCCTTCCAAAACCGTATGGCATTCCTTTCCTTCTGCACCCTGCCGTGTGCCCGTACAGCTGTTTACGACCACATATGGGGTGTTTCTGTAAACTGCAGAATTAGGGCCATAAATATTGAGTTTTGTTTGGCTGTTAACCCTTGCTTTGTAACTGGGAAAAAATTATTAAAATGGAAAATCTGCCAAAAAAGTGAAATTTTGAAATTAGTAACATAGTACATAAGGCCGAAAAAATACATTTCTCCATCCAGTTCGACCTGTTATCCTGCAAGTTGATCCAGAGGAAGGCAAAAAAAACCCTGTGAGGTAGAAGCCATTTTTCCCCACTTTAGGGGAATAAAAAATTCCTTCCCGACTCCAATCAGGCAATCAGAATAACTCCCTGGATCAACGACCCCTCTCTAGTAGCTATAGCCTGTAATATTATTACGCTCCAGAAATACATCCAGGCCCCTCTTGAATTCCTTTATTGTACTCAACATCACCACCTCCTCAGGCAGAGAGTTCCATAGTCTCACTGCTCTTACCGTAAAGAATCCTTTTCTATGTTTGTGTACAAACCTTCTTTCCTCCAGACGCAGAGGATGTCCCCTCGTCACAGTCACAGTCCTGGGGATAAATAGCTGATGGGATAGATCTCTGTACTGACCCCTGATATATTTATACATATTAATTAGATCTCCCCTCAGTCGTCTTTTTTCTAAAGTGAATAGCCCTAATTTAAATAATCTTTCAGGGTACTGTAGTTGCCCCATTCCAGTTATTACTTTAGTTGCCCTCCTCTGGACCTCCTCCAGCTCTGCTATGTCTGCCTTGTTTACAGGAGCCCAGAACTGTACACAGTACTCCATATGTGGTCTGACTAGCGATTTGTAAAGTGGTAGGACTATCACGGGAATCTATGCCCCTTCTGATGCAACCCATTATCTTATTGGCCTTGGCAGCAGCTGCCTGACACTGGTTTTTGCAGCTTAGTTTGCTGTTTATTAAAATTCCTAGATCCTTTTCCATGTCAGTGTTACCGAGTGTTTTACCATTTAGTATGTACGGGTGACTTGCATTATTCCTTCCCATGTGCATAACTTTACATTTATCAGTGTTAAACCTCATCTGCCACTTATCTGCCCAAGCCTCCAATCTATCAAGATCCCTCTGTAGTAGTATACTGTCCTCATCAGTGTAAATTGTATCTCTATTTTCCATTAAATCTTGTGGAACACCTAAAGGGTTAACAAAGTTTGTAAAATCAGTTTTGAATACCTTGAGGGGTGTAGTTTTTTAGATGGGGTCACTTTTATGGAGTTTCTACTCTAGGGGTGCATCAGGGGGGCTTCAAATGGGACCTGGTGTAAAAAAAAAACAGTCCAGCAAAATCTGCCTTCCAAAAACCATACGGCGCACCTTTCCCTCTACGCCCTACTGTGTGCTCGTACAGTAGTTTACGACCAGATATGGAGTGTTTCTGCAAACTACAGAATCGAGGCAATAAATATAGCATTTTGTTTGGCTGTTAACCCTTGCTTTGTTACTGGAAAAAAATGGATTAAAATGGGAAATTTGCCCAAAAATCGAAATTCTGAAATTTTATCACCATTTGCCATTAACTCTTGTGGAACACCTAAAGGGTTAACGATGTTTGTAAAATCAGTTTTGAATACCTTGAGGGGTGTAGTTTTTAGAATGGGGCCATTTTTGGGTGGTTTCTATTATGTAAGTCTCACAAAGTGACTTCAGACCTGAACTGGTCCCTAACAAGTGGGTTTTTGAAAATTTCAAAAAAATTTCAAGATTTGCTTCTAAACTTCTAAGCCTTGTAACATCCCCCAAAAATAAAATATCATTCCCAAATTGATCCAAACATGAAGTAGACATATGGGGAATGTAAAGTAATAACTATTTTTGTAGGTATTACTATGTATTATAGAAGTAGAGAAACTGAAACTTGGAAATTTGCAATTTTTTTTAATTTTTTTTGTAAATTTGGTATTTTTTCTATAAATAAAAATGATTTTTTTTACTTCATTTTACCAGTGTCATGAAGTACAATATGTGACGAAAAAAACAGTCTCAGAATGGCCTGGATAAGTCAAAGCGTTTTAAAGTTATCAGCACTTAAAGTGACACTGGTCAGATTTGCAAACAATGGCCTGGTCCTTAAGGTGAAATATGGATGTGTTCTAAAGGGGTTAAAAAGCCAGTCCTACCTGGTGGTTCAAGATGATCCTGATTCATCGAAGCAAAGGGGAGAATCTATAAGAACGGAGCAAAGCTATTATTGTCATTTAACCCTAACGGGGCCATAGATTTCAACATATAAATCCAACGTGTCTCTCGTTGGGCTAGTAATCTCTTTCAGTTGCCTCCTTACGGGGAGATCTTCACATGGTCACTCCCCCGGAAACGCAACCCAGCACCATTGCAATCATGTGCTGCCTTGAAATGCCTAGGTATAGTTGTAAGTAATTCCACATATGTGATATCCCTGGCAGATTCAATTGACAACACATGCTTGCGGATGCGTTTCTTGAACTGACGGGAGGTCATTCCAACATATATTTTATTACAGGGGCAGATAGCCTAATATATCACCCCTGTCGTGGCACAGTCGATAGGGTAGGTAATTTTAAATTCCTTTTGGTGTGTGGCATCCCAGAAAGTCTCACTCCTAACCATATTGACACAGGCCACACACTTCCCACACTGTTTGTTACCCCAGTGAGGGCCTCTAGATTCAAAGGGGTTGGGAGAGCGTACCACTAGGGATGAGCGAACCCGAACTGTACAGTTCGGGTTCGTACCGAATTTTGGGGTGTCCGTGAAACGGACCCGAACATTTTCGTAAAAGTCCGGGTTCGGGTTCGGTGTTCGCGCTTTCTTGGCACTTTTTGAAAGGCTGCAAAGCAGCCAATCAACAAGTGTCATACTACTTGCCCCAGGAGGCCATCACAGCCATGCCTACTATTGGCATGGCTGTGATTGGCCAGTGCAGCATGTGACCCAGCCTCTATTTAAGCTGGAGTCACGTAGCGCCGCACGTCACTCTGCTCTGATCAGTGTAGGGAGAGGATGCAGCTGCTGTTAGGGAGAGATTAGGCACTAGACAGGGATTTACTCAGCAAAAACACTTAATGAAGTGATCGATCTACAGCTGTGAATCATTCATCTTCTGCTATTCAATTGCTCACTGTTTTTAGGCTGCCCAGAGCGTTTTTCAGTCACTTTTTTCTGGGGTGATCGGCGGCCATTTTGTGTCTTGTGGTGCGCCAGCACAAGCTGCCACCAAGTCCATTTAACCATCAATAGTGTGTTTTTTTTTTTTTTTTGCTATATCCTACATCAGGGGCTTGGCTGTGCTTGCTATTTTATTGAGGGGTGAAATACAATTGCCAAAATAGCAGTACCCTAAATCTGGTGTTTCAGCTGTGGCTAGCCAGTTGTAATAATGTCTGCTGTCTGGCAAAGGATATATTTTTGTTCTGGGTTGAAATACAATTCCCAATTTAGCAATTCCCTAAATCAGTGGTTTCTGCTGTATCAGGCCAAGTTTAAATCTATCCATAAAAGGGTATATTAGATTGAAAGTGCGGATAGGGTCATCCTCAAAAACTTCACACGCTACCGTGCATCTCCAAGTCTAATTCTGTCCGTAAACGTATACCGGTCATCCAGCGCCTAAATACTAGGCCTAAAATTTATATTCAACTAAATCTGTCGTTACTGTTGTGCCTGTATTAGTGTAATACGGTACCTAAATAGATAGCCAGATAGTGTTAGGTGCCTGTAAAAAAAGGCCTGAATTTGAATTCAATACATTGGGCCAAATAATTTTTTTCTTATTGTGGTGAACGGTAACAATGAGGAAAACATCTAGTAAGGGACGCGGACACGGACATGGTCGTGGTGGTGTTAGTGGACCCTCTGGTGCTGGGAGAGGACGTGGCCGTTCTGCCACAGCCACACGTCCTAGTGAACCAACTACCTCAGGTCCCAGTAGCCAGCAGAATTTACAGCGATATTTGGTGGGGCCCAATGCCGTTCTAAGGATGGTAAGGCCTGAGCAGGTACAGGCATTAGTCAATTGGGTGGCCGACAGTGGATCCAGCACGTTCACATTATCTCCCACCCAGTCTTCTGCAGAAAGCGCACAGATGGCACATGAAAACCAAGCCCATCAGTCTGTCACATCACCCCCATGCATATCAGGGAAACTGTCTGAGCCTCAAGTTATGCAGCAGTCTCTTATGCTGTTTGAAGACTCTGCTGGCAGGGTTTCCCAAGGGCATCCACCTAGCCCTTCCCCAGGGGTGGAAGAGATAGAATGCACTAACGCACAACCACTTATGTTTCCTAATGATGAGGACATGGGAATACCACCTCAGCACGTCTCTGATGATGACGAAACACAGGTGCCAGCTGCTGAGTCTTTCTGCAGTGTGCAGACTGAACAGGAGGTCATGGAGGAAGACTGGGTGGAAGACTATGCAGGGGACGATGAGGTCCTAGACCCCACATGGAATGAAGGTCGTGCCACTGACTTTCAGAATTCGGAGGAAGAGGCAGTGGTTAGACCGAGCCAACAGCGTAGCAAAAGAGGGAGCAGTGGGCAAAAGCAGAACACCCGCCGCCAAGAGAGTCCGTCTGCTATTGGCCAGCACCCCAAAGGCAGCTTCAATGAGTTCCCTGGCGTGGCAGTTCTTCAAACAATGTGCTGACGACAAGACCCGAGTGGTTTGCACGCTGTGCCATCAGAGCCTGAAGCGAGGCATTAACGTTCTGAACCTTAGCACAACCTGCATGACCAGGCACCTGCATGCAAAGCATGAACTGCAGTGGAGTAAACACCTTAAAAACAAGGAAGTCACTCAGGCTCCCCCTGCTACCTCTTCTGCTGCTGCCGCCTCGGCCTCTTCCTCCACCTCTGGAGGAACGTTGGCACCTGCCTCCCAGCAAACAGAGGATGTACCACCAACACCACCACCACATCCGTCACCAAGCATCTCAACCATGTCACACGGCAGCGTTCAGCTCTTCATCTCACAAACATTTGAGAGAAAGCGTAAATTCCCACCTAGCCACCCTCGATCCCTGGCCCTGAATGCCAGCATTTCTAAACTACTGGCCTATGAAATGCTGTCATTCAGGCTGGTGGACACAGACAGCTTCAAACAGCTCATGTCGCTTGCTGTCCCACAGCCGCCACTACTTCTCCAAGAGAGCCGTGCCTTCCCTGCACAACCAAGTATCCGACCTTGCGGAACGCCATCTGTGGCAAGGTCCACCTAACCACAGATACGTGGACCAGTAAGCACGGCCAGGGACGCTATATCTCCCTAACTGCACACTGGGTAAATGTAGTGGCGGCTGGGCCCCAGGCGAAGAGCTGTTTGGCGCACGTCCTTCCGCCGCCAAGGATCGCAGGGCAACATTCTTTGCCTCCTGTTGCCTCCTCCTCCTACTCGGCTTCCTCCTCCTCTTCTCCCACCTGCTCATCAAGTCAGCCACACACCTTCACCACCAACTTCAGCACAGCCCGGGGTAAACGTCAGCAGGCCATTCTGAAACTCATATGTTTGGGGGACAGGCCCCACACCGCATAGGAGTTATTGGCGGGGTATAGAACAACAGACCGACGAGTGGTTGCTGCCGGTGAGCCTCAAGCCCGGCCTGGTGGTGTGCGATAATGGGCGAAATCTCGTTGCAGCTCTGGGACTAGCCGGTTTGACGCACATCCCTTGCCTGGCGCATGTGCTGAATTTGGTGGTGCAGAAGTTCATTCACAACTACCCCGACATGTCAGAGCTGCTGCATAAAGTGCGGGCCGTCTGTGCGCGCTTCCAGCGTTCTCATCCTGCCGCTGCTCGCCTGTCTGCGCTACAGCGTAACTTCGGCCTTCCCGCTCACCGCCTCATATGCGACGTGCCCACCAGGTGGAACTCCACCTTGCACATGCTGGACAGACTGTGCGAGCAGCAGCAGGCCATAGTGGAGTTTCAGCTGCAGCAGGCACGGGTCAGTCGTACTGCGGAACAGCACCACTTCACCACCAATGACTGGGCCTCCATGCGAGACCTGTGTGCCCTATTGCGCTGTTTTGAGTACTCCACCAACATGGCCAGTGGCGATGACGCCGTTATCAGCGTTACAATACCACTTCTATGTCATCTTGAGAAAACACTTAGGGCGATGATGGAAGAGGAGGTGGCCCAGGAGGAGGAGGAGGAGGAAGAGGGGTCATTTTTAGCACTTTCAGGCCAGTCTCTTCGAAGTGACTCAGAGGGAGGTTTTTTGCAACAGCAGAGGCCAGGTACAAATGTGGCCAGACAGGGCCCACTACTGGAGGACGAGGAGGACGAGGATGAGGAGGAGGTGGAGGAGGATGAGGATGAAGCATGTTCACAGCGGGGTGGCACCCAACGCAGCTCGGGCCCATCACTGGTGCGTGGCTGGGGGGAAACGCAGGACGATGACGATACGCCTCCCACAGAGGACAGCTTGTCCTTACCTCTGGGCAGCCTGGCACACATGAGCGACTACATGCTGCAGTGCCTGCGCAATGACAGCAGAGTTGCCCACATTTTAACGTGTGCGGACTACTGGGTTGCCACCCTGCTGGATCCCCGGTACAAAGACAATGTGCCCACCTTACTTCCTGCACTGGAGCGTGATAGGAAGATGCGTGAGTACAAGCGCACGTTGGTAGACGCGCTACTGAGAGCATTCCCAAATGTCACAGGGGAACAAGTGGAAGCCCAAGGCGAAGGCAGAGGAGGAGCAAGAGGTCGCCAACGCAGCTGTGTCACGGCCAGCTCCTCTGAGGGCAGGGTTAGCATGGCAGAGATGTGGAAAAGTTTTGTCAACACACCACAGCTAACTGCACCACCACCTGATACGGAACGTGTTAGCAGGAGGCAACATTTCACTAACATGGTGGAACAGTACGTGTGCACACCCCTCCACGTACTGACTGATGGTTCGGCCCCATTCAACTTCTGGGTCTCCAAATTGTCCACGTGGTCAGAGCTAGCCTTTTATGCCTTGGAGGTGCTGGCCTGCCCGGCGGCCAGCGTTTTGTCTGAACGTGTATTCAGCACGGCAGGGGGCGTCATCACAGACAAACGCAGCCGCCTGTCCACAGCCAATGTGGACAAGCTGACGTTCATAAAAATGAACCAGGCATGGATCCCACAGGACCTGTCCATCCCTTGTGCAGATTAGACATTAACTACCTACCCTTAACCATATATTATTGTACTCCTGGGCACTTCCTCATTCAATCCTATTTTTATTTTCATTTTACCATTATATTGCGGGGCAACCCAAAGTTGAATGAACCTCTCCTCTGTCTGGGTGCCGGGGCCTAAATATATGACAATTTACTGTTCCAGTGTTGGGTGACGTGAAGCCTGATTCTCTGCTATTACATGAAGACTGATTCTCTGCTGACATGAAGCCTGAATTTCTGTTATGGGACCTCTCTCCTCTGCCTGGGTGCCGGGGCCTAAATATATGACAATGGACTGTTCCAGTTTTGGCTGACGTGAAGCCTGATTCTCTGCTATGACATGAAGACTGATTATCTGCTGACATGAAGCCTGATTCTCTGCTATGGTACCTCTCTCCAATTGATATTGGTTAAATTTTATTTATTTTATTTTAATTTAAATTAATTTCCCTATCCACGATTGTTTGCAGGGGATTTAACTACATTTTGCTGCCTTTTGCAGCCCTATAGCCCTTTCCTGGGCTGTTTTACAGCCTTTTTAGTGCCGAAAAGTTCGGGTCCCCATTGACTTCAATGGGGTTCGGGACGAAGTTCAGGTCGGGTTCGGATCCCGAACCCGAACATTTCCGGGAAGTTCGGCCGAACTTCTCGAACCCGAACATCCAGGTGTTCGCTCAACTCTAAAGAAATAGCCGGACTGGGGGCGTAGCCTGGGGGGAGGCTACCATGACGGGGGGTTTGGTTCAGCGAGCCCCTGGGGGATTGGGGTTGGCTAGTTTAAGCTGGGGGGTGGATCTGGATGGGTTAAGTAGCCAGGGCTGGAGGAGAACGGTGGCCATTTTGGGGTACAGACTGAACTGACCTGACGCGTGCACCGAGATGGAGGTGGACGCTATGATCGCGGAGCTAAGGACGGCGGCGGCAAGTAGAGGACCGGGCTGGCTTCAGGAGCAGGTCCAGCAGCTGCTGAGAGGGGTGGCTGAGGCACCTGCTTCGCCTCAGCCTTCAGTGTCACGGCCTCGGCGTGTCCGGCCGCCGGAGCGCCTCAGTCCGCAGTTGTCCTCCCCTCGGGCTCAGCGCCGCAGACGGAGCCCTGAAAAGGACCCTTCACGCCGGCAGGCCGCAGGTAAAGCATCTGCTTGTGGGCCGCAGCGTGGGAGGAATCCGAACAGCAGGCGGAGCCCTCGAGCAGGCCTGGGAAGGTCTGTCCTGCAGTGTACCAGCGCCCTCCAGTGTTCAGGACCAGGTACGGCGGGCCTTGTCCAGGAGGCGATTGTGGATGAGGCCCCTCGGCTGGAGCAAGTGTCTGGGGACCACGGGGCGGCTGCGGACCAGAGCAGCCGGCCCTCGGCGAGGGTGCAGCAGGATCCTCCAGGCTCCGCCTTCTCTGGGGCGTCGAGTGAAGACCGTGGATGTCACGTCTCTGGTCCAGGTTGGGCCAGGGGACCGTCTGGGGATCGGCTGTCATCTGTCTCATCGCTGAGGGAGGAACGTCCGGAGCCAGGATCTTCGGCTGATGGGATCACAGCTCCCAGGCAGCCAGGTGAGGCGCTCTGGGGACCTTTAGTGCAGTCTATTGCTAGTTCTTCTGGGGGGGGGGCGGCCCCAAGGTGAGTTGGGTAGGGAGCTAGGGCAGTTGCTGGGGGGATTGGCGGGGTTTCTGGCTGGGTGGGGGGCGGGAGGTTCGTCCCCGTTACCAGCCTGGGGCGTGGGGGGCAGTTTTGGGGGGTTGGGGGGGATAGGTCAGCCCGTGTTCAGTCCGCAAAGTGCCACGGCGCCAGTGCAGACGCAGGCGGGTGGTTCAGAGCAGGAGGATAGGGTGCGGCTGGATGATAAGGCGAGGGGGGAGGTATACGTCTGCTTTGAGGGGCCGTTGGGGGCCCATCTGAAGCAGGAAGTTAGGGAAAAAATTTGGCGAGGGGAGTATGTGGAGATTTTTTCCTTGCTCCCCTTGGAGAAATTTAACCTGGATAGGGCTAGGAAGGATGAGGGTAAAAAGGAGGAAGAGGAGAAGCGTCGGTACCGGTTAATACCGCGCACGTTCCCTAATTGGTTACAGGCTTTTGCGATATTCGCCAGCGTGGAAAGGGAAAAGGCGCCAGAGTGCTGCTCTGTGCTATTTTGCTATCTGGACTCCATCGGGGAAGCGTATCGGGTTTATGGGGGGCAGACGTGGCTGCGCTACGATGAACAATTTAGGCAGCGTAAGGCGGTGCGCCCGAGTATTAGATGGGACCACAAAGATATAGCTTTGTGGTTGAAGGTGACAGCGCCGGTTCGGTCGACCCAGTCCTTTCGGGGGGAGTCGGGAGCTCAGTCGTTTCGGGGGGAGTCGGGAGCAGGAGGGCAGTCGGCCTTTGCGGCGGCTTCAGCTAAGGGACTGTGTTTCCTATTTAATGAAGGGGGGTGCAAGTTCGGGGCTAAGTGCAAGTTCAAGCACGAGTGCTCCAGCTGTGGGGGGTCCCATGGAGCCACGCGGTGCTTCAGGGGGGTTAGGCAGAGGGGAGGCGAGGGTACTAGTAAAGGGGGTGACGCCGGTTCGTCTGGAAAGGATGGAACCGTTCCTCGCTAGGTACCCGGACAAAAGGGCAGCGGAACTGTTGCGGGAGGGTTTCCTCTGGGGGTTTCGTATCCCTTTTGTTCCGGCGGGTCCGGTGTTGATTAGGAAAAATTTGCGGTCGGCTAGGGAGCACCCGGGAGTAGTGTCTGAGAAGCTGGAGAAGGAGGTGAGATTGGGTAGGATGGATGGGCCTTTTTCAAAGCCTCCGTTGGAGAATTTGCGCCTGTCGCCTCTGGGGGTGGTTCCGAAGAAGGAGGCGAATAAATTTCGCCTCATTCATCATTTATCCTTCCCAAAGGGATCGTCGGTCAACGATGGTATTGATCCAGCGTTATGTTCGGTGGTATATACCTCGTTTGACGCGGCAGTGCAGTGGGTAAAACGGTTTGGGAGGGGGGCTTTAATGGCGAAGGCGGACATCGAGGCCGCGTTCAGGTTATTGCCGGTTCATCCGGATAGCCTACATTTGTTGGGGTGTTTTTGGGATGGGGGGTTCTTTGTTGATCGTTGTTTACCGATGGGTTGTTCGCTATCGTGTGCGTACTTTGAACAGTTTAGCTAGTTTTTAGAGTGGGCGGTTAAGGACTCGGCTGGATGTGAATCTATCATTCACTATTTAGACGACTTTCTGTGTATTGGCCCAGCGGGCTCAGGGGTGTGTTCGTTATTGCTGCATTCACTGGAGGTGATGTTCGCTGCGTTTGGTGTTCCCCTGGCGGTGGAAAAAACGGTGGGTCCCGCGACAGAGTTGAGCTTCCTAGGGATAGTGATCGATTCGGAGCGCATGGAGTGTAGACTGCCCCGGGACAAGCTGGAGGATTTGGAAAGGGAGGTGGGGAGAGCGCAGCGACGGGCAAAACTTCAGCTGAAGGAGCTGCAGTCGCTCCTGGGTAAGCTCAACTTTGCTTGCCGTATAATGCCCATGGGGAGGATTTTTAGCAGGCGATTGGCGGCTGCGACAGCGGGGGTAACGGCACCTCATCATTACATAAGGTTGGGGAGGGAGTTGAGGGAGGATTTGGGGGTGTGGGCGTCTTTTCTGAGTCAGTATAATGGACGGGATATGTTTATGGGGGATGTAGTGGAGGCATTTGACTTTGACCTTTTTTCCGACGCGGCCGGGGGGTGTGGCTATGGGGCGTATTGTTCGGGGCAGTGGTGTGCGGGGGCGTGGCCTGACGCTTGGGTGAGTAGAGGCTGGGTAAGGGATTTGGCGCTGCTGGAACTTTTCCCCATAGTGGCAGTGGTCCTACTGTGGAGGGAAAAATTTAGGAACAAGAAGGTCCGTTTCCACTGTGATAACTTGGGAGTGGTGCAGGCAATTAACGGGTTGTCAGCCTCGTCACCTCGGGTGGTGCGGTTGTTACAGAGATTGGTTTTGGAGTGTTTGACCATCAATGCGTGGGTGGTGGCTGTGCATGTCCCGGGGGTTGACAACTGTATTGCTGATGCTCTTTCTCGTTTTCAGTGGGAGCGTTTTCGTCAGCTGGCTCCGGAAGCGGAGGAGGACGGGCTGGTTTGCCCGAGCTGCCTTTGGGAACTCCTGGAGACAACGTAATAGGGCTTATCCAGTCTTCATTAGCTCCCGGTACGTGGGTGACATATCACAGGGCATGGCAGTGTTGGGAGGATTGGAAGGCTAGGTTGGGGATGGGAGATGAGGAAGCGGAGATATCGTTGCTGTTATTTATAGGGCAGTGTAGGGAGGACGGGTGGTCTGTTTCAAAGCTGAATGGTTGTATGGCCGGGCTAGCTTTTGGTTTCAAGCTTCGGAAGTTGCCGGACGTCACTAAGTCTTTCCTGGTGGTGAGGGCACTCAAGGGTTGGCGGCGTTTGAGGTCGGTTGAGGACAGTCGTAGGCCGGTGTCGTTTTCCTTGCTCCTGCAGTTGGGGGAGCAACTGGAAAAGGTTTGTGTTTCCTTATGGGAGTTGCGGTTGTTCAAGTTGGCTTTTGCGCTAGCGTTCTTTGGGGCGTTGAGGTTGGGGGAGCTGGTGAGTCCGTCGGTTCGTAGAGGAGGGGGGTTGCTGGGGGAGGATGTAGACCTTTATGAAGATAGGGTGGAGTTCGTCATTAGGAGATCAAAAACGGATGTGGAAGGCAGGGGTCGCAGGGTTGTTCTATTCGAGGTCTTGGGTTGTTTGATGTGTCCGGTTCAGTGTATGCGGGAGTATGGGGCGGTAGGGCGAGGATCAGTGTCCCCTCTTCTGGTGCACGCGGATGGGTCTTTCCTTTCGCGCTTTCAGTTTTCAGCAGTTTTTAGGAGGTGCCTGGGTCAGTTGGGAAGAGAGGTGGAGGGGTACTCGAGTCATTCGTTCAGAATTGGGGCAGCGACGGAGGCAGCTCGGTGGGGTTTGGGGCAGGAGGTGATTAAGCGCATAGGGAGGTGGGAATCGGTCCGGTTTCGTTCATATATCCGTCCAGAAAGATTGTAGCATGGAGGGTGTTAACTTTGCAGGTGGAATGTGTTTTTGCTATTGTTTTCGTTTCTGTCGTTACAGGTTCTGAGCCGGCTTTAGTGTGGATCTTAGGCCATTCGTACGTTTTTTGGGGAGCCATCCGGGCAGCGGTTTGGCCGGATGGTCAACAGTTAGGGTTTGGACGGTCTACAGCTGTGGTAAGGTGGCTGGGTCGGCGGGAGATGATGTGGGGAGGTGTAATGGCAGAGGTGCACAGGTTTGTGAGATTGGATAGGGCCCCGGATGTATTGGTCCTGCACGTGGGGGGCAATGATTTGGGGGCGCGGCCGCTGAGAGAGTTGGTAAAGGAGATCAAGTTCGATCTCCTTAGGTTGTGGTCGCTGTTTCCGAGCCTTGTGACGGTGTGGTCGGACATAGTTCCCCGGAAGGTGTGGAGGGGTGCACGTTCGGTAGAGGGAGTGAACAAGGCGAGAGTGAAGGTTAACCGGGCCATAGGCCGGTTCATGGCAAGGAATGGGGCAGTGGCTGTGAGGCATGTGGACCTGGAGCGGGGTGTTGGGGGGTTTTGGCGAGCAGATGGGGTACATTTAAATGCTGTAGGATTGGATATGTGGTGCCTGGCCTTGCAGGAGGGGATTGAAACGGCGCTGCGTATGTGGAGGGACGCCCGGGGCTTAAGGAGTCAAGCCCGTGCGTTTGTGGCGGTGGGAGGTCCTTGAAGTTGGTGAGATTCTAAAGGATGAGGATGGGAGGGCTCCACGGTTGGGGCTGGACTCCCATAGTTGGTGGTCGGTTGTGGATAATTTTGGGGGCTGGGCCGTCAAGGGTGCCTCCGAGCTGGCGTTTAACGGCTGGTGGCAAGGCGGCTCAACCCGGTAATAAACTTCGGCTGTTTGGGGCTTCCAGGACCTCCCCCGTTGGGATTCAGGAATATGTTACAGGTTGGAATTAAATGGTTATTTATTATATGTATGTATGTAATAAAATGGCTGCTGTGGCCAATTTAATCCAAGCCAAGTGTCAGTATTTTATTTGGGTGCGGGCCGGGCCCGGGGTAAGGGCTGGGCCGGGGTGGGGTGGGAAGTGGCTTGGCACGGTAGCGGGTGAAAAGGGAGCGAGCGGGGTGTAACCAATACCCCCGTCAAGAAATAGCCGGACTGGGGGCGTAGCCTGGGAGGAGGCTACCATGACGGGGGGTTTGGTTCAGCGAGCCCCTGGGGGATTGGGGTTGGCTAGTTTAAGCTGGGGGGTGGATCTGGAGGGGTTAAGTAGCCAGGGCTGGATGAGAACGGTGGCCATTTTGGGGTACAGACTGAACTCCCGCCCGCCCGCCCTTCTTTTCTTTCCTTTTAGGTGGATCCGAGGCCGGGTATGGAATTGGAAGAAGCGGTAGGGGGACGGCGGGGGTGGGGGGGGTACAATTGTCACGGCGGCTGTGGCGGTGGGAGGTCCTTGAAGTTGGTGAGATTCTAAAGGATGAGGATGGGAGGGCTCCACGGTTGGGGCTGGACTCCCATAGTTGGTGGTCGGTTGTGGATAATTTTGGGGGCTGGGCCATCAAGGGTGCCTCCGAGCTGGCGTTTAACGGGTGGTGGCAAGGCGGTTCAACCCGGTAATAAACTTCGGCTGTTTGGGGCTTCCAGGACCTCCCCCGTTGGGATTCAGGAATATGTTACAGGTTGGAATTAAATGGTTATTTATTATATGTATGTATGTAATAAAATGGCTGCTGTGGCCAATTTAATCCAAGCCAAGTGTCAGTATTTTATTTGGGTGAGGGCCGGGCCCGGGGTAAGGGCTGGGCCGGGGTGGGGTGGGAAGTGGCTTGGCACGGTAGCGGGTGAAAAGGGAGCGAGCGGGGTGTAACCAATACCCCCGTCATGCTTGGTTCATTTTAATAAACGTAAGCTTGTCCACATTGGCTGCGGCCTGTGATAATGCTCTCTGCCGTGCTATACACACGTTCACACTATACACTGGCTGCAGGGCAGGTCAGCACCTCCAAGGCTGACAAAGCTTTTCAACATTTTGGCCATGCTAACCCTGCCTTCTCAGGTGCTGGTGGTGCCCCAGCTGCGTTGGCGACCTCTTCCTCCTCCTCTGCCTTCGCCTTGTGCTTCCACTGTGTCCCCGCTGTCAGGTGGGAATGCTATCATCAGCGTGCGCTTGTAGTCGCGCATCTTCCGATCAGTAACAGATGTTTTCACTAAATTTAGTTCCCTGTCAGCAATGCAGAGCAGGGGTTCATTCACGGCAAAAGGGGGTTCATGTCACCCAGCAGTAGAACAGAGAATTTTGAGAGATTTAGGCCCCTGTCACCCAGGCACAGCAGGGGTTCATTCACAGCAAAAGGGGGTTCATGTCACCCAGCAATAGAACAGAGAATTTTGAGAGATTTAGGCCCCTGTCACCCAGGCACAGCAGGGGTTCATTCACGGCAAAAGGGGGATCTTGTCACCCAGCAATAGAACAGAGGATTTTGAGAGATTTAGGCCCCTGTCACCCAGGCACAGCAGGGGTTCATTCATGACAAAAGGGGGTTCATGTCACCCAGCAATAGAACAGAGGATTTTGAGAGATTTAGGCCCCTGTCACCCAGGCACAGCAGGGGTTCATTCACGGCAAAAGGGGGATCTTGTCATCCAGCAATAGAACAGAGGATTTTGAGAGATTTAGGCCCCTGTCACCCAAGCACAGCAGGGGTTCATTCACGGCAAAAGGGGGATCTTGTCATCCAGCAATAGAACAGAGGATTTTGAGAGATTTAGGCCCCTGTCACCCAAGCACAGCAGGGGTTCATTCACGGCAAAAGGGGGATCTTGTCACCCAGCAATAGAACAGAGGATTTTGAGAGATTTAGGCCCCTGTCACCCAGGCACAGCAGGGGTTCATTCACGGCAAAAGGGGGATCTTGTCACCCAGCAATAGAACAGAGGATTTTGAGAGATTTAGGCCCCTGTCACCCAAGCACAGCAGGGGTTCATTCACGGCAAAAGGGGGATCTTGTCACCCAGCAATAGAACAGAGGATTTTGAGAGATTTAGGCCCTTGTCACCCAGGCACAGCAGGGGTTCATTCACGGCAAAGGGGGGTTCATGTCACCCAGCAATAGAACAGAGGATTTTGAGAGATTTAGGCCCCTGTCACCCAGGCTCAGCAGGGGTTTGTATACGCCAGAAATGGTAAAATGTCACCCGACAATTGAAAATAAGAATTTTTTCAATTTAAGGCACTAAAGGCTAGAGGGATGTAAAAGGCAGTAAAATGTGCTTAAGAGCATGGTAACTGCTCTGCAAACAAATGTGGATAGGGAAATAACTTAAAATGAAATAAAATAACTAAAAATTACAAATTATTAACCTGCAACTCAGAGAAGGAGGTGGATATGGAGTCGGAGGTTGAGGAGGCGGTGAATGTGGTGTTGTAGGTGGAGGCAGCAATGGAGGAGGAGGAGGTATTTATTTTTTATTGGGGTAAGTAGCCCCCAAAATATTGGGACAAATAAAAAAAAAGAAAACAAAGAATCATTGCACTTGACTTGAGTACAAGAATGTATGTTTGATGGTGGTATAAATGTCTATTCTGCACAAGGTACAGACAAGTCTTGTGGGATCCAAGCCTGGTTCATTTTAATGAACGTGAGCTTGTCCACATTGGCTGTGGACAGGCGGCTGCAATTGTCTGTGATGACGCCCCCTGCCGTGCTAAACACACGTTCAGATAATACACTGGCTGCAGTGCAGGCCAGCACCTCCAAGACGTAAAGGGCAAGCTCAGGCCATGTGCCCAATTTGGAGGACCCGTCATTCAGTACGTGTAGGCGTGTGCACACATACTGCTCCACCATGTTGGTGAAATGCTGCCTCCTGCTAAGACGTTTCATATCAGCTGGTGGTGCTGGTTGTTGTGGCGTGCTGACAAAGCTTTTCCACATGTCAGCCATGCTAACCCTGCCTTCTGAGGTGCTGGCGGTGCCCCAGCTGCATTGGCGACTAGAGATGTCGCGAACGGCGGGATGCGAATTTTCGCAAATGTTCGCGAACTGGTGAACCGGGCGAACCGCCATAGACTTTAATAGGCAGGCGAATTTTAAAACCCACAGGGACGCATTCTGACAACAATAGTGATGGAAAAGTTGTTTCAAGAGGACTAACACCTGGACTGTGGCATGCCGGAGTAACGTGCTTTAAAACATCAGGTATGATGTTGTATCGATCAGCTAGTGTAAGGGTTATGCACGCTTCACAGTGACCTACCAAACTCCCCGTTTAACGCACCGCAAACAACCGCAAACAGTCCATTTGCACAACCGCAAACTCCCCATTTGCACAAGGTTGGATACTAAGCTAGCCATGTCCCGTTCCTTGTCCTCACTGACGTCATTGAAGGTCTCTTCCTCCACCCAGCCACGTACAACACCAAGGGTCCCTGAAAGGTGACAACAAGCCCCCTGGGATGCCTGCTGTGGTTGGTCTTCCACCTCCTCAAAGCCACCTTCCTCCTCTGACTCCTCTTCTTCAGACTCCTCCCTCTGCATTGCCGCAGGTCCAGCAATCGACGACGACAAGGCTGCTTCTGGTGGTGATGGTGACCACATCTCTTCCTCTTCGAGCTCATCTATGACCTGATCCAGCACTCTTCGCAGGGAACGCTCCCGAAAAAACGCATATGGGATGAGGTCGATGATGTTGCCTTGGGTTTGACTGACCAGGTTAGTCACCTCCGCAAAAGGACGCATGAGCCTACAGCCATTATGCATGAGCGTTCAGTAACGCGCCCAAAAAATACCCAGCTCCGCAGAGGCTGTCCTCTTTTTCTAAAATTTAAAAAAATCTGTTCTTAAAGGGACACTGACAGGCCAAAACAGCATATATAGTTAGATATATCACATTACAGGTCTTATACAGTCTTTTAAAAGCATATAAGTATCCCCCCTGTCCACCTTATAAAGAGCGAAATATAAAGTTTTATAACCTGCTTCTCTGGTCAGCAATCTGCCCAAGGGGCGGCGTTTCATGTGAAAATGCGCCCAGCCAGCCTTCCCAACTGCCGTTCTTAAGCCCCGCCCAGCTCATCATTATTCACTTCGCTGGGCGGCGGCTAGAACTCTCCCCAGTCCCAATCCTGCGCCTGCGCAATTCAATCCTCCGGGCATCGTTCATGCCCAATCTTCTGCGCCTGCGCCCCGCCGTGCCGTTAGATCGCGCCTGCGTACACACACCAGCCTGCGTCTTCGAGGCAGCTGCAGCAAGCAAGTGCGGATGCGGTGCAATTTTCACGCACGGATGCTAGGAGACGATCGGGATGGAGACCCGATCATTATTATTTTCCCTTATAACATGGTTATAAGGGAAAATAATAACATTCTGAATACAGAATGCATAGTAAAACAGCGCTGGAGGGGTTAAAAAAATAATAATAATAATTTAACTCACCTTAGTCCACTTGATCGCGTAGCCGGCATCTCCTTCTGTCTCTTTTGTTGAATAGGACCTGTGGTGAGCATTAATTACAGGACCAGGACCTTTGATGACGTCACTCCGGTCATCACATGGTACGTCACATGATCTTTTACCATGGTGACGTACCATGTGATGACCGGAGTGACGTCATCAAAGGTCCTGTTTCTGTAATTAATGCTCACCACAGGTCCTATTCAACAAAGGAGACAGAAGGAGATGCCGGCTACGCGATCAAGTGGACTAAGGTGAGTTAAATTATTATTATTATTTTTAACCCCTCCAGCGCTGTTTTACTATGCATTCTGTATTCAGAATGCTATTATTTTCCCTTATAACCATGTTATAAGGGAAAATAATACAATCTACAGAACACCGATCCCAAGCCCGAACTTCTGTAAAGAAGTTCGGGTTTGGGTACCAAACATACGCGATTTTACTCACGCGAGTGCAAAACGCATTACAATGTTTTGCACTCGCGCTGAAAAATTGCGGGTGTTCCCGCAACGCACCCGCACATTTTCCCGCAACGCCCGTGTGAAAGAGGCCTAACAGTTTAATCTCTGCTTTGTCCACTATCAGGGGCCGGTGTAATGTACTGTGCAATCCCAATATGTGTGGTGTGTTTAAGTAGTACTATTCCTATCAGTTTAATCCCTGTTACGTCCCCTATCAGGGGACGTGTATGGAATAGATTTTAGGAACCGGGAAATGGAAAAAGATGCTTGGTCGGTCCTCTTACTTCCAATTTGGGGCACTGCGCGTACACCTTGCATTGTACTGTGCCACCAGATATGAGTGGTGTGTTTAAGTAGTACTATTCCTATCAGTTTAATCCCTGTAATGTCCCCTATCAGGGGCCGGTGTATGGAATAGATTTTAGGAACCGGGAGATGGAAAAAGATGCTTGGTCGGTCCTCTTACTTCCAATTTGGGGCACTTCGCGTGCGCCGTGTAATGTACTGTGCAATCCCAATATGTGTGGTGTGTTTAAGTAGTACTATTCCTATCAATTTAATCACTGTTACGTCCCCTATCAGGGGACGTGTATGGAATAGATTTTAGGAACCGGGAGATGGAAAAAGATGCTTGGTCGGTCCTCTTACTTCCAATTTGGGGCACTGCGCGTACACCTTGCAATGTACTGTGCCACCAGATATGAGTGGTGTGTTTAAGTAGTACTATTCCTATCAGTTTAATCCCTGTAATGTCCCCTATAAGGGGACGTGTATGGAATAGATTTTAGACAACCGCAAAGAGTTGTCAATAGTTGACACACTCATGACATAAATTTTATTCCTCTATGCGTCAATCTTGGTGTAGTGATGACTGTGCTCGTGCGCACGTTTGAGAGATTGCAGGCGATGGGGTTTTTTCAAAGTCTATGGTTATGCTGAGGTAGTTCAGTGACAGTTAAGTGACCCAGAAAACAATGATTCTGCAGTGTGGGCCCATTGTTGGCCTAGTAGGCTTTAATGATCACCTTAGATGATCACAAAAAAAATTAATGTTTTTTCTATGCAAAATTATCCAGCCGATCGCTTTTGGTCTGTTCACAATGAAGCAACGACCTTATCATCTGGGGTGTGCCAACATTGCCATTGTCAACACACTCATAGAGATGGTCGCTTCATTGTGATACACAAGCCCCTTCACCACAACAAGGTAACGATCACGAAGGGGAATTGACACATGCATGTGCCTTTTTTTTGTTTTGTTTTTGCAGCCACAGTGCAGCACCAGAGGCCAGAAAAATTAGGCATGTACACATGCCTGAAAAACGAGGTATTGTTGCAGCCACTTCTGTAGCAGCGGCCAGAAAAATTTATGTTTTCCAGGCAGAAAGTGCACTAAAACATTTTGGCTTGAACCCTAGTTGGTGGAAGATAAGTCACGCAAGTAATCCGGCATGCTGAGATAAAATACAGCAGCGTGTGGACCATTTTTAGCCCAAGGCAGCTCATCTCACCATCACCAGGCCTTTATTAGTCAAATGTATCGCCCACTGTCAGTCCCTTCGGGATCCATGCCTCATTCATCTTAATAAAGGTGAGGTAATCTAGACTTTTTTGACCTAGGCGACTTCTCTTCTCAGTGACAATACCTCCTGCTGCACTGAAGGTCCTTTCTGACAGGACACTTGAAGCGGGGCAGGCCAGAAGTTCTATTGCAAATTGGGATAGCTCAGGCCACAGGTCAAGCCTGCACGCCCAGTAGTCAAGGGGTTCATCGCTCCTCAGAGTGTCGATATCTGCAGTTAAGGCGAGGTAGTCTGCTACCTGTCGGTCGAGTCGTTCTCTGAGGGTGGACCCCGAAGGGCTGTGGCGATGCGTAGGACTTAAAAAGCTCTGCATGTCCTCCATCAACAACATGTCTGTAAAGCGTCCTGTCCTTGCCGGCGTGGTCGTGGTAGGAGGATTACTTTCACCTCTTCCCCTGTTATATTCCCGTTGTGCTGTGACATCACCCTTATACGCTGTGTAAAGCATACTTTTTAATTTATTTTGGAACTGCTGCATCCTTTCCGACTTGCGGTAATTCGGTAACATTTCAGGCACTTTCTGCTTATACCGGGGGTCTAGCGTGGCCACCCAGTACAGGTCGTTCTCCTTCAGCCTTTTTATACGAGGGTCCCTCAACAGGCATGACAGTATGAGAGACCCCATTTGCACAAGGTTGGATGCCGAGCTACTCATGTCCCGTTCCTCGTCCTCAGTGATCTCCCTGAAAGTCTGTTCTTCCCCCAGCCACGTACAACACCACGGGTACCAGATAGGTGACAACGAGCACCCTGGGATGCCTGCTGTGGTTGATCTTCCTCCTCCTCCTCAAAGCCACATTCCTCCTCTGACTCCTCTTCCTCACACTCCTCTTCCAGCATTGCCGCAGGTCCAGCAAGCGATGCTGATAAGGCTGTTTCTGGTGGTGATGGTGACCACAACTCTTCCTCCTCCTCTTCACGCTCATCTACGGCCTGATCCAGCACTCTTCGCAGGGCACGCTCCAGGAAGAAAACAAATAGTATGATGTCACTGATGGTGCCTTGGGTGCGACTGACTAGGTTTTTCACCTCCTCAAAAGGACGCATGAGCCTACAGGCATTGCGCATGAGCGTCCAGTAACGTGGCAAAAAAATTCCCAGCTCCGCAGAGGCTGTCCTAGCACCCCGGTCATACAAATACTTGTTGACGGCTTTTTCTTGTTGGAGCAGGCGGTCGAACATTAGGAGTGTTGAATTCCAACGTGTCGGGCTGTCGCAAATCAAGCGCCTCACTGGCATGTTGTTTCGCCGTTGGATATCTGAAAAGTGCGCCATGGCCATGTAGGAACGCCTGAAATGGCCACACACCTTCCTGGCCTGCTTGAGGACGTCCTGTAAGCCTGGGTACTTATGCACAAAGCATTGTACAGTCATATTCAACACATGTGCCATGCACGGCACATGTGTCAACTTGCCCAAATTCAATGCCGCCAACAAATTGCTTCCGTTGTGACACACCACTTTGCCGATATCCAGTTGGTGCGGAGTCAGCCACTGATCCACCTGTGCGTTCAGGGCGGACAGGAGTGCTGGTCCGGTGTGACTCTCTGCTTTCAGGCAAGTCAACCCCAAGATGGCGTGACACTGTCGTATTCGAGATGTGAAATAGCCCCTGGGGAGCTGGGGGGGTGCCGTTGATGTGGAGCAAGACGCAGCAGCAGAAGAGGACTCAGCCGAGGAAGTTATGGAAGAGGATGGAGTAGGAGTAGAGGAGGTGGCAGCAGGCCTGCCTGCAAGTTGTGGCGGTGTCACCAACTACTCTTCAGAGCCACTCATTACATGCTTGGCAGCCGTCAGCAGGTTTACCCAATGCGCAGTGTAGGTGATATACCTGCCCTAACCGTGCTTTGCAGACCAGGTATCAGTGGTCAGATGAACCCTTGCCCCAACACTGTGTGCCAGACATGCCATGACTTCCTTTTGCACAATCGAGTACAGGTTGGGGATTGCCTTTTGTGCAAAGAAATTTCGGCCAGGTACCTTCCACTGCGGTGTCCCAATAGCTACAAATTTTTGGAAGGCCTCAGACTCCACCAGCTTGTATGGTAAAAGCTGGCGGGCTAAGAGTTCCGACAAGCCAGCTGTCAGACGCTGGGCAAGGGGGTGACTCTGTGACATTGGCTTCTTATGCTCAAACATGTCCTTGACAGACACCTGACTGTGGGCAGATGAGCAGGAACTGCTTAAGGCGAGAGACGGAGTGGCGGATGGTAGAGAGATGGTGCAAGGAGGACAGCAATGGTTGACGTGGTTGAAGATGCTGGACCAGGAGGAGGATGGCGGCTTTGAGTTTGTGTGCTGCTTGTACTCATGTGTTGATCCCATATGCATTTGTGATTTGAGATCATTTGCCTTCGCAAAGCAGTTGTACCTAGGTGGGTGTTGGACTTTCCACGACTCAGTTTCTTTTGGCACAGGTTGCAAATGGCATCGCTGGTGTCAGAGGCAGACACACAAAAAAAATGCCACACTGCTGATCTCTGCATTGATGTCATTCTGGTGGTGGCAACAGCATGCATTGATTGGCGTGCTGTCTGGCTGACCCCGGGTGCCGATGCATGCTGTCTGACTGTGCCACTAGCTCCTTGCGACGACCTCCCCCTGCTTCCAACTTGTCTCCTCCTCCTCTCTGTCTCCCCATCTGAACTTTCCCCCTGTTCTTCTTCTCTTCGAGTGGGTACCCACGTGACATCCACGGACACATCGTCATCATCAACCGCTTCACTTGTATCTGACAACTCAGCAAAGGAAGCAGCAGCGGGTACAACATCATCATCATCACACCGTACGTCCATGTGTGTAATGCTGCCTGACTGAGACATATCCCTGTTATCTACATCCTCTGGCAATAATGGTTGCACATCACTCATTTCTTCCAACTGATGTGTAAATAACTCCTCTGACAGATCAAGTGAAGCAGCTGTGGTGCTAGTGTTGGTGGTGGTGGCAGACGGGCGAGTGGTAACTTGAGAGGTGCCCGAAGCTGAGCTGGTGGAGGATGGTGCGTCAAGGTTCTGAGCGGAAGCTGTAGAAGATTGGGTGTCCTGTGTTAGCCAGTCAACTATGTCCTCAGAACTTTTCGAGTTCAGGGTAAGTGGCCTCTGAACACTGGGCATTATTCTAGGGCCAAAGGGAATCACAGCACCACGACCACGACGGCCGCTGCGCGGTGGCCTGCCTCTGCCTGTCATTTTTTTTAGATTAGTTTAGTTGTACTATGCGTGCAAGCTACTGTGACACCAGATATGAGTGGCACTGTGCACTGGCAGAAGTTGGCAGAGCAGACGCTGTAGGCCTGACACACACGCTTGCAGACAACTAACTGCTATTCAATCTCTTACAGTCAATATTGTTGTTTTAAAAAAAAAATGTAATCTACTGTGACACCAGATATGAGTTGCGCTGGTGACACTATGCACTTGCAGGGCCTGAAACACACACACGCGTGCAGGCAACTGACTGCTATTTATTCACAGTCAAAATTGTTGTTTTTCTTTAAATGTAATCTAATGTGACACCAGATATGAGTTGCGCTGGTGACACTATGCACTTGCAGGGCCTGAAACACACACACACACACACGCGTGCAGGCAACTGACTGCTATTTATTCACAGTCAAAATTGTTGTTTTTCTTTAAATCTAATCTAATGTGACACCAGATATGAGTTGCGCTGGTGACACTATGCACTTGCAGAACCTGAAACACACACACACGCGTGCAGGCAACTGACTGCAATTTATTCTTAGTCAAAATTGTTGTTTTTCTTTAAATGTAATCTAATGTGACACCAGATATGAGTTGTGCTGGTGACACTATGCACTTGCAGGGCCTGAAACACACACACACACACACACATGCGTGCAGGCAACTGACTGCTATTTATTCACAGTCAAAATTGTTGTTTTTCTTTAAATGTAATCTACTGTGATACCAGATATGAGTTGCGCTGGTGACACTATGCACTTGCAGGGCCTGAAACACACACACGCATGCAGGCAACTGACTGCTATTTATTCACAGTCAAAATTTTTGTTTTTCTTTAAATGTAATCTAATGTGACACCAGATATGAGTTGCGCTGGTGACACTATGCACTTGCAGGGCCTAAAACACACACACGCGTGCAGGCAACTGACTGCAATTTATTCTCAGTCAAAATTGTTGTTTTTCTTTAAATGTAATCTAATGTGACACCAGATATGAGTTGCGCTGGTGACACTATGCACTTGCAGGGCCTAAAACACACACACGCGTGCAGGCAACTGACTGCAATTTATTCTCAGTCAAAATTGTTGTTTTTCTTTAAATGTAATCTAATGTGACACCAGATATGAGTTGTGCTGGTGACACTATGCACTTGCAGGGCCTGAAACACACACACGCGTGCAGGCAACTGACTGCTATTTATTCACAGTCAAAATTGTTGTTTTTCTTTAAATGTAATCTAATGTGACACCAGATATGAGTTGCGCTGGTGACACTATGCACTTGCAGGGCCTGAAACACACACACGCGTGTAGGCAACTGACTGCTATTTATTCACAGTCAAAATATATATATATTTTTTTAATGTAATCTACTGTGACACCAGATATGAGTTGCGCTGGTCACACTATGCACTTGCATGGCCTGAAACACACACACGCGTGCAGGCAACTGACTGCTATTATATTACAGTCAAAAAAGTATATATATTTTTTTAAATGCAAGCTACTGTGACACCAGATATGAGTGGTGGCACTGGGCAAGTGGGCACAGTATACGCTGTTAGCCTGACACATATGCTGGCAGGCAACTGCAATTAGACAGGAAAAAAAACTGGATTACACAGGAAAAAAATAAATAAAAGCAGACTGATGTTCTAGCCCTAAAAAGGGCTTTTTGGGGTGCTGTCCTCATAGCAGAGATAAGATGAGTCTTTTAGGACTGTAGTGGACACTGAATACACTAGCCTAGCTATCAATTTCCCTATTAAATCAGCAACAGCTACACTGTCCCTCCTCTCACTAAGAATGCAACTTCCGAATTAATCTAAAATGGATGCTGTCCAGGAGGTGGGAGGGTCTGGGAGGGAGGGTATGATGCTGAATAGGGGGCGGACCGAACATCGCATATGTTCGCCCGCAGCGGCGAACGCGAACAAGCGATGTTCGCCGGGAACTGTTCGCCGGCGAATAGTTCGGGACATCTCTATTGGCGACCTCTTCCTCGTCCTCTGCCTTCGCCTTGTGCTTCCACTGTGCCCCCGCTGTCAGGTGGGAATGCCACCAGCAGCGCGTCTACCAGCGTGTGCTTGTACTCGCGCATCTTACTATCACGTGTATCGTCTGTGACCTCTGTATCTCCTCATCCACGCACCAGTGATGGCCATGAGCTGGTCTGGGTGCCACCCTGCTATGAACATGGTTCCTTCTCCTCCATCTCCTCATCCTCCACCTCCTCATCCTCCAGAACTGTGCCCTGAGTGGACAATTGTGTACCTTGGGTTTGTGGGTGCAGGAACCCACCCTTGGAGCCACTTGGGAATGACTGGCCAGAAACTCTACGAAATGATCCCTCTTCCTCCTCCTCCTCCTCCTGTGCCACATCCTCTTCCATCATCGCCAGGAGCATTTTTTCAAGGAGGCATAGAAGTGGGATAGTAACGCTGAGAACGGCGTTATCGGCACTGGCCATGTTGGTGGAGTACTCGAAACAGCGCAACAAGGAACACAGGTCTCGCATGGAGGCCCAGTCATTGGTAGTGAATTGGTGCTGTTCCGCCGAGCGACTCACCCGTGCGTGCTGCAGCTGAAAATCCACTATCGCCTGCTGCTGCTCGCACAGTCTGGCCAGTATGTGCAAGGTGGAGTTCCACCTTGTGGGCACGTCGCATATGAGGCGGTGAGCGGGAAGGCCTAAGTTACGCTGCAGCGCTGACAGGCTAGATAGAAAGCTCCTGCAGTGTGACAGGCTAGATAGAAAGCTCCTGCAGTGTGACAGGCTAGATAGAAAGCTCCTGCAGTGTGAAGCACGATGGATAGACAGACTGAACACAATGAGCCCCAATGGCCTTAACGAGGGTTTCTCCTTTACAGCATTTATATAATAATATAGGTGAAGATACACCACCTCCAAATGCTGTATAAGTGTTATTAATATATGAACGTACCTCAAATTGAATTAAACTACTCAGCTCTCCTTTAATTATAGATAATATACTTGAATATTAATGGAAAATAGACACATCCAATTTGGATTTAGAAGTTGAGAATGATGAGGGCACAATTAACCGCAATGGCAGTAGTTCAGTAAAGAAAATCCTAATCGGGTCTCAAAATCTATACAGTAATGATACAGGAACAGTGTTATGGACTATTCACAGGTAGTGTAAGTTATGAGTGCCAATCAAAAGTTATAGGATAACAACTGAAGACTCTATATCAGGTTGTCCTGAAAAATGAAACTAAAAGCATGGAACACTCCTAAGTGTATGGAAATATCTGACAATTGGTCCCTGTATACTTACCTAAAAGGAATAAAGATCTACTGTGGGTTCAGGATTTCATCTGTACCTGATCTAGCAGATGGTACAGATGTGCCCCAGTGTATAGTAGTATAGAGCGGATAGCCTGTATTGGAATATGAGGCATACCTGTAATAGTACCTTGTTCCGAATCATCAAAGTCCCGGCGCATGCGCAAAGAGTGGTTTCGATTTTCAAAGTTCTGACGCATGCTCAGTGGAAATCGGGAATCAGACAAGACGATTTAAAAGTATTAGCGCATGCGTATAGGGTCTCTTGGCTCTGACCCTTACTAGATGACGTCATAAGGGAGAGACGAAGCGGAGATTGGCCCGATTGACGCCGACAACACGAGTGTCTAGATCCTGAGTGGGTAAGACGATGTAATGACCCGCCCCAGGACTATAAAGCATTTGGCGTACCAAACACTCCTGTTGCCTGTAGCTCCATTCCCCTGAAGAAGCCGCCGTGTGCGGTGAAACATGTAGGGGGAGCTGCGTCGTATTACCTTTTAAGAATATGTTAGGGATAGTGGATCTTTAGCACTGTGACCTGCAGACGCAGTGCGCCTCAGATCGTAATTCACAAGGGTAGCATCGATACAGTTGGTTGTGCTGACAGTGAACAGGCTGTCATTCTACTCCAGTTGGATCATATATCCTAATAATTATTGACATAGTGAGAAAGCAGCACAGAAATTGTATCGATTGAATGATAGTTTTGAACCTGGTGAGAGATAACACCAGTGGACAATCTGAAGTGAGGATTCATGCCATAGGCAAACTTTGGAAGATTTATTATCCAATTTAATAAACATCATTCACAAAAAAGATACAATCCTGATATAGCGAGTACCAGTGACACTGTGTCACAAATCTACCCAGTGTACACTATTCTTTTTCATATATATTTTTAAAGTACTCTCAACAGAGTTTATCCTTTGTTTTGTGTGTCATATATGTGAATAAATAATAAAAGTTATGTTTTAAAATAGGCCAGAAACAGGAATTATTAGTCTCACGACTATTGGATTATATTCATTGACCTCCTGGGTCCAGTGGATCATTTGAATTTAATTACAGCAGCAGGGTGAGAACACCGAACGCGCGCACAGACGGCCCGCACTTTATGCAGCAGCTCTAGCATGTCGGAGTAATTTTTAAGGAATCTCTGCACCACCAAATTCAGCACATGCGCCAGGCAAGGGATGTGCGTCAAACCGGCTAGTCCCAGAGCTGCAACGAGATTTCGCCCATTATCGCACACCACCAGGCCGGGCTTGAGGCTGACTGGCACAAACCACTCATCGGTCTGTTGTTCAAGGCCCGTCCACAGCTCCTGCGTGGTGTGTGGTTTGTCCCCCAAACAGATAAGTTTTAAAACTGCCTGCTGTCGTTTATCCCTGGCTGTGCTGAAGTTGGTGGTAAAGATGTTACACTGACCGGATGAGGAGCTGGTAGAGGATGAGGAAGCGGAGTAGGAGGAGGAAGCAACAGGAGGCAAACTAAAGCGCCCTGCAATCCTCGGTGGTGGAAGGACATGCGCCAAACTGCTATCCGCCTCAGGCCCAGCCGCCACTGCATTTATCCAGTGTGCTGTTATGGAGATATAACGGCCCTGACCTTGCTTACTGGTCCACGTATCCGTAGTCAGGTGCACCTTGTTACAGATGGCGTTGCGCAGTGCACAACTGATTTTGTCCCCTACTTGGTTGTGAAGGGAAGGGATGGCTCGCCTTGAAAAGTAGTGGCGGCTGGGCATGACGTACTGTGGGACAGCCACCGCCATAAGGCCTTTAAAACTATCTGTCTCCACCAGATGGAATGATAGCATTTCAAAGGCAAGTAATTTTGAAATGCTGGCATTCAGGGCTAGGGATCGCGGGTGGGTAGGGGGGTACTTCCTCTTCTTCTCCAGCGTTTGGGATATGGAGAGCTGAACGCTTCCGTAGGACATTGTGGAGATGCTTGGTGACCCAGGTGTTGGTGTTGCTGGCAGATCCTCTGTTTGCGGGGTGCCAGGTGGCACTGTCACTCCAGAGCTGGATGAAGAGGCCGCGACTGCAGCAGAAGAGGAAGCAGGAGGAGCCAGAGACCTTTCTTGGTTTTTGAGGTGTCTTCTCCACTGCAGCTCGTGCTTTGCACTTAAATGCCTGGTCATGCAGGTTGTGCTCAGGTTGAGAACATTTATGCCTCGCTTCAGGCTCTGATTGCACAGCGTGCAAACCACTCATGCCTTGTCGTCAGCACATTGTCTGAAGAACTGCCACACCAGGGAACACCTTGGAGCTGGCTTTGGTGTGCTTGGTCCCTTGCTGCGGTGGGCAGTAGCAGGCGTACTGTCTAGAGGACGGCCGCTCCGCTTTTGCACCCTGCTCCCTCTTCTGCTGTGCTGGTGGCTCTGTGCGACCACCGCCTGTTTCTCCGAACTACATAGGTCACTCGCATGACTTTGATTCCATATGGGGTCAAGGACCTCATCGTCCTCCACATCATCTTCCACCCAGTCTTCACCCCTGCCTTCCTTGTCGGTCTGCACACTTTCTAAAGCCCCAGCAGTTGGCACCTGTGTTTCGTCATCATCCGAGACGTGCTGCGATGGTCCTCCCATGTACTCATCTTGAACGATAAGTGGTTGGGCATCGGTGCACTCAATCTCTTCCACTTGTGGGGCAGGGCTAGGTGGATGGCCCTAGGAAACCTTGCTAACAGAGTCATCAAAAAGCAGAAGAGACTGCTGCATGACTTGGGGCTCAGACTGCTTGGCTGATTTGCAAGGGGGTGAGGTGAAAGACTGATGGACATCGGCTGCAGGTGCCAACTGTGGTCTTTCAGCAGGAGACTGGGTGGGAGACAATGTGAAGGAACTGGATCAACTGTCATCAACCCAATCTACTATCGCCTGTACTTGTTCAGGCCTCACCATTCGTAGAGCAGCATTAGGCCCGACCAAACACCGCTGCAGGTTTTTGTCACGACCGCTATCCCAGCAGCAGTCGTGTCGCACCAGACGGAGGGGAAGGGGGACCCTTATCTACGGATGGGAAATAGAATGGCCATCCCTGACTAACCCTAAGCTGGCACCTGTCTGCCCTGATACCCTAGACGGGGTGTGAACCCGTGCGGTGAGCAGTATGCCTAAACCCTCAGTCGCCCTAACAAGACTGGACTGGGGAAAGGCCGATGGGAGCGCTAGTCACCATCACTCACGTCTAGGAAAACAACAGGGGAAGACAGCAACAAACAAACAACAGCAGAGATAGACTTATCCAGTCACGAGCAGAGAAGGCGATCCCAAACACGACAGTCCACGCCGGACAAGAGCTCCACAGCAACACCATCAAACGATCTCCTTCCAAGGTCAGAGTAGCACTGGAAGTAAGGACTTAATCTGGCAATGACTGCAAGTGAAACTGAAACTAATATAGTAGCTGGGAGTGGCAGACAGGACTCACCTGAGAAGGATGCCTACAAACTCCCAGTCAGGACAAAAAGGTTCACAAGGCAAAACCCAGATGACATACCCTGAACCACGGAGCAAACTCACAAGCTATCGCGAGTAGCAAGTCGCTGCGACCTTCTCCTCCCAGACCTGTCTGGATCAGTCACAGTCGAGACAGTACCCCCCTTTCTACGAGGGGCCCCTGGACCCTCAAGACCAGGCCTCTCCGGATGGGAGCTATGAAAAGCCCGAATGAGTCTGTCCGCTTTTATCTCTGATGCTGGAACCCACATTCTCTCTTCGAACCATAACCTTTCCAGTGCACCAGGTACTGAAGAGAGCGGCGAACATATCTTGAATCAACAATCTTTTCTACCTGAAACTCAAGACTGCCATCAACAACCACCGGTGGAGGCGGTAGTGGCAATGGTTCAGGAGGTTCTACATATCTCTTAAGCAGAGATCTGTGGAAGACATTATGGATCCTTAGAGTCTGAGGTAGCTCCAGACGAAAAGCCACCGGGTTAATGATCTTAATTACCCTATAAGGACCAATAAATCTGGGACCTAATTTCCACGAGGGAACCTTCAACTTGATATTTCTGGTAGATAACCACACCAAGTCATTCACCCCAAGGTCCGGACCTTCAGAGCGCTTCCTATCAGCCGCACGTTTGTATCTACCACCAATTCTCTTTAAACTTTCTTGCACACTCTGCCACACTGAAGAAAGTGAAGACGCAAATCGTTCCTCCTCGGGAATCCCAGACGGCCCCCCCTCACTAAACGTACAAAACTGAGGATGGAAAGCATACGCACCAAAAAATGGTGACTTATCGGTGGATTCTTGACGACGATTATTAATGGCAAACTCGGCTAACGGAAAGTAAGATGACCATTCCTCCTGATTTTCGGAAACAAAGCATCTCAAATATGTCTCTAGGTTTTGATTGGTACGTTCAGTCTGACCGTTGGACTGTGGATGGAAAGATAAAGAAAACGACAGATGAACCCCTAAACGAGAACAAAAAGCTTTCCAAAATTTAGAAACAAATTGGGTACCACGATCCGAAACAATATCGGAAGGGACCCCGTGAAGCTTCACGATGTGGTCAATAAAAACCTGAGCCAGTGTGTTAGCATTAGGCAATGCGGCAAGAGCAATAAAGTGCACCATTTTACTGAATCTGTCAACAACTACAAGAATAACAGTCTTCCCCGCTGATACTGGTAGATCCGTAATGAAATCCATTGACAGGTGCGTCCAAGGCCTGTTGGGGATGGCCAGAGGTAAAAGACGCCCTGCCGGACGAGTATGATCTACCTTAGAACGAGCACAGGTAGCACATGCAGACACAAAATTCAACACCTCCTGGCGCCATTTAGGCCACCAGAACCGACGAGACACTAACTCAGAGGTTGCCCTACTACCTGGGTGTCCTGCCAGTGTGGAGTTATGGTGTTCTTTTAGTATCTCCAGTCGTAAATTTTCTGGCACAAACAGTTTACCCGAGGGGCAGGAGGCCGGGGCGTCCCCCTGAGCCTCCAACACCCTCCCCTCCAAACCTGAGTGTAATGCAGAGACCACCACCCCCTTTAGCAAAATGGGCTCTGGTACCTCAACATCACCCCCTCCAGGAAAACTTCGAGACAATGCATCCGCCTTAGTATTTTTTGCCCCCGGGCGATAGGTTATTACAAAATTAAACCTAGTAAAAAATAACGACCACCGAGCCTGTCTAGGGGTGAGACGTTTAGCAGACTCCAGATATAATAAGTTTTTGTGATCAGTAATCACCGTGACGGGATGAACCGCCCCCTCCAAAAAATGACGCCACTCCTCAAAAGCCAACTTAATAGCCAAAAGTTCCCTGTTGCCAATATCATAGTTCCTTTCTGCAGTAGACAATTTCTTCGAAAAGAAAGCACACGGACGCCATTAACCAGGGGACGGGCCCTGAGATAGTACCGCTCCCACCCCCACCTCTGATGCGTCAACCTCTACAATAAAAGGAAGCGAG
This sequence comes from Bufo bufo, assembly GCF_905171765.1. Lineage (NCBI taxonomy): Eukaryota > Metazoa > Chordata > Amphibia > Anura > Bufonidae > Bufo > Bufo bufo. Next base: position 61,683,673 of record NC_053395.1, on the reverse strand, counting down.
ACATCTGGCTGTACGAGAATAGGGGCCGAGGTGAATCTCTCCTTCAGAGATGCAAAGGCAGTTTTGGCTGCATGTGACCATTTGGAAAAATCGGATCCCTTTCGGGTCATGTCCGTCAGTGGTTTGACCACCAAGGAATAGTTCTTTATAAACTTTCTATAAAAATTGGCAAACCCCAGGAAGCGTTGCAATGCCTTTAGGTTCTCAGGCAGATCCCAGTCTATAATCGCCCGGACTCTCTCTGGATCCATGCGGAAACCTGAATCTGACAACACATACCCCAGAAATGGCAGTTCTTTTACGGCGAACACACATTTTTCTAACTTAGCAAACAATTTGTTGGCCCTTAATATCTGCAGCACTTGTCTCACATGGATCTTATGTGTATCCAGATCCGGGAAATAGACCAGGATGTCATCAAGATATATCACAACAAATCTCCCGATAAGGTGACTAAAAATATCGTTGACAAAATGTTGGAATACCGCAGGCGCATTAGTAAGACCAAATGGCATGACCAGATTTTCATAATGCCCTTCCGGAGTATTAAAAGCCGTCTTCCACTCATCCCCCTCTTTGATCTGAACCAGGTTATAGGCTCCTCTGAGATCCATTTTGGAGAACCATTTAGCACCAGCAACCTGATTAAAGAGGTCGGGAATGAGAGGAAGAGGATAGGGATCTCGGATAGTTATCCGGTTTAATTCCCGGAAATCCAGGCAAGGACGTAGGCCCCCATCTTTCTTTTTAACGAAAAAGAACCCTGCAGCCACAGGTGAAGAAGAGGGTCTGATGTGTCCCTTAGCCAAACTCTCCGAAATATAATCTTTCATAGCCTTCCTCTCCGGGCCGGAAAGATTGTATAACCGGGTTTTAGGTAGTTTTGCCCCAGGTAATAGATTAATCGGGCAATCATATGGACGATGAGGTGGTAACCCCTGACATCCCTTCTCAGAGAACACATCCATAAAATCTGACAGAAAGGCAGATAAAGATGTTACAGAGAGTGTAGAGCACCTACTACTCAAGCAGTTGTCCTTACAATGTTCACTCCACTCCACAATCTCCCCGGCCTGCCAATCCACCACTGGATTGTGAGTCACCAGCCAGGGAAGCCCCAATACCATAGGAGCCGGAAGACCGTCCAGGACATAACAAGAGATATGCTCTTTATGGAGGTCCCCTACCTGCAGATGGATATTATGGGTGATCTGAGTTAACTCTCTCTGAGTAAGAGGGGAGGAGTCGATGGCAAAAACAGGAATAGTTCTGCATACCGGTTCCGGAGTAAAACCCAGAGCCTGAGCAAACCGTGAATCCACCAAGTTGACCCCCGCCCCACTGTCCAAAAAGACGGAACAGATCTCAGTTTTATTGCCCGCCTCAACGGTAGCGGACAACAAAAACGGAGACATGCGTATGGAGGAAACGAATACGCCCAGACTGTTCTCCTCCGCACAATCTGGGGACTCTAGTTTTCCGGCGGCTCCTTTGTTTGTGTTCTCTTGGGTTCTGAGGGACAAACCTTTACAAAATGACCCCTCCCCCCACAATGAAAACAAACCTCTGACCTACGGCAGAACTTAGGAGGATTCACCCGTCTAGTGGCGCCCCCTATTTGCATTGGTTCGACTGGACCATAACAGACCGATCCCTGCCCTATAGAGGCCACCGTAAAATTTAATAGTCTCTCCCTGAGTCGTCTGTCGATTCTTATGGACAGAGACATAGCAGCCTCAAGAGACCCAGGGACCTCGTATACCGCCAGCGCGTCTTTTAATTTTTCAGACAACCCCTGGCAGAACTGACTCCTAAGGGCCGAGTCGTTCCATAACGTATCAGTAGCCCACCTACGGAATTCGGAACAATATAGTTCAGCAGACCGGTTCTCTTGCCGAAGTCTACGTAGCCTAGACTCAGCCAGTGAGACCCTGTCCGGGTCATCATATACGAGACCCAGGGCTTCAAAAAACTCCTCCACTGATCGTAAGGCTGGAGAGTCTGATGGTAGGGAGAAAGCCCAAGCCTGCGGATCTCCTTGCAGGAGAGAAAATACAATGCCCACCCGTTGTTCCTCACCGCCGGAGGATCTAGGGCGTAACCTGAAGAACAATTTGCAAGCTTCTCTGAAGGTTACAAATTGGTCTCTCCCTCCTGAGAACCTATCAGGTAAAGCCACTTTTGGCTCAGGAGTACCTTGGTTTCCCGTAGCAACGGTGGAACCCAAGGATTGCTGCTGCAGCACTGTTGCTTTTAATACTGCCACTTCAAGGGATAACCCCTGTAATTGTTTCACCAAAACCGAAACCGGATCCATAGTGGAACAGACAAAATACAAAGCAAAACAGCAAGCAGAAAAAAAAAAAAAGAAATGTCATTTTTTTTTTTTTTTTAAAAGGCCAGATATACTGTCACGACCGCTATCCCAGCAGCAGTCGTGTCGCACCAGACGGAGGGGAAGGGGGACCCTTATCTACGGATGGGAAATAGAATGGCCACCCCTGACTAACCCTAAGCTGGCACTTGTCTGCCCTGATACCCTAGACGGGGTGTGAACCCGTGCGGCGAGCAGTATGCCTAAACCCTCAGTCGCCCTAACAAGACTGGACTGGGGAAAGACCGATGGGAGCGCTAGTCACCATCACTCACGTCTAGGAAAACAACAGGGGAAAACAGCAACAAACAAACAACAGCAGAGATAGACTTATCCAGTCACGAGCAGAGAAGGCGATCCCAAACACGACAGTCCACGCCGGACAAGAGCTCCACAGCAACACCATCAAACGATCTCCTTCCAAGGTCAGAGTAGCACTGGAAGTAAGGACTTAATCTGGCAATGACTGCAAGTGAAACTGAAACTAATATAGTAGCTGGGAGTGGCAGACAGGACTCACCTGAGAAGGATGCCTACAAACTCCCAGTCAGGACAAAAAGGTTCACAAGGCAAAACCCAGATGACATACCCTGAACCACGGAGCAAACTCACAAGCTATCGCGAGTAGCAAGTCGCTGCGACCTTCTCCTCCCAGACCTGTCTGGATCAGTCACAGTCGTGACAGTTTTGTCGCCTAATCACACCTGAGGAAGGGGTTTCCCTTGTGCGTGTAGCTGGCACAGATCGACCACGTCCTCTCCCTGCATCAGGAGCTCCACCAGCAGCACCACGACCTGGGCCACATCCCTTATTTGACGCTTTTTTCATATTTTTCGAATTTAGGATCTTGCCCTTAATGGGTGTTTAATTAATAGTAGAATAGAACGACAGTATGTAAAGGGAGTATCTCAGAGGGCCTTAACCAGTGTGGGCCTGAAGTAAATATATCTTTGCCCAAAATGGCTGTATTTCAAATGGCTGTATTTCAAATCCCTGATTCAAACCCCTGTTTGTAGAGGGGGTATCTCACACGGTCTGAACCACTGTAGGCCTGAAGTAAATATATCTTTGCCCAAAATGGCTGTATTTCAAATGGCTGTATTTCAAATCCCTGAATCAAACCCCTGTATGTAGAGGGAGTATCTCACAGGACCTTAACCACTGTAGGCCTGAAGTAAATATATCTTTGCACAAAATGGCTGTATTTCAAATGGCTGTATTTCAAATCCCAGAATCAAACTGTCACGGCGGGCGTGCACTCAGTATAACAGATAATGCACCAACCAGGCTCTGGGCGAGAGACAGGGGAAGGGTCACCTCCTAGCTAATCCCTGACCTCTTTCTCTGCACTGCTCAGCCCACCTACAGACCTTTTAAGGTAGGTATGAGGTGTCCTCGTGCCTGAGCTGACAAAACCCTGAATTCCCTGAGATGGTGAAGTGGGAAATAGGAGCAGCCTGCTCGCACAGAACCTGGATGGGATAGATGACACAAAACAACCAACTAGAAACAACACTTATCTTCCTGAGCTGGAACAGACAGCCAACCTTCCTTCCTAGCTTCCAAGACCACATTGATGAGTATAATCCGCTCAGGGCACTGGGCTGAGGAGCTATTTAAACTAATGACTCCACCCAGTGCACCTGATGAAGGGCGGATCCAGCACGACTCCAAAACAAACTCTAAACTCGTGCTGCAATCCTGGCCGACCTCCGCACATCGTCAGGGTGGGGCATGACAGTACCCCCCCTTCTACGGGTGACCTCCGGACACCCCGGACCAACCTTATCCGGATGGGACCTATGAAAAGCCCTCACCAGTCGGCTGGCGTTGACATCCGACGCTGGAACCCACATCCTCTCCTCAGGACCGTATCCCCTCCAGTGCACCAGGTACTGAAGGGAACCCCGAAGAACTCTCGAGTCGAGAATCCTGGAGATCTCAAACTCCAAGTTTCCCTCGACTAGAACAGGAGGAGGAGGCAATGGCGATGGTTCCACCAGTCTCACATATTTTTTTAGTAAAGACCTGTGGAACACATCATGGATCCTCCAAGTCTGCGGAAGATCCAGCCGAAACGCCACAGGATTGATCACTGCAGAAATTTTATACGGACCAATAAATCTTGGACCCAGTTTCCAAGATGGCACTCTCAATTTGATATTTTTAGTGGACAACCACACCAGATCACCCACACACAGGTCCGGACCAGTCATACGTCTCTTGTCAGCCATTCGTTTATACCTCTCACCCATCCTCTCCAAATTCCCTTGAATCCTCCACCAGATAGAAGATAAGGCAGAAGAGAATCTCTCCTCCTCTGGCATCCCAGAGGAACCAGACCCAGAGAAGGTACCAAACTGGGGATGGAAACCGTATGCGCCAAAAAATGGCGACTTACCAGTGGACTCCTGTCTACGGTTATTCAACGCAAATTCTGCTAAAGACAAGAATGAGGACCAGTCCTCCTGATTCTCAGCCACAAAGCACCTCAAGTAGGTCTCCAGGTTTTGATTAGTACGCTCCGTCTGACCATTCGACTGCGGATGAAAAGCCGAAGAGAATGAAAGTTGAATGCCAAGCCGAGAGCAGAACGCCCTCCAAAACCTGGAGACAAACTGCATGCCCCTATCAGAGACCACATCCGAAGGAATACCATGCAATTTCACAATATTATCCACAAAAATCTGTGCAAGAGTCTTAGAGTTAGGCAGACCAGTTAGTGGTATAAAGTGAGACATCTTACTGAAACGGTCAACCACCACCAAAATCACTGTTCTCCCGGAGGAACTCGGCAGATCCGTAATAAAGTCCATAGAGAAATGCGTCCAAGGACGAGATGGAATAGACAATGGAAGAAGTGAACCAGGCGGTCGAGTATGAGCAACCTTTGACCGAGCGCAGGTTTCACAAGCTGTCACGTAATTCTCAATGCTCTTACGTAACCCTGGCCACCAGAACCTCCGGGATACTAGATCACAGGTGGACTTACCTTATGTTCCTTGAACACCTTGTATCGTAAGCCCTCAGGAACAAACAACCTCCCTGGGGGACAAGAACCAGGAGCCCCCTCCTGGGCTCCCAACACCTCCATCTCCAATTCAGGGTACAGAGCGGAGACCACCACCCCATCCGCCAAAATCGGCGCCGGATCTTCTGAATCACGTCCCCCAGGAAAGCTGCGAGACAAGGCATCTGCTTTGACGTTCTTGACCCCTGGGCGAAAGGTAACCACGAAATTGAACCTGGTAAAAAACAGTGACCATCTGGCCTGCCTAGGGTTCAGACGCTTGGCAGATTGCAGGTAAGCCAAATTCTTATGGTCAGTATACACCGTAACGGGGTAACACGCCCCCTCCAACCACTGGCGCCATTCCTCAAAGGCCAACTTGATAGCCAACAACTCTCTATCTCCAACATCATAATTCCTCTCGGCGACCAAGAGCTTCTTGGAGAAGAAGGCACACGGGACCCACTTGCCAGGAGATGAACCCTGTGACAGCACCGCACCAACCACCACCTCTGATGCATCAACCTCCACTACGAATGGTTGAGACACATCCGGCTGCACCAGAATAGGAGCGGACGCAAAACGCTCCTTATCAGCCGAAAAGGCCTGCAATGCCTCATCCGACCAGACAGAGACATCGGCGCCCTTCTTGGTCATATCAGTAAGAGGTTTTACTAGGGTAGAATAATTCGAAATAAATTTCCTATAATAATTCGTAAACCCCAAGAACCGCATCAAAGCTTTCTGATTCTCTGGTCGGTCCCACTCCAGAACCACCCGGACCTTTTCGGGGTCCATACGAAAACCGGAATCAGAAAGCATGTATCCCAAGAACGGAAGCTCTTGCACCGCAAACAAACATTTCTCCAACTTGGCATATAACTTATTCTCCCGAAGGATCGTCAAAACCTGTCTCACATGATCCTGATGGGACTTCAGATCAGGAGAATAAATTAAAATGTCATCCAGGTAAACTACTACGAACCTCCCCACCAAGTGATGAAAAATGTCATTGACGAATCGCTGAAATACTGCTGGCGCGTTCGTCAACCCAAAAGGCATCACCAGGTTCTCAAAATGACCCTCGTGCGTATTGAAGGCCGTTTTCCACTCATCCCCCTCCTTGATCCTGATCAGATTGTAGGCTCCTCTCAAATCCAACTTGGAGAACACCTTGGCTCCAACAATCTGATCAAAAAGATCAGAGATCAAGGGCAGGGGATATGGATCCCGGACTGTAATACAGTTCAATTCCCGGAAATCCAAACACGGTCTCAGTGATCCATCTTTTTTCTTCACAAAGAACAAACCTACTGCCACTGGAGACTTAGATGGTCTAATATGACCCTTTGCCAAACTCTCGGCGACATACTTTCGCATGACCTCTCTTTCGGGTTGAGAGAGGTTGTAAAGCCGAGACTTTGGCAACTTAGCGCCAGGAATGAGATTAACTGGACAATCACAGTCTCGATGAGGGGGCAATTCCTGAGCCCCTCCCTCCGAAAAGACAGCCGCAAAATCCGAGAGATACTGAGGTAAAGCCGTAATGGACACACCAGAGATAGATGTGCAAAGACAATTATCCGAACAAAACTCGCTCCAACCAATGATTTGTTTCGCTTGCCAGTCTATAATTGGGTTATGTCTAGTCAACCATGGCAACCCCAAAACTATAGGAGCTGGCAAATCCTTCATGACAAAACAAGAAATAATTTCAGCATGTGAATCACCCACCCTTAAGTGAATACCATGAACAATGTGAGTAAGGCTCCTTTGAGAAAGAGGGGAAGAATCAATTGCAAAAACACGAATCTCGTTCTCTAACGTGCAAGTACTTAGTCACAGGCCTTGAAGAAAAAGAAAGTCAATTAGGTTTACCCCAGCACCACAATCAAGGAATACATCAACAAACACATTTTTTGACTCTAGCGCCACCATAGCTGAAAGGAGAAAACGGGAACTGCAGGGAGCTTGCATACCCGTCTGCTCCACCACACCATTCATACAACCAAGTGTGAGGGAAGTTTTTTTTTCTTTTTTCTTTTTCTCTTCCACCTGTTATTTAACATGAGGACAAGAAAAAATAAAATGACCCCGCTTTCCACAAAAGTAACATAGATTGTGCACTTTTCTAAAGTCTCTAGTATCAGAATGGCAAGATATCTGACCTAACTGCATGGGTTCCTCCCCTACCCCAGAGTTATAAGTAATATCACCCTGGGCAGTAGGAGAAACAAAACCACACGCAGGAGGGATCCCCTGCACGGAGGGACCCTTACACCTCTCTCTGATACGTCTATCCAAACGTATAGCCAAAGACATTGCATTCTCTAAAGTATCCGGATACTCATGAAAAGCCAGGGCATCCTTCAACCTTTCAGATAACCCCTGACAAAACCGACTACGTAACACGGGGTCGTTCCACCCCGACTCAGTAGCCCACCTCCTAAACTCTGTGCAGTAACCCTCTGCAGTATGTTTACCCTGTAGTAAGTTACGCAATTTCGATTCTGCCATCGAGACCCGATCTGGGTCATCGTAAATAAATCCCAGGGCTTGGAAAAAGTCCTCCACTGACCGGAGAGCCAGAGAACCGGGCGGCAGAAAAAAAGCCCAGGATTGCGCGTCCCTTTTAAGCAGAGACATGATGATACCAACCCTCTGATCTTCATTACCTGACGAAAATGGACGCAGTCGAAAGTACAATTTGCATGACTCTTTAAAGCGGAAAAAATCATCCGTACCCCCTGTAAATCTCTCGGGAAGAGCGACTTTAGGCTCCCCACCAATTTGACCTGTACCTGATGCCAGAAACCTCTGACACTGTGTGACCGAACTACGCAGATCAGCAACCTCTAGGGATAAACCCTGCATGCGGTCACTCAGTGCATCAATTGACGCTATCACAAAAGCGCTGAGTGATGGCAGTCTCAGTATGGCGGATTATAATGTCACGGCGGGCGTGCACTCAGTATAAAAGATAATGCACCAACCAGGCTCTGGGCGAGAGACAGGGGAAGGGTGACCTCCTAGCTAATCCCTGACCTCTTTCTCTGCACTGCTCAGCCCACCTACAGACCTTTAAGGTAGGTATGAGGTGTCCCCGTGCCTGGGCTGACAAAACCCTGAATTCCCTGAGATGGTGAAGTGGGAAATAGGAGCAGCCTGCTCGCACAGAACCTGGATGGGATAGATGACACAAAACAACCAACTAGAAACAACACTTATCTTCCTAAGCTGGAACAGACAGCCAACCTTCCTTCCTAGCTTCCAAGACCACAATGATGAGTATAATCCGCTCAGGGCACTGGGCTGAGGAGCTATTTAAACTAATGACTCCACCCAGTGCACCTGATGAGGGGCGGATCCAGCACGACTCCAAAACAAACACTAAACTCGTGCTGCAATCCTGGCCGACCTCCGCACATCGTCAGAGTGGGGCATGACACAAACCCCTGTATGTAGAGGGAGTATCTCACAGGGCCTGAACCACTGTAAGCCTAAGGTAAATATATCTTTGCACAAAATGGCTATATTTAAAATGGCTGTATTTCAAATCCCTGATTCAAACCCCTGTATGTAGAGGGGGTATCTCACACGGTCTGAACCAGTGTAGGCCTGAAGTAAATATATCTTTGCCCAAAATGGCTGTATTTCAAATCCTTGATTCAAACCCCTGTTTGTAGAGGGGGTATCTCACACTGTCTGAACCACTGTAGGCCTGAATTCAATATTTCTTTGCCCAAAATGGCTGTATTTTAAATGGCTGTATTTCAAATGCCTGATTCAAAACCCTGTATGTAGAGGGAGTATCTCACAGGGCCTGAACCACTGTAGGCCTGAAGTAAATATATCTTTGCCCAAAATGGCTGTATTTCAAATGGCTGTATTTCAAATGCCTGATTTAAAGCCCTGTATGTAGAGTGGGTATCTCACACGGTCTGAACCACTGTAGACCTGAAGTAAATATATCTTTGCACAAAATGGCTGTATTTCAAATGGCTGTATTTTAAATCCCTGAATCAAACCCCTGTATGTAGAGGGAGTATATCACACGGTCTGAATCACTGTAGGCCTGAAGTAAATATATCTTTGCCCAAAATGTCTGTATTTTAAATGACTGTATTTCAAATGCCTGATACAAACCCCTGTATGTATAGGGGGTATATCACAGGGCCTGAACCAGTGTCGGCCTGAAGTAAATATATCTTTGCACAAAATGGCTGTATTTCAAATGGCTGCATTTCAAAACCCTGATTTAAGCCCCTGTATGTAGAGTGGGTTTTTCACACGGTCTGAACCACTGTAGGCCTGAATTCAATATTTCTTTGCCCAAAATGCATGTATTTCAAATGCCTGATTCAAACCCCTGTAAGTAGAGGGGGTATCTCACACAGTCTGAACCACTGTAGGCCTGAAGTAAATATATCTTTGCACAAAATGGCTGCATTTCAAATGGCTGTATTTCAAATCCCTGATTCAAACCCCTGTATGTAGAGAGGATATCTTGCACGGTCTGAACCAGTGTAGGCCTGAAGTAAATATATCTTTGCACAAAATGGCTGTATTTCAAATTCCTGATTCAAACCCCTCTATGTAGAGGGGGTATCTCACAGGGCCTGAACCACTGTAGGCCTGAAGTAAATATATCTTTGCCCAAAATGGCTGTATTTCAAATGGCTGTATTTCAAATCCCTGAATCAAACCCCTGAATGTAGAGGGAGTATCTCTCAGGGCCTGAACCACTGTAGGCCTGAAGTAAATATATCTTTCCCAAAAATGGCTGTATTTCAAATGCCTGATTCAAACCCCTGTATGTAGAGGGGGTATCTCACACGGTCTGAACCACTGTAGGCCTGAAGTAAATATATCTTTTCCCAAAATGGCTGTATTTCAAATGGCTGTATTTCTAATGCCTGATTCAAACCCCTCTATGTAGAGGGGGTATCTCACACGGTCTGAACCAGTGTAGGCCTGAAGTAAATATATCTTTGCACAAAATGGCTGCATTTCAAATGGCTGTATTTCAAATCCCTGATTCAAACCCCTGTATGTAGAAGGGGTATCTCACAGGGCCTGAACCAGTGTAGGCCTGAAGTAAATATATCTTTGCCCAAAATGGCTGTATTTCAAATGGCTGTATTTCAAATGCCTGATTTAAACCCCTGTATGTAGAGGGGGTATCTCACACGGTCTGAACCACTGTAGGCCTGAAGTAAATATTTTTTTTGCCCAAAATGGCTGTATTTTAACCACTTTCCGTCCGCCCATAGGATATAAACGTCCTATGGGTGGACCTCTATTTCTGAAAGCACGTTTTAAAACGTCCTTTCAGAAATAGCAGCTGCACGCTAATCGTGCAGCTGCTGATCGGGTTGCCCGCTGTCAGTGACAGCAGGGCAACCCTAAGACAAGGCAGGGACAGTGCCCAGGTGTCCCTGCCTTCTGGATCGCTGCGTACACAGCGCTCACCGAGCGCTGTGTATGCAGAGCTGGAAGCGCTATGCGCTTCCTGTTCCGGCCCAGCGGTCATGTGACCGCCGTGACCGGAGAGTGCAGGGGCTGTGTGAGGTCTCTCAGAGACCTCGATCAGCCCTGCTCTGAGGCTGTACAGCGCTGGATTGCTGCTGTACAGCCTCTCTAGGGGTGCATTTCTTCTGTAACTGGGGCTACTATGTCAGCCCCAGTTACAGGAGAAATCAACAGTGAAAAAAAAAAAAAAAGTGAAGTAAATGTCCCCCAGAGGTCTTATATGACCTTATGGGGGACGAAAAGTGTAAAATAAAAAAAATAAAAATAAAAGGTTGAAAATAAAAAAATAAAAAAAAGTTTCACATGTAAAAAAAAAAAGTCCCCAAGTAAGGAATGAAAAAAAAAATGTTAAAAATAGAAAAAATAAAATAAAATAGACATATTTGGTATTGCCGCGTCCGTAAAAACCAGCTCTATAAAAATATCACATGAACTAACCCCTCGGGTGAACACCGTAAAAAAAAAAAAAAAAACTGTGTCAAAACAAGCAATTTTTGTCACCTTGCATCACAAAAGGTGCAACACCAAGTGATCAAAAATGCGTATGTCCCACAAAATGGTACCAATAAAACCGTCACCTCATCCCGCAAAAAATGAGCCCCTACATAAGAAAATCTCTCAAAAAATAAAAAAAACTATAGCTCTTAGAACATGGAGACACTAAAACATCATTTTTTGGGTTTCAAAAATGCTATTATTGTGTTAAAGTAAAACAAATAAAAAAAAGTATACATATTAGGTATTGCCGCGTCCGTAAAAACCAGCTCTATAAAATTATCACATGAGCTAACCCCTCAGGTGAACACCGTAAAAAAAAATAAAAAAAAACTGTGTCAAAACAAGCAATTTTTGTCACCTTGCATCACAAAAGGTGCAACACCAAGTGATCAAAAACGCGTATGTCCCACAAAATAGTACCAATAAAATAGTCACCTCATACCGCAAAAAATTAGCCCCTACATAAGAAAATCTCTCAAAAAATAAAAAAACTATAGCTCTCAGAACATGGACACATTAAAACATAATTTTTTTGTTTCAAAAATGCTATTATTGTGTAAAACTTTAATAAATGAGAAAAAGTATACATATTAGGTATCGCCACGTCCGTAACGATCTGCTCTATAAAACTGTCACATGACCTAACCCCTCAGGTGAACGCTGTAAAAATAAATAAATAGAAACTGTGCTAAAACAACCAATTTTTTGGTCACCTTGCCCCATAAAGTGTTATAATGAATGATCAAAAAATCCTATGTACCCAAAAATAGTAGCAATTAAACTGGCACCTTATCCCCTAGTTTCCAAAATGGGGTCACTTCTTGGGAGTTTCTACTGTAAGGGTGCATCAGGGGGCTTCAAATGGGACATGGCATCTAAAAACCATGTGGAGTTCCTTTTCTTCTGCGCCCTGCTGTGTGCCCATACAGCAGTTTATGACCACATGTGGGGTGTTTCTGTAAACCACAGAATCTGGGTAATAAATATTGAGTTTTGTTTGGCTGTTAACCATCGATGTTTTAAAGAAAAAAATTGATTAAAATGGAAAATCTGCCAAAAAAGTGAAATTTAAAAATTTGATCTCCATTTTCCTTTAATTCTTGTGGAACGCCTAAAGGGTTAACAAAGTTAGTAAAATCGGTTTGAATACCTTGAGGGGTGTAGTTTCAATGGGGTCATTTATGGGGGTATCCACTATGTAGGCCCCACAAAGTGACTTCAGACCTGAACTGGTCCTTAAAAAGTGGGTTTAGGCAATTTTCTTAAAAATTTTAAGAATTGCTTCTAAACTTCTAAGCCTTCTAACGTCCTAAAAAAATAAAATGACATTTCCAAAATGATGCCAACATAAAGTAGACATATGGGGAATGTTAAGTAATAAATATTTTATGAGGTATCTCTTTCTGTTTTAAAAGCAGAGAAATTGAAATTTTGAAAATTGCAAATTTTTCAAATTTTTGGGTAAATTTGGGATTTTTTCATAAATAAAGGTGAAATATTTTGACTCAAATTTATGACTATCATGAAGTACAATGTGTCACGAGAAAACAATCTCTGAATGACTTGGATAAATAAAGGCGTTCCAAAGTTATTACCACATAAAGTGAGATATGTCAGTTTTGCTAAATTTGGCCTGGTCAGGAAGGGGGCAAATGGCCCAGATGGCAGGTGGTTAAAAGGCTGTATTTCAAATGCCTGATTCAAACCCCTGTATGTAGAGGGGGTATCTCACATGGTCTGAACCACTGTAGGCCTGAAGTAAATATTTATTTTCCCAAAATGGCTGTATTTTAAATGGCTGTATTTCAAATGCCTGATTCAAACCCCTGTATGTAGAGGGTGTATCTCACAGGGCCTGAACCACTGTAGGCCTGAAGTAAATATATCTTTGCCCAAAATGGCTGTATTTCAAATGGCTGTATTTTAAATGCCTGATTTAAACCCCTGTATGTAGAGTGGGTATCTCACACGGTCTGAACCACTGTAGACCTGAAGTAAATATATCTTTGCACAAAATGGCTGTATTTCAAATGGCTGTATTTTAAATCCCTGAATCAAACTCCTATATGTAGAGGGAGTATATCACACGGTCTGAACCACTGTATGCCTGAAGTAAATATATCTTTGCCCAAAATGGCTGTATTTCAAATTCCTGATTCAAACCCCTGTATGTAGAGGGGGTATCCCACAGGGCCTGAACCAGTGTAGGACTGAAGTAAATATATCTTTGCCCAAAATGTCTGTATTTCAAATGACTGTATTTTAAATGCCTGATACAAACCCCTGTATGTAGAGGGGGTATATCACAGGACCTGAACCAGTGTAGGCCTGAAGTAAATATATCTTTGCACAAAGTGGCTGTATTTCAAATGGCTGCATTTCAAAACCCTGATTCAAGCCCATGTATGTAGAGTGGGTATCTCACATGGTCTGAACCACTGTAGGCCTGAATTCAATATTTCTTTGCCGAAAATGGCTGTATTTCAAATGGCTGTATTTCAAATGCCTGATTCAAACCCCTGTATGTAGAGGGGGTATCTCACATGGTCTGAACCAGTGTAGGCCTGAAGTAAATATATCTTTGCACAAAATGGCTGCATTTCAAATGGCTGTATTTCAAATCCCTGATTCAATCCCCTGTATGTAGAGAGGATATCTCACACGGTCTGAACCAGTGTAGGCCTGAAATAAATATATCTTTGCACAAAATGGCTGTATTTCAAATGGCTGTATTTCAAATCCCTGATTCAAACCCCTGTATGTAGAGGGGGTATCTCACAGGGTCTGAACCACTGTAGGCCTGAAGTAAATATATCTTTGCACAAAATGGCTGTATTTAAAATGGCTGTATTTCAAATCCCTGAATCAAACCCCTGTATGTAGAGGGAGTATCTCACAGAGCCTGAACCACTGTAGGCCTGAAGTAAATATATCTTTGCCCAAAATGGCTATATTTAAAATGGCTTTATTTCAAATCCCTGAATCAAACCCCTGTATGTAGAGGGAGTATCTCACAGGGCCTGAACCACTGTAGGCCTGAAGTAAATATATCTTTGCCAAAAATTGCTGTATTTCAAATGGCTGTATTTCAAATGCCTGATTTAAACCCCTGTATGTAGAGGGGGTATCTCACACAGTCTGAACCAGTGTAGGCCTGAAGTAAATATATCTTTGCCCAAAATGACTGTATTTTAAATGGCTGTATTTCAAATGCCTGATTCAAACCCCTGTATGAAGAGGGGATATCTCACACGGTCTGAACCAGTGTAGGCCTGAAGTAAAAATATCTTTGCACAAAATGGCTGTATTTCAAATGGCTGTATTTCAATCCCTGATTCAAACCCCTGTATGTAGAGGGGGTATCTCACACGGTCTGAACCACAGTAGGCCTGAAGTAAATATATCTTTGCCCAAAATGGCTGTATTTCAAATGGCTGTATTTCTAATGCCTGATTCAAACCTCTGTATGTAGGGGGGTATCTCACACGGTCTGAACCAGTGTAGGCCTGAAGTAAATATATCTTTGCACAAAATGGCTGCATTTCACATGGCTGTATTTCAAATCCCTGATTCAAACCCCGTCTCACAGGGCCTGAACCAGTGTAGGCCTGAAGTAAATATATCTTTGCCCAAAATGGCTGTATTTCAAATGCCTGATTCAAACCCCTGTATGTAGAGGGGGTATCTCACATGGTCTGAACCACTGTAGGCCTGAAGTAAATATATCTTTGCCCAAAATGGCTGTATTTCAAATGGATGTATTTCAAATGCCTGATTCAAACCCCTGTATGTAGAGGGGGTATCTCACATGGTCTGAACCACTGTAGGCCTGAATTCAATATTTCTTTGCCCAAAATGCCTGTATTTTAAATGGCTGTATTTCAAATACCTGATTCAAACCCCTTTATGTAGAGGGGGTATCTCACACGGTCTGAACCACTGTAGGCCTGAAGTAAATATTTATTTTCCAAAAATGGCTGTATTTTAAATGGCTTTATTTCAAATGCCTGATTCAAACCCCTGTATGTAGAGGGGGTATCTCACATGGTCTGAACCACTGTAGGCCTGAAGTAAATATTTTTTTTGCTCAAAATGGCTGTATTTTAAATGGCTGTATTTCAAATGCCTGATTCAAACCCCTTTATGTAGAGGGGGAATCTCACAGGGCCTGTACCACTGTAGGCCTGAAGTAAATATATCTTTTCCCAAAATGGCTGTATTTCAAATGGCTGTATTTCTAATGCCTGATTCAAACCCCTGTATGTAGAGGGGGTATCTCACACGGTCTGAACCACTGTAGGCCTGAATTCAATATTTCTTTGCCCAAAATGCCTGCATTTTAAATGGCTGTATTTCAAATGCCTGATTCAAACCCCTTTATGTAGAGGGGGTATCTCACACGGTCTGAACCACTGTATGCCTGAAGTAAATATTTATTTTCCCAAAATGGCTGTATTTTAAATGGCTTTATTTCAAATGCCTGAATCAAACCCCTGTATGTAGAGGAGGAATCTCACAGGGCCTGAACCACTGTAGGCCTGAAGTAAATATATCTTTTCCCAAAATGGCTGTATTTCAAATGGCTGTATTTCTAATGCCTGATTCAAACCCCTGTATGTAGAGGGGTATCTCACACGGTCTGAACCAGTGTAGGCCTGAAGTAAAAATATCTTTGCATAAAATGGCTGTATTTCAAATGGCTGTATTTCAATCCCTGATTCAAACCCCTGTATGTAGAGGGGGTATCTAACACGGTCTGAACCACTGTAGGCCTGAAGTAAATATATCTTTGCCCAAAATGGCTGTATTTCAAATGGCTGTATTTCTAATGCCTGATTCAAACCCCTGTATGTAGGGGGGTATCTCACACGGTCTGAACCAGTGTAGGCCTGAAGTAAATATATCTTTGCACAAAATGGCTGCATTTCAAATGGCTGTATTTCAAATCCCTGATTTAAACCCCGTCTCACAGGGCCTGAACCAGTGTAGGCCTGAAGTAAATATATCTTTGCCCAAAATGGCTGTATTTCAAATGCCTGATTCAAACCCCTGTATGTAGAGGGGGTATCTCACACGGTCTGAACCACTGTATGCCTGAAGTAAATATTTATTTTCCCAAAATGGCTGTATTTCAAATGGCTTTATTTCAAATGCCTGATTCAAACCCCTGTATGTAGAGGGGGTATCTCACATGGTCTGAACCACTGTAGGCCTGAAGTAAATATTTATTTTGCCCAAAATGGCTGTATTTCAAATGCCTGATTTATACCCCTGTATGTAGAGGGGGTATCTCACATGGTCTGAACCACTGTAGGCCTGAAGTAAATATATCTTTTCCCAAAATGGCTCTATTTCAAATGGCTGTATTTCTAATGCCTGATTCAAACCCCTGTATGTAGAGGGGGTATCTCACACGGTCTGAACCACTGTAGGCCTGAAGTAAATATATCTTTGCCCAAAATGGCTGTATTTCAAATGGCTGTATTTCAAATGCCTGATTCAAACCCCTGTATGTAGAGGGGGTATCTCACACGGTCTGAACCACTGTAGGCCTGAATTCAATATTTCTTTGCCCAAAATGGCTGTATTTTAAATGGCTGTATTTCAAATGCCTGATTCAAGCCCTTTTATGTAGAGGGGGTATCTCACACGGTCTGAACCACTGTATGCCTGAAGTAAATATTAATTTTTCCAAAATGGCTGTATTTTAAATGGCTTTATTTCAAATGCCTGATTCAAACCCCTGTATGTAGAGGGGGTATCTCACATGGTCTGAACCACTGTAGGCCTGAAGTAAATATTTTTTTTGCCCAAAATGGCTGTATTTTAAATGGCTGTATTTCAAATGCCTGATTCAAACCCCTGTATGTAGAGGGGGTATCTCACATGGTCTGAACCACTGTAGGCCTGAAGTAAATATTTATTTTCCCAAAATGGCTGTATTTTAAATGGCTTTATTTCAAATGCCTAATTCAAACCCCTGTATGTAGAGGGGGAATCTCACAGGGCCTGAACCACTGTAGGCCTGAAGTAAATATATCTTTTCCCAAAATGGCTGTATTTCAAATGGCTGTATTTCTAATGCCTGATTCAAACCCCTGTATGTAGAGGGGTATCTCACACGGTCTGAACCAGTGTAGGCCTGAAGTAAATATATCTTTGCACAAAATGGCTGTATTTCAAATGGCTGTATTTAAAATCCCTGATTCAAAACCCTGTATGTAGAGGGTTTATCTCACACGGTCTGAACCACTGTATTCCTGAATTCAATATTGGTGCACCAAATGGCGGTATTAAAAATCTCTGAATGTAACCCAAATGTATTAAGGGTGTATCTCACAATGACATCTGCATCAAAGGCTGCCAACTAAATTTTTTTTGTCCAAACGAGTGTTTGTTTAACAACTGAATTTGACAGCATTATATAAGCCTGTAATTTCACACGTGCTGATGCTACAAGGCCTGAAATTTGTGTTTTTTGTCAAAAAAGTGTGTTTTTCAAACTCCAGAAAATGATGGGTGTATTTCGAGCTTAAATTGCACACTGACTAATCAAGATGTTGTAGATTGCCAAAATTGTGTTTTTTTGGTAACAGAAATATGAAAGATGTATATATTAAACTTGAATTTAACACTTGCAGATCTGGAAAATACTGTTTTTTGAAGAAAAAAAGTGTGTTTTTCAAACCACTGAAAATGATGGGTGTATTTCTAGCTGAAATTGCACACTAACTAATCCAGATGTTGTAGATTGCCCAAAAAGTTTTTTTTCGCTAACAGAATATGAAAGCTGTATATATTAAACTTGAATTTAACACCTGCAGATCTGGAAAATACAGTTTTTTGAGAAAAAAAAGTGTGTTTTTTAAACCCCAGAAAATGATGGGTGCATTTCTACCTTAAATTGCTCACTGACTAATCCAGATGTTGTAGATTGCCAAAAAAGTATATTTTTTTGTAACAGAATATGAAAGCTGTATATATTAAACTTGAATTTAACACTTGCAGATCTGGAAAATACTGTTTTTTTTTTTTTTTAAGTGTGTTTTTCAAACCACAGAAAATGATGGGTGTATTTCTAACTTAAATTGCACACTGACTAATCCAGATGTTGTAGACTGCCAAAAAAGTCTTTTTTTGGTAACAGAATATGAAAGCTGTATATATTAAACTTGAATTTAACACTTGCAGATCTGGAAAATACTGTTTTTTGAAAAAAATTGTGTGTTTTTAAAACCCCAGGAAATGATGGGTGTATTTCTACCTTAAATTGCACACTGACTAATCCAGATGTTGTAGACTGCCAAAAAAGTCTTTTTTTGGTAACAGAATATGAAAGCTGTATATATTAAACTTGAATTTAACACTTGCAGATCTGGAAAATACTGTTTTTTGAAAAAAATTGTGTTTTTTTAAAACCCCAGGAAATGATGGGTGTATTTCTACCTTAAATTGCACACTGACTAATCCAGATGTTGTAGTTTGCCCAAAAATTATGGTGATTTTCAATGTCCCAAAAGCTCAGATGCAGTGCTGGTGCACTGAGCATGCATAAAATGGCCGCCGCCGCGCCACCCACCTAACTAACAGAATTATAAAAGTTATATATTTTTTTGGTCAATGGCCTCAGGGCAGGGTAAAATGATTGTGTCCTGCACCCACACAACTATTTTTAGGTAGATCGCTGAGTTAGATTCTCTCCTATTCTCTCCCTGAAATCACAAGTCCAGCAGCATCCTCTCCCTACACCTTTAACAGCAGAGTGACGTGCAGCGCTACGTGACTCAAGCTTATATAGAGCCTGGGTCACATGCTGCTCTGGCCAATCACAGCCATGCCATTAGCAGGCATGGCTGTAATGGCCTCTTGGGGCAAGTAGTATGACGCTTGCTGATTGGCTGCTGTGCAGCTTTTCAAAAAGCGCCAAGAAAGCGATAGAACACCGAACCCGAACTTTTACGGAAATGTTCGGGTTCGGGTCCGGGGTCCAAAAATCCTAAAGTTCGGCTCGCTCAACCCTAATTAAAACGCTTTGCACTTGCACGGAAAAATCGCAAATTTCTCTGCAACGCACCTGCATATTGTCCGGCCCTCACACGCGACGCCCGTGTGAAAGAGGCCTTACAGCTTCCTGCTTGCGAGATCCAGGGAGCTGGATCTCACAGGTAGTTACGGAAGGCAGCCACGATGCCTAAGGAAGGCATCGGGCTGCCTTCCCTGCCATCGGTACCCGTCACAGCAGCGCGGGGACCCGATGGCAGCTCCGATCCCCTCAAAGACATTTTACGTGCCGCGGTCAGTGCTGACCGCGGCACATCAAGGGTTAATGCGCCGGCGCATACAGCAGGGATCCGGCTATCAGTGACTGCCGGACTCCTGCCGCGGATCGGGTGGGCGCAATTCCTGATCAGAGCGCCGTACGGCGCTGGGCGTTAAGTCACTTCCGGTTGCGCCATACATGTACGACGCTGGTCGATAAGGGGTTAACCTGAAATAGTGTAAAAAAAAATCATACTTACAGTACCTCCTCCATTTGCTCACTTCCATCTTGATTAAAGATCTCAGCCGAAATCCCATGCTTGGAGACGTATGGCAGGTGTGAAACGTCATCTCGGACCATGCAAGATGGCAATGTTAATTTTACACTGTTTTTACTCTCTGATGCCGCAATCATGTATGTTGCCGCTTCCTGTCATTGCACCCGCTACTTACAAAAAAATGCACTTTGTGATGAAGTAATTCATCACGAAGCAATTTATTTTATAAAATTCGGCAAAACAGCCGAATCGACGTTTCAAAAACTTTGCTCATCTCTACTTATAAGGTTGCCTTTGGAGGGACAGATAATTCTGTTTCCAGGGACCTCCACCTGAAACTGTACCAAACTGCACTGTGTGAACTAGGTATGGGATTTCACTGAAAATGTATGTGCTGCTGCTTCTGAATGAAGTTTCATAAAACTCCTTTCACTTGCACTGCACTTTACATTTACCATATTGCATATATGTTCTATAATATAGTTCTAGATATATATAAATAAATAATTAAAAATACATCATAAAACAAATCTGCAAAAAAGTAATGTCATTGCTTAACCTAAACACAATGCTGTGACCTAAGATGGTACCAATGTGGGCACAAGGGGGACAAAATGACTTACTCTTATACTGAATGGTATATAAAAGCAATGGTCAGTGCTATTTGTCTTTTAGTACGATGACAGGTGGCTTCAGAGTTAAACTTCTAGCCGATAGGATATGGGCACTGCCAACTTGGCACATAGATGGCTGCTGGCCGAGCGCGTAGCACATTGAGAAAGGGCAGAGGGCGCCTCACCCCAGGGCCCTGTAAGAGGAAAAAAGTACTTGTGTTCGTGACACCAGTTGCAGTGAAGCAACAAGGGCACAGGGCCCCTTTTAGTGATACTGGGGATGATGGTACCCAGGTGTAGGAATGCCAGAGTGGTGTAGGGTAGTTTATAATGTCCCTTAATGTTTCCTGCACGTGTCACGGTGCTCCTACCTGGATACGCTGGACCCTAGGCGTTGGCTCCGAAGCAATGAAAAGGGGGGTTTTTGATGAAGGGAATGAAGAAATAAATTGAGTCCAGACCTTCTGATGAAGTTCAATAACCGCTTTGCTTGAATAAACTCCTCTCTGCTACATCTGTTGCTCTCTGGCCCTGCTGTGCTGACAGGGTAGCTGAATAACTTGATTAAATGTTGATTTACCTTACGGTAAAAGCTTGCACTGGCGCTGGTAGGTAGAAATGTGACACATAAAATACAGTGGCTGGATGAATATTCCGCTATAGTAAAAGGTGGATGTCAATTGACGATCCAATGAATTAATCGCCGCAATGATAATTACCTTTTCTCTGGATGTAGGCTGAAAAAATAGTCTAAGTTCTTTGGATATTTGCACGGTTCCCGTTCCTGTGTGTAGAGGGGTGTGAAGAGAGGCAAAACTTCACTGCTCACCTGCTAGCATTCACACTGCTCCGGCCGGTAGCTGTGTGGTGCGAGGGTGCAGACTATGGGTTCGGCGTCAAGGATTTTCTGTGCGTGTGACGTCACCGCGAAGTACTACTGGTGCTCCCAGAGATCAAAGTTCATCCGACGCGTTTCTGAGCCGTCGGGCTCCTTCATCCTCCCCTCTACACACAGGAACGGGAACCGTGCAAATATCCAAAGAACTTAGACTATTTTTTCAGCCCACATCCAGAGAAAAGGTAATTATCATTGCGGCGATTAATTCATTGGATCGTCAATTGACATCCACCTTTTACTATAGCGGAATATTCATCCAGCCACTGTATTTTATGTGTCACATTTCTACCTACCAGCGCCAGTGCAAGCTTTTACCGTAAGGTAAATCAACATTTAATCAATTTTGTATCTTGGGCGTCAGCAGCAAAGCCCATTATTTACACTGTGCAGCGGACCTCCAACTGTAGGTTGGTAGATTTTTTTGTATGGGAGCGCAGGAGTGTTTTTGATTTTCTCTGTAATATTTCAAATAGCTGAATAACTTAGCTTTAGCTGTATGCTGCAACTTCTCTGTTGTAGTCTGACTCTAGATTTGTCCAGGGAAAACTTTCTCCTCCTGGCGTCTGAGGCTCCAAGCTGTGGCCTCTCTATCCAGCAGAGCTGAAGGTGCTCTAGCTGGTCTAGACAGGGCTTGTCCACGTGCTTCCCCTAGCAGGGGGTACTCTCCACTGACGTCTAAGTAGAACTCCACCCTCCCTGCAGCAAGTGGGACACGTCCACCACACCACAGAGAGGGTGCTCAAATGAAATGGAAAGCTCCATTCTATGTAAGATAGCTCTGCCACATATGCTGCCATCTGCTGTTGACCCAGGCATATAACACGTGAATATAACAGTTACATGGAAAGAGATATGCACATTATACAGGACCTGGAAATAGAGACGCAGGATGACATTAGGTTAACCATAGGAGACAGTAGTGGGGTGCAGAAGTGGTAATGCCACTCTGGGGCGTTACAAAAGCAGACAGGAAAATGTGACTAGCGTGCCATTCAATAAGAAAGGGATGTAGCGGTGTATCACGGAAACAACAAGATTCATCTTTGTCTCCCTATTGAGCTATTTAATACAGACAGTACCTTGATTTCCACTGGAAGCTACACACGAGTAGACATTCACACAAAGGAGAAGCGGTGGTCCAAATGAAGCCCCATGAAAAGACAGAAAAGATGCCGCCACAATATCTACTTCCTGGCCTGACTCAACTGCATGGCAGAAGATGTGTAGCAACACTGTATTAAAAATCCAGAATTATTTAGAGTAGTTCAATTTCAAGGATTAGAAAAGGACAATGAAGACCATATTAAAGGGAAATGAGAAAAAAAAGTATTAAAAGCCTCCACTGTAAATGTAACATGTGGGTGGGCATACCAAAATGGGCTCCTCATTAGAGATGGCCTTGCGGTTCGCCCGGCGGTCGTTTCGCGGCGAACTTTGTTCGTTCGTGATTTGCCGAACATGCGAACATATGGCGATGTTCACATGCACCATGTTATTTTGCATTGTCGCCGAACTTTGACTCATGACACATCCATCAGGTGGGACAGGACAGCCAATTGAGACGTTTCAGCACAAGAACACACCACCACCCTATAACAGAACCCGATCTGGCAGCCATTTCACATTCTGTGTTTTGCCAGTGTAGGCAGAGGTTGCTTTGTGGAGCAGGGACAGACTGTTAGGGACACCAAACACTAGCTAATAGGGCTACAAAAGTCCTTTTAAGGACTGGTATAGGTGTGCTATCGATAGGTGTGATATACTGAGGGGTGTGATATACTTATAATATATTTTCTAACATAAAAAGTACATTATAGTGCATTTGTATTGTGCAGCAGTTGTGTGCGGTTCTGCTGCGATACCACAGGTATATTTAGGGAAAAGCGCTATTGGAACAACTATTTTCAACGGGTGTGACAACCTGTTGCCCCCCAAAAAACTGATTAAGGGGTGCAATATGCCTGCTTCCACAAAATACTGATTATGGGGTTTGATATACCTGCTTCCACAAAATACTGATTGAGGGGTGCGAGATACCTGCTTCCACCAAATATTGATTGAGGCCTGCGATATACCTGCTTCCACGAAATACAGATTGAGGGGTGCGATATACCTGCTTCCACAAAATACTGATTAAGGGAATTGATATACCTGCTTCTACCATATACTGATTAAGGGGTTTGATAAACCTGCTTCCACAAAATACTGATTAAGGGGATTGATATACCTGCTTCCACCAAATATTGATTGAGGCCTGCGATATACCTGCATCCACAAAATACTGATTAGGGGATTTATATACCTGCTTCCACCAAATATTGATTGAGGCCTGCAATACACCTACTTCCACAAAATACTGATTAAGGGGTTTGATATACTAGCTTCCACCAAATACTGATTGAGGCCTTCGATATACCTGCTTCCACAAATACTGCTCTTCTCTAGAGACTTTGGCACAGGGTCATTTTGAAAATGACAGGCAGAGGCAGGCTGTTCCGCAGGGGGGGTAGGGGTCGGACAGGTGCACCAGGCCGGAGCCTAAGTGGGAAGTTGGAGAAGGTGCATGCAATTGCGTCAAAGGACGCACCAGAGTTGGTTGAATGGCTCACTCAGCCTTCCGCTTCTGCACCCTCCTCATCCTCTGTATCTGCCCCTCCTCACTCTCTGCTGTGTGCAACCCCAAAGACACCACCACCACCACCACCATATCCCCTCCACTCGAGTTAGAGGAATTATTTTCCCATCCATTCCCAGACCTTACCAATGCACAGCCATTCTTGGCATCGGATTAGGAAGAGGAGAAAGCAACGGCCGCCACCCAGCGGTCTGACGACAGTACCCAGATCAGCCCAAGGATGGTGGTCCCTGCTGTTGCTGCCTACTCTGAGATCTCTAATGTCAGTGGTGGTGAAGGTGATGATGCTGACGTGTCGATGGAAGTCACATGGGTGCCCACAAAAGAGAAAGAGAAGGGGAGTTCAGAGGGAGAATCAGAGCTGCAGAGAGGGATCAGAGGGAGGAGAAGCAGGCAGAACTTACAGTGCACAGGAGGCAAAAAGCAGACTGCTAATGTTCCTGGAGCGAGCCATCCACCATGCACGGTCACATCTGGCACTCCCAGGATGCCGGCACATGGCTCTACAGTGTGGGCTTTTTTTAACGTGTCCGCTGCTGACAATAGTGTTGCCATCTGCAGCCTGTGCTGTCAACGCATAAGTCGCGGTAAGCTCAACACTCACCTAGGGACGACCACCTTAAGAAGGCACCTGGCCTCCCATCACTGAGCCCAGGGGGAGCCACACCATCAGAACCCACAAAGCCACACTCCCGGCACTCCACGTCCTGCCTATTCTCCTTCTCCTCTCATCCTCCCATTTGTCCTTCACTCCACCTTCCACCGTGCCGTAGTCGCGTTCATCAGGCAGAAGGCAGGCTTCCGTGGCCCAAATCGAGCGTAACTAGTTGACGCCGGATAACCCTCTTGCCCAATGGCTGACCGCTGGCTTGTCGGAACTGCTAGCCCGCCAACTACTGCCATATAAACTGGTGGACTTGTAGGCCTTTAGAAAATGTGTGGCCATTGGCACACCGCAATGGAAAGTCCCCGGAAGGAAATATTTCTCCCAGAAGGGCATCCCAGAGCTATATGGCCACGTTCAGCGGCAAGTAAATATATCTCTGGCACACAGTGTCGGTGCCAAGATACATCTGACTACAGACACGTGGTCTAGCAAACACGGGCAGGGAAGGTACATAACTTTTACTGCCCACTGGGTGAACCTTCGAAAGGCCGTCAAGCATGTAACTCGTGGTACCCGTGTGGATTTGTTGTTACCACCACGGATTGCATGCAGGCCTGCATCTTCTTCTCCTCCTACTACTCCATCCTCCGTCTCCTCCTCAGCTGACTCCTTCTTTTCCACTGCTACCACTTCTTGCGCTGCACCCCCCCAAGCTCCCCAGAACCTATTCGACGTGCCATCTAAGACATTGCCATGCTGTGCTGCCGCTGTTGTGCCTGGAAGCCAAGAGCCCCACCGGTCCTGCACTGCTTTCAGCTCTGCGGTCACAGGCCGATCAGTGGCTAACCCCACTCAATTTGACAGTTGGTAAAGTGGTGTTTGACAACGGTGCCAATCTGCTGAGCGCGCTGAAACAGGGCAAAATGACACACTCGTTGCCAAATACCCCGGGGTCTAGGAGATCTTGCGGCAGGCCAGGAAAATCTCTGGCCATTTTAAAAGATTTTACACGGCCATGGCTCGCCTTGCTGATGTTCAGCAGCGACACCACCTGCCCGACAGACGTCTGATTTGTGACTGCCCGACATACTGTAACTCCATCTTGTATATGCTTGATAGGCTGCTCCAGCATCAACCTGCCTTTAACGACTACCTGTACGAACTCTGCGGCAGGACAAGTTCTGGGGAGCTTGGTTTCTTTTCACGGCGCCAGTGGCTGCTCATGCGCGACGCATGCAGACTTCTGCGGCCATTTGATGAGATCACCAAACTGGTCAGTCGCAGCTAGGGTGCCATCAGTGACATCGTACCTTACGCCTTCTTTCTGGAGCATGCATTGCGTTGTGTCATTGATTAAGCCGTCGAGGAGCAGGAGCTGGAAGATGAGGAAGTTGCAATGCTGAATGAATTCCCAGAGGGGGCTACTCCATCTGAGACAAGTCAGCAGGAGTGTGAAGACATGTCAGAGGAGGATGGTGGCTGGCGGAGGAGGAGGAGCAAGAAGAGCAGGCTTTGAGGGGGACTTTAAACTTTTCGGGGATCCCTGGTGTTGTCTGTGGCTGGGGGGAGGAGACTGAGGACCACATTATCCTGGGTGATGAGCAGGAGCCAGGGCGCTCCACCGCTTCCAATTTAGTACAAATGGGGGCCTTCATGCTCCAGTGTTTGAAGAGGGACCCCCGTATAAAAAGCATAAAGGGCAAGGACCAGTACTGGGTGGCAACGTTCTTAGACTCCCAGTGCAAACACAAAATGGCGGACATGTTACCAGCATCACAGAGGGCTGGCAGAATGCAGCATTTCCAGGCCTTGCTGCGAGAGATGCTGCATTCTGATGTTGCGGGCGCAGGAAGAAGAATTTACACCCACAGTGGAACAGGTGCGGGTTCCAATCCTACTGTGCCTGCAAGAAGAGGGCGGTTAGAAGATGTCTTGGTCACTTTGAATATGAGATAATTTTTGCACCCAACCCATCAACAGCCGCCCTCCGGATGCAGCCTCAGGGAACGTCTAGACCGACAGGTGTCCGACTACATCAGGTTAACGGCCGATTTGGACGCTCTGAGAACCGAGGAACCCCTGGACTACTGCGTGTAAGGGCTTGACCTGTGGCCAGAGCTGGCACAATTTCCCCCCGTCGAGTGTCCTGTCCGAAAGGATGTTCAGCGCAGCAGGGGGGATCGTGACCGATAAGCGCACTCGACTAGCTCATGACAGTGTGGACTACCTCACATTTCTAAAAATGAATGAGGCATAGATCTCGGAGGAATTCAACACCTGTGACGACCACTGGTAATTGAATTTCCTCATGCCAGCCCACACATATCCGCCACAACAAAGAACAAAGAATGGTCCTTATCTTATGTATATTCAGTGGCATAAAGGGCCTTAATGTCAGGTGAATGTCTAATTTTTGGGGCCTGTACTGGCCTAAAGTAAAATTGTTATCCACTGACCGTCTAATGTACCTTCAGCCACATAATCACTTGTTCTTTTCTGTCAGATGAATGCCTAATTTTTGGGGACTGTACTCCACTGGTCTACAGTAAAATTGTTATTCAGTGACCGCCTAATGTACCTCCAGCCACATAATCACTTGTTCTTTTCTGTCAGGCGAATGCCTAATTTTTGGATACTGTACTCCACTGGCCTACAGTAAAATTGCTATTCAGTGACTGCCTAAGGTACCTCCTGCCACATAATCACATGTTCTTTTCTGTCAGGTGAATGCCTAATTTTTGGGGACTGTACTCCACAGGTCTACAGTAAAATTGTTATTCAATGACCGCCTAATGTACCTCTAACCACATAAACACTTGTTCTTTTCTGTCAGGTAAATGCCTAATTTTTGGGGACTGTACTCCACTGGCCTACAGTAAAATTGTTATTCATTGACCGCCTAATGTACCTCCAGCCACATAATCACTTGTTCTTTTCTGTTAGGTTAATGCCGAATTTTTGGGGCCTGTACTGGCTTACAGTAAAATAGTTATCCAGCGACCGTCTAATATACCTCCAGCCACATAATCACTTGTTCTTTTCAGTCAGGTGAATGCCTAATTTTTGGGGCCTGTACTGGCCTACAGTAAAATTATTATCCAGTGACCATCTAATATACCTCCAGCCACATAATCACTTGTTCTTTTTTGTCAGGTGAATGCCTAATGTTTGGGGCCTGTACTCCACTGTCCTATAGTAAAATTGTTATTCAGTGACCGCCTTATGTACCTTCAGCCACATAATCACTTGTTCTTTACTGTCAGGAGAATGCCAAATTTTTTGGGCCTGTAACGGCCTACAGTAAAATTGTTATCTAATGACAGTCTAATATACCTCCAGCCACATTATCACTTGTTCTTTTCTGTCAGGTGAATGCCAAATTTTGGGGCCTGTACTCCACTGTCCTACATTAAAATTGTTATTCAGTGACCGCCTAATGTACCTCCAGCCACATAATCACTTGTTCTTTTCTGTCAGGTGAATGCCTAATTTCTGGCCTAAAACTGGCCATTGATCTCCCTCTGGTATGTCACTGTCCATGTTGTGGGACTATTTGTGCACTTCTAGTAGGTATTTAATGGCTGCAAATATGACCTGAAGGTTTTTCAGGATCACCTGCCATTTAAGTGAATGGGGCCCACCCCGAACGCGCAGTTCGTGAACATTTGATCGTGAATGCGCGTTCGTGAAACGTCCCGGCCGATGTTCGTCCATCACTACTCCTCATTATATGTTTTTTCCCCCCTAATGTTTCTTTCCCCCCACCATACTCTTTCCAAGACCCTTGGTCTTATTTCCTATTTTCATGTCTTTCAACCTAATAGCAAATAAGATGAGACCAACCAGGGCTAGGCCCCATTCTCCCAGGGTCACATAGCAGCCACATGACCCAATTCTATGGCATGTACATCCTTAGGGAATTTAGACTGCTGCTAGGATCATTGGATCATGGGGTTTTATTTTACAAACCTAAAGGCCTCTTGCAGACGAGCGTGTCCGGATTAGGTCCGGATGCGTTACGTCTGCGATCAGGGAAAATCGTACGAGTGCGTATGCAATTTCAGTCAGTTTTGACTACGATTGCGTTGCGTTGCTCAGTTTTTTCCGCGCGAGTGCAATGCATTTTGCACACGCGTGAGAAAAAACTGATTGCGGTACACAGACCCGAACCTGGACTTCTTCACTGAAGTTCGGTTTTGGGTTAGGTGTTATATATTATTTTCCCTTATAACATGGTTATAAGGGAAAATAATAGCATTCTTAATACAGAATGCTTACTAAAATGTGGCATGAGGGGTTAAAAAATAAAATAAATTAACTCACCTCATCCACTTGTTCGCGCAGCCGGCATCTTCTTCTTTCTTCTTCTTTCAGGACCTGCCAAAGGACCTTTGATGACGTAATCGCACTCACCACGTGGTCCTGCTGAATGAATAAGCTGCAGACAAATCTGAGTAATGAAACGCAATCGCAGTCAAAACTGACTGAAATTGCGTACGCACTTACGCGATCTTCTATCTTCATTTAGCAGGACCTGCACTGACGTCAACGATTAAGTTATCAAAGGTCCTTTGGCAGGTCCTGAAAGAAGAAGAAAGAAGACATGCCGGCCGCGCAAACAAGCGGATGAGGTGAGTTAATTATTATTATTTTTTTTAACCCCTCAAACCACATTTTAGTGAGCATTCTGTATTAAGAATGCTATTATTTTCCCTTATAACCATGTTTGAAAATAATACAGTAAATTGAATTTAATGTGGTTGCTCATCCCTATCATCTCCTAGCAAACATGCGTGAAAATCGCACCGCATCTGCACTTGCTTGCGGATGCCTGTGATTTACACGCATCCCCATTCATTTCTATGGGGCCTGTGTTGCGTGAAAAACGCAGAATATAGAACATGCTGTGATTTTCACGCAACACACAAGTGATACGTGAAAATCAATGCTCATCTAAACAGCCCCATTGAAGTGATTGGGTCCGGATTCAGTGCGGGTACAATGTATTAACCTCACGCGTTGCACCCGCACGGAATTCTCGCCTGTGCTAAAGGGGCATAAGGATATCGGAGGTTTGCATGTTTTTATGTTTAAATTTTTCTTCCTTGTCTTACTTGAACCATAACTTTTTATATTTTTCCGTTCACATATCCGTATGGGGGCTTGTTTTTTGCGGGAAAAGTTGTACTTTCTAATGTCACCGTTTAATATGGCATACAATGTTGTGGGAAGCAGGAAAAAAATTCTAAATGGTGTGGAATATGGAAAAAAATGCAATTCCTCCACAGTTTTACGGGCTTTTCCCCTACGGCGTTCCCTTTTTGGCAAAACTGATTTGTGTCCTTCATGTTCTGGGTCAGTACGATTACAATACCATATATATAGGTTTTTATGTCTAAATACTGAAAAAATTAAATTTTTTTTTACATCACCATATTCTGACCCATGGCTCATTTTTTGCGGGGTGATCTGTAGATTTATTGATACCATTTTGGAGTGCGTGTGACTTTTTGATCACATTTTATAAAAAGTGAAGGATTGAAAAAAATTGCAAATCAGCGATTTTGATACTTTCTTCCATTACGCTATTCGCCATATTGCAAATTTTTTTTTTAGATTTTTATAGTACGGCAGTTTTTGGATGGAGTGATGCCAACAATGTTTATATTTTTTTATTGTTTATGGATTTATTTTTTTATTCTAAGGAAAGGGATGATTTAAATTTATATCTATTTT
Source organism: Bufo bufo (assembly GCF_905171765.1). Lineage (NCBI taxonomy): Eukaryota > Metazoa > Chordata > Amphibia > Anura > Bufonidae > Bufo > Bufo bufo. The sequence goes on along the minus strand of NC_053395.1, from coordinate 61,653,232 downwards.
TTTAAAAAAATTTTACTTAAAAAAAAATAAAAATTTATAGACCCTCTTGGATGTGTGGGGTTTCGCTCTGGTAGATAGGGTAAGCAGAGGCAGTACAGAGGCAAAAGACAAGTTCTTAACGCAAAACTTCAGTGTTTATTCACCCTTGAGGCAACTGCACAAAACAATCTGTTACTTTGCAGTCTTGGTGTTTACTTCACACACAATGGAAAGTACATCTTGGTGTTACTTCACACAAACTGGAAAGTTCATATAAGGCAAGTCACGTTGATGTCAGTTCTGCCTACAGCAGTCCATGGCAGGCTTTAGGGGGCCTGTTTCCTCGGCCCATGGGTCTCATCCCTCCAACCTGGCACCAAGTCTCACATCCCTACACAGAGATCCTGCTGCTGAGCCCAGCTGCCTATTTAAGGACAGCCAGGTGCTGCCAAAAACCCGGACCGGCAATTAAAATCCAGTCCGGAATTTGACCCCACCTGGCTGCAAATCAGCCCAGCAGCACACACTGGGAGGAAGATACCTGTTTTCCCAGACCATTCCCCTCACTGTGTCACAGAGGCTACAATGTCCACTACTGTTTTTTTAAAGAATATTACTATAGTCTCATAGGGAGTATAGTAATACATGGATTGCTGATCTCCACTGCTGACCAAAATAGGAACAGCACCTCTAATACGCTGGGTATCTTCAGAGAGACCCAGCCTTTTAGAAATAATGACCGGCATCCCCGATTGCCGCACAGGGATGCTGGTCTTAACCCGGAAGCACGGCGTTCTAGGTTTTTCACCTTTTAGATGCTGTGATCACACTTCATCACGACATCTAAAGGCTGTAATATCCGCAATCGGCATTATTGCTGGTAGCAAACATTAGCCGTGGGCTTCTGCTATTGAAACAGCAGAGACACGCCAACTATGACGCCCGCTGCAGATGCCACTGGGCGACATTTTTAAACACCTTTAGAAAATTTGTGGCCTTTGGCACACTGCAATGGAAGGTGTCCGGAAGGAAATATTTCTCCTAGAAGGGCATCCCAGAGCTATATGGCCATGTTCAGCGGCAAGTAAATATATCTCTGGCACACAGTGTCGGTGCCCAGATACATCTGACCACAGGCACGGGGTCTAGCAAACACGGGCAGGAAAGAAACATAACTTTTACTGCCCACTGGGTGAACCTTCGAACGGCCGTCAAGCATGTAACCCGTGGCAACCGTGTGGATTTGGTGTTACTGCCACGGATTGCATGCAGGCCTGCATATTCTTCTCTTCCTCCTCGGCTCACTCCTTCTTTTCCACTGCTACCACTTCTTGCGCTGCACCCCCAAGCTCCCAAGAACCTATTCTATGTGCCAGGTGAGACGTTGCCATGCTGTGCTGCCGCTGTTGTGCCTGGAAGCCAAGAGCCCCACCGGTCCTGCACTGCTTTCAGCTCTGCGGTCACAAGTCGATCAGTGGCTAACCCCACTCATTTTGACAGTTGGTAAAGTGGTGTGCGACAACGGTGCCAATCTGCTGAGCGCACTGAAACAGGGCAAAATGACACACGTGCCGTGCATGGCACACGTCCTGAACTTAGTTGTGCAGCAATTCGTTGCCAAATACCCTGGGGTCCAGGACGTCTTGCAGCAGGCGAGGAACATCTCTGGCCATTTTAAAAGATTTTACACGGCCATGGCTCGCCTTGCTGATGTTAAGCGGCTACGCCACCTGCCCGACAGACGTCTGATTTGTGACTGCCCGACGCACTGGAACTCCATTAAAATTGTTATCCAGTGTCTAATGTACCTCCAGCCACAAAATTACTTGTTCTTTTCTGTCAGGTGAATGCCAAATTTTGGGGCCTGTACTCCTGTTATTTAGTGACCACCTAATGTACCTCCAGCCACATAATCACTTGTTCTTTACTGTCACATGAATGCCTTATTTTTGGGGCCTGTACTTGCCTACAGTAATAATGTTATGCAGTGACCGTCTAATATACCTCCAGCCACATAATTACTTGTTATTTTCTGTCAGGTTAATGCCACATTTTGAGCCTGTATTCCACTGGCCTACAGTAAAATTGTTATCCAGTGACCGTCTAATATACCTCCAGCCACATAATCACTTGTTCTTTTCTGTTAGGTGAATGCCTAATTTTTGGGGCCTGTACTACACTGTCCTACAGTAAAATTGTTATTCAGTGACCGCCTAATGTACCTCCAGCCACATAATCACTTGTTCTTTTCTGTCAGGTGAATGCCTAATTTTTGGGGCCTGTACTGGCCTACAGTAAAATTTTTATCCAGTGACCGTCTAATATACCTCCTGCCACATAATCACTTGTTCTTTTCTGTCAGGTGAATGCCTAATTTTTGGGGCCTGTACTGGCCTACAGTAAAATTGTCATTCAGTGACAGTCTAATATACATTCAGCCACATAATCACTTGTTCTTTTCTGTCAGGTGAATGCCTAATTTCTGGGGCCTGTACTACCGTGCCTAAAATAAAAAAATTCTAGGCTTCAGTAGGGCACATTTTTGAGAGTTTCCCTTTAAGACGCATAAAACTGGCCACTGATTAAAATACATTTTTTTTGTAGGAATTTTTGCCATTGATCTCCCTCTGTTATGTCACTGTCCATGTTGTGGGACTATTTGTGCACTTCTAGTAAGAATTTGGTGGCTGCAAATATGACCTGAAGGTTTTTCAGGGTCACCTGCCATTAAAGTAAATGGGGCCCACCCCGAACGCGCGGGTCGTGAACATTTGAACGTGAATGCGAGTTCGTGAAACCTCCCGGACGATTTTCTTCCATCACTACTCCTCATTATATGTTTTTTTTTTCCCCTAATGTTTCTTTCTACCACCATGCTCTTTCCAAGACCCTTGGTCTCATTTCCTATTTTCATGTCTTTCAACCTAATAGCAAATAAGATGAGACCAACCAGGGCTAGGCCCCATTCTCCCAGGGTCACATAGCAGCCACATGACCCAACTCTATGGCATGTACATCCTTAGGGAATTTAGACTGCTGCTAGGATCATTGGATCATGGGGTTTTATTTTACAAACCTTAAGGCCCCTTGCAGACGAACGTGTCCGGATGCGTTGCGTCTGCGATCAGGAAAAATCGTCCGAGTGAGTACGCAATTTAAGTCAGTTTTGACTACGATTGCGTTGCGTTGCTCAGTTTTTTCCGCGTGAGTGCAATGCATTTTGCACACGCGTGAGAAAAAACTGATACCCAGACCCGAACCTGGACTTCTTCACTGAAGTTCGGTTTTGGGTTAGGTGTTATATATTATTTTCCCTTATAACATGGTTATAAGGGAAAATAATAGCAATAATTAATACAGAATGCTTACTAAAATGTGGCATGAGGGGTTAAAAAAATTAAAAAAATTAACTCACCTCATCCACTTGTTCGCGCAGCCGGCATCTTCTTCTTTCTTCTGCTTTCAGGACCTGCCAAAGGACCTTTGATGACATAATCGCGCTCACCACGTGGTCCTGCTGAATGAAGAAGCTGCGGACAAATCCGAGTAACGAAACGCAATCGCAGTCAAAACTGACTGAAATTGCGTACGCACTCACACGATCCTCTATCTTCATTCAGCAGGACCTGCACTGACGTCAACGATTACGTTATCAAAGGTCCTTTGGCAGGTCCTGAAAGAAGAAGAAAGAAGACATGCTGGCTGTGCGAACAAGCGGATGAGGTGAGTTAATTTTTATTTATTTTTTTAACCCCTCAAAACACATTTTAGTAAGCATTCTGTATTAAGAATGCTATTATTTTCCCTTATAACCATGTTTAAAAATAATACAGTAAATTGAATTTAATGGGGTTGCTCATCCCTATCATCTCCTAGCAAACATGCGTGAAAATCGCACCGCATCTGCACTTGCTTGCGGATGCCTGTGATTTACACGCATCCCCATTCATTTCTATGGGGCCTGTGTTGCGTGAAAAACGCAGAATATAGAACATGCTGTGATTTTCACGCAACACACAAGTGATACGTGAAAATCAATGCTCATCTAAACAGCCCCATTGAAGTGATTCGGTCTGGATTCAGTGCGGGTGCAATGTGTTCACCTCACGCGTTGCACCCGCACGGAATTCTCGCCCGTGTGAAAGGGGCCTAAGGATATCGGAGGTTTGCATGTTTTTATGTTTTAATTTTTCTTCCCTGTCTTACTTGAACCATAACATTTTTTTATTTTTTCTGTTCATATATCAGTATGGGGGCTTGTTTTTTGCGGGAAAAGTTGTACTTTCTAATGCCACCGTTTAATAAGGCATACCATGTTGTGGGAAGAAGGAAAAAAATTCTAAATGGTGTGGAATCTGGAAAAAAATCCAATTCCTCCACAGTTTTACGGGCTTTTCCCCTACGGCGTTCCCTTTTAGGCAAAACTGATTTGTGCCCTTCATGTTCTGGGTCAGTACGATTACAATACCACATATGTATAGGTTTTTATGTCTAAATACTGAAAAAATGTAAAAAAAATTTACATCACCATATTCTGAACCCCATAACTTTTTTTTTTAATCTACTGATCTGTAGATTTATTGATACCATTTTGGAGTGCGTGTGACTTTTTGATCACATTTTATAAAAAGAGGAGGATTGAAAAAAATTGCAAATCAGCGATTTTGATACTTTCTTCCATTACGCTATTCGCCATATTGAAATTTAAAAAAAAATATTTTTATAGTATGGCAGTTTTTGGATGGAGTGATGCCCACAATGTTTATATTTTTTTATTGTTTATAGATTTATTTTTTATTCTAAGGAAAGGGATGATCTATTTTTTTTATTCTTTTTTACTTAAAAAAAACCAAAAAATTTATAGACCCTCTTGGAGGTGTGGGGTTTCGCTCTGGTAGATAGGGTAAGCAGAGGCAGTACAGAGGCAAAAGACAAGTTCTTAACGCAAAACTTCAGTGTTTATTCACCCTTGAGGCAAATGCACAAAACAATCTGTTACTTTGCAGTGTGGTGTTTACTTCACACACAATGGAAAGTACATCTTGGTGTTACTTCACACAAACTGGAAAGTTCATATAAGGCAAGTCACGTTGATGTCAGTTCTGCCTCCAGCAGTCCATGGCAGGCTTTAGGGGGCCTGTTTCCTCGGCCCATGGGTCTCATCCCTCCAACCTGGCACCAAGTCTCACATCCCTACACAGAGATCCTGCTGCTGAGCCCAGCTGCCTATTTAAGGACAGCCAGGTGCTGCCAAAAACCCGGAGCGGCAATTAAAATCCAGTCCGGAATTTGACCCCACCTGGTTGCAAATCAGCCCAGCAGCACACACTGGGAGGAAGATACCTGTTTTCCCAGACCATTCCCCTCACTGTGTCACAGAGGCTACAATGTCCACTACAGTTTTTTATAGAATATTACTATAGTCTCATAGGGAGTATAGTAATACATGGATTGCTGATCTCCACTGCTGACCAAAATAGGAACAGCACCTCTAATACGCTGGGTGTCTTCAGAGAGACCCAGCCTATTAGAAATAATGACCGGCATCCCCGATTGCCGCACAGGGATGCTGGTCTTAACCCGGAAGCACGGCGTTCTAGGTTTTTCACCTTTTAGATGCTGTGATCACACTTCATCACGACCTCTAAAGGCTGTAATATCCGCAATCGGCATTATTGCTGGTAGCAAACATTGGCCGTGGGCTTCTGCTATTGAAAAAGCAGAGACACGCCAACTATGACGCCCGCTGCAGATGCCACTGGGCGACATTTTTAAACACCTTTAGAAAATTTGTGGCCTTTGGCACACTGCAATGGAAAGTCCCCGGAAGGAAATATTTCTCCTAGAAGGGCATCCCAGAGCTATATGGCCATGTTCAGCGGCAAGTAAATATATCTCTGGCACACAGTGTCGGTGCCCAGATCCATCTGACCACAGGCACGGGGTCTAGCAAACACGGGCAGGGAAGAAACGTAACTTTTACTGCCCACTGGGTGAACCTTCGAACGGCCGTCAAGCATGTAACCCGTGGCAACCGTGTGGATTTGGTGTTACCGCCACGGATTGCATGCAGGCCTGCATATTCTTCTCCTCCTCCTCCTCGGCTCACTCCTTCTTTTCCACTGCTACCACTTCTTGCGCTGCACCCCCAAGCTCCCAAGAACCTATTCTATGTGCCAGGTGAGACGTTGCCATGCTGTGCTGCCGCTGTTGTGCCTGGAAGCCAAGAGCCCCACCGGTCCTGCACTGCTTTCAGCTCTGCGGTCACAAGCCGATCAGTGGCTAACCCCACTCATTTTGACAGTTGGTAAAGTGGTGTGCGACAACGGTGCCAATCTGCTGAGCGCGCTGAAACAGGGCAAAATGACACACGTGCCGCGCATGGCACACGTCCTGAACTTAGTTGTGCAGCAATTCATTGCCAAATACCCCGGGGTCCAGGACGTCTTGCAGCAGGCGAGGAACATCTCTGGCCATTTTAAAAGATTTTACACGGCCATGGCTCACCTTGCTGATGTTAAGCGGCTACGCCACCTGCCCGACAGAAGTCTGATTTGTGACTGCCCGACGCGCTGGAACTCCAGTCAAATTGTTATCCAGTGTCTAATGTACCTCCAGCCACATAATTACTTATTCTTTTCTGTCAGGTGAATGCCAAATTTTGGGGCCTGTACTCCTGTTATTCAGTGACCACCTAATGTACCTCCAGCCACATAATCACTTGTTCTTTACTGTCACATGAATGCCTAATTTTTGGGGCCTGTACTGGCCTACAGTAATAATGTTATCCAGTGACCGTCTAATATACCTCCAGCCACATAATTACTTGATCTTTTCTATCAGGTTAATGCCAAATTTTGAGCCTGTACTCCACTGGCCTACAGTAAAATTGTTATCCAGTGACCGTCTAATATACCTCCAGCCACATAATTACTTGTTCTTTTCTATCAGGTTAATGCCAAATTTTGAGCCTGTACTCCACTGGCCTACAGTAAAATTGTTATCCAGTGACTGTCTAATATACTTCCAGCCACATAATCACTTGTACTTTTCTGTCAGGTGAATGCCTTTTTTGGGGGGCCTGTACTTCACTGGCCTACAGTAAAATTGTTAATCAGTGACCGCCTAATGTACCTCCATCCATATAATCACTTGTTCTTTTCTGTCAGGTGAAAGCCTAATTTTTGGGGCCTGTACTCCTGTTATTCAGTGATCGACTAATGTACCTCCAGCCACATAATCACTTGTTTTTTTCTCTTAGGTGAATGCCTAATTTTTGGATACTGTACTCCACTGGCCTACAGTAAAATTGTTATTTAATGACCGCCTAATGTACATCCAGCAACGTAATCACTTGTTCTTTTCTGTCAGGTGGATGCCTAATTTTTGGTGCCTGTACTGGCCTACAGTAAAATAGTTATCCCGTGACCGTCTAATATACCTCCAGCCACATAATCACTTGTTCTTTTCAGTCAGGTGAATGCCTAATTTTTGAGGCCTGTACTGGCCTACAGTAAAATTGTTATCCAGTGAGAGTCTAATATACCTCCGGCCACATAATCACTTGTTCTTTTCTGTCAGCTTAATGCCTAATTTTTGGGGCCTGTACTGGCCTACAGTAAATTGTTATCCAGTGACCGTCTAATATACCTCCAGCCACATAATCACATGTTCTTTTCTGTCAGGTGAATGCCTAATTTTTGGGGACTGTACTCCACAGGTCTACAGTAAAATTGTTATTCAATGACCGCCTAATGTACCTCCAGCCACATAATCACTTGTTCTTTTCTGTCAGGTGAATGCCTAATTTTTGGGGACTGTTCTCCACTGGCCTACAGTAAAATTGTTATTCAGTGACCGCCTAATGTACCTCCAGCCACATAATCACTTGTTCTTTTCTGTTAGGTTAATGCCTAATTTTTGTGCCTGTACTGGCCTACAGTAAAATTGTTATCCAGTGAGAGTCTAATATACCTCCGGCCACATACTCACTTGTTCTTTTCTGTCAGGTGAATGCCTAATTTTTGGGGCCTGTACTGGCCTATAGTAAAATTGTTATCCGGTGACCGTCTAATATACCTCCAGCCACATAATCACTTGTTCTTTTCTGTCAGGTGAATGCCTAATTTCTGGGGCCTGTACGACCGTGCCTAAAATAAAAAAATTCTAGGCTTCAGTAGGGCACATTTTTGAGAGTTTCCCTTTAAGACGCATAAAACTGGCCACTGATTAAAATACATTTTTTTTGTAGGAATTTTTGCCATTGATCTCCCTCTGTTATGTCACTGTCCATGTTGTGGGACTATTTGTGCACTTCTAGTAAGAATTTGGTGGCTGCAAATATGACCTGAAGGTTTTTCAGGGTCACCTGCCATTTAAGTGAATGGGGCCCACCCCGAACGCGCGGTTCGTGAACATTTGATCGTGAATGCGAGTTCGTGAAACGTCCCGGCCGATGTTCGTCCATCACTACTCCTCATTATATGTTTTTTTCCCCCTAATGTTTCTTTCCCCCACCATACTCTTTCCAAGACCCTTGGTTTTATTTCCTATTTTCATGTCTTTCAACCTAATAGCAAATAAGATGAGACCAACCAGGGCTAGGCCCCATTCTCCCAGGGTCACATAGCAGCCACATGACCCAACTCTATGGCATGTACATCCTTAGGGAATTTAGACTGCTGCTAGGATTATTGGATTATGGAGTTTTATTTTACAAACCTTAAGGCCCCTTGCAGACAAGCGTGTCCGGATTAGGTCCGGATGCGTTGCGTCTGCGATCAGGAAAAATCGTCCGAGTGCGTACGCAATTTTAGTCAGTTTTGACTACGATTGCGTTGCGTTGCTCAGTTTTTTCCGCGTGAGTGCAATGCATTTTGCACACGCGTGAGAAAAAACTGATTGCGGTACCCAGACCCGAACCTGGACTTCTTCACTGAAGTTCGGTTTTGGGTTAGGTGTTATATATTATTTTCCCTTATAACATGGTTATAAGGGAAAATAATAGCAATAATTAATACAGAATGCTTACTAAAATGTGGCATGAGGGGTTAAAAAAAAAAAAAAAAATTAACTCACCTCATCCACTTGTTCGCGCAGCCGGCATCTTCTTCTTTCTTCTGCTTTCAGGACCTGCCAAAGGAACTTTGATGACATAATTGCGCTCACCACGTGGTCCTGCTGAATGAAGAAGCTGCGGACAAATCTAAGTAACGAAACGCAATTGCAGTCAAAACTGACTGAAATTGCGTACGCACTCACACGATCTTCTATCTTCATTCAGCAGGACCTGCACTGACGTCAACTATTACGTTATCAAAGGTCCTTTGGAAGGTCCTGAAAGAAGAAGAAAGAAGACATGCTGGCTGTGCGAACAAGCGGATGAGGTGAGTTAATTTTTATTTATTTTTTCAACCCCTCAAACCACATTTTAGTAAGCATTCTGTATTAAGAATGCTATTATTTTCCCTTATAACCATGTTTGAAAATAATACAGTAAATTGAATTTAATGGGGTTGCTCATCCCTATCATCTCCTAGCAAACATGCGTGAAAATCGCACCGCATCTGCACTTGCTTGCGGATGCCTGTGATTTACACGCATCCCCATTCATTTCTATGGGGCCTGTGTTGCGTGAAAAACGCAGAATATAGAACATGCTGCGATTTTCACGCAACACACAAGTGATACGTGAAAATCAATGCTCATCTAAACAGCCCTATTGAAGTGATTGGGTCCGGATTCAGTGCAGGTGCAATGTGTTCACCTCACGCGTTGCACCCGCACGGAATTCTCGCCCCGTGTGAAAGGGGCCTAAGGATATCGGAGGTTTGCATGTTTTTATGTTTTAATTTTTCTTCCCTGTCTTACTTGAACCATAACATTTTTTTATTTTTCCGTTCATATATCCGTATGGGGGCTTGTTTTTTGCGGGAAAAGTTGTACTTTCTAATGCCACCGTTTAATATGGCATACCATGTTGTGGGAAGCAGGAAAAAAATTCTAAATGGTGTGGAATCTGGAAAAAAATCTAATTCCTCCACAGTTTTACGGGCTTTTCCCCTACGGCGTTCCCTTTTTGGCAAAACTGATTTGTGCCCTTCATGTTCTGGGTCAGTACGATTACAATACCACATATGTATAGATTTTTATGTCTAAATACTGAAAAAATGTAAAAAATTTTTACATCACCATATTCTGACCCCCATAACTTTTTTTTATAGTTATGTCTACTGAGCTGTGTGGGGGCTCATTTTTTGCAGGGTGATCTGTAGATTTATTGATACCATTTTGGAGTGCGTGTGACTTTTTGATCACATTTTATAAAAAGAGGAGGATTGAAAAAAATTGCAAATCAGCGATTTTGATACTTTCTTACATTACGCTATTCGCCATATTGAATTTTTTTAAAATATTTTTATAGTACAGCAGTTTTTGGATGGAGTGATGCCCACAATGTTTATATTTTTTTATTGTTTATAGATTAATTTTTTATTCTAAGGAAAGGGATGATTTAAATTTATATCTATTTTTTTTATTTTCAATTTTATTAAAGCTAAAAATTTATAGACCCTCTTGGAGGTGTGGGGTTTCGCTCTGGTAGATAGGGTAAGCAGAGGCAGTACAGAGGCAAAAGACAAGTTCTTAACGCAAAACTTCAGTGTTTATTCACCCTTGAGTCAAATACACAAAACAATCTGTTACTTTGCAGTCTTGGTGTTTACTTCACACACAATGGAAAGTACATCTTGGTGTTACTTCACATAAACTGGAAAGTTCATATAACGCAAGTCACGTTGATGTCAGTTCTGCCTCCAGCAGTCCATGGCAGGCTTTAGGGGGCCTGTTTCCTCGGCCCATGGGTCTCATCCCTCCAACCTGGCACCAAGTCTCACATCCCAACACAGAGATCCTGCTGCTGAGCCCAGCTGCCTATTTAAGGACAGCCAGGTGCTGCCAAAAACCGGGACCGGCAATTAAAATCCAGTCCGGAATTTGACCCCACCTGGCTGCAAATCAGCCCAGCAGCACACACTGGGAGGAAGATACCTGTTTTCCCAGACCATTCCCCTCACTGTGTCACAGAGGCTACAATGTCCACTACAGTTTTTTATAGAATATTACTATAGTCTCATAGGGAGTATAGTAATACATGGATTGCTGATCTCCACTGCTGACCAAAATAGGAACAGCACCTCTAATACGCTGGGTATCTTCAGAGAGACCCAGCCTATTAGAAATAATGACCGGCATCCCCGATTGCCGCACAGGGATGCTGGTCTTAACCCGGAAGCACGGCGTTCTAGGTTTTTCACCTTTTAGATGCTGTGATCACACTTCATCACGGCATCTAAAGGCTGTAATATCCGCAATCTGCATTATTGCTGGTAGCAAACATTAGCCGTGGGCTTCTGCTATTGAAACAGCAGAGACACGCCAACTATGATGCCCGCTGCAGATGCCACTGGGCGACATTTTTAAACACCTTTAGAAAATTTGTGGCCTTTGGCACACTGCAATGGTAAGTCCCCGGAAGGAAATATTTCTCCTAGAAGGGCATCCCAGAGCTATATGGCCATTATAGCTTGAGGCTATAATGGCATCTGAGAATATAGATGTTGTGGCTGTTACTGAGACGTGGTTCAAGGGGAGTAATGACTGGGATATATCAATACCAGGGTTCTCTCTATACAGGAAAGACAGAGAAGGCAAGAAGGGGGAGGGGTGGCCCTGTATGTGAAAGATAGCATAAAATCGAATTTGATACAAGTTAGCGAGAACAATTTAGAGTCAGTTTGGGTTACCTTGCAGCTTGATAATCATAAGGTAACTCGTGTAGGTGTTATATATAGACCACCTACCCAAGTCAAAGAATTAGATGATCTACTAGTTGAGGAAATAGCTAAAATGACATTGAAGGGGGAAGTTATCATTATTGGAGACTTCAATCTTCCAGATGTAAACTGGAAAACCAAAATAGCTAGTTTTGCCAAGAGTACAGATATTCTAAATTCCCTACTGGGATTATCTCTACAGCAAGTAGTGGAGGAGCCAACCCGGAAGGAGGCCATTTTAGATTTAGTATTCACAAATGGGAATTTGGTATCTGATATTACTGTAGGGGAAAGCTTGGGATCTAGTGATCACCAGTCAGTGTGGTTTACTATAAGTACAGTGACTGAGTCACACCACACAAAAACAAAAGTTTTAGATTTTTGAAAAACTGACTTTTCTAAAATTAGATTAGTGGTATACGAGTCCCTATCAGACTGGAACAGTTTCATTGGAGTCCAGGAGAAATGGGACTACTTAAAAGTGGCACTATTGAAGGCAACAGAAGATTGCATTAAGCTTGTCAGTAAAAGCAAAAAAAGGAAGAGACCACTGTGGTACTCAGCAGAAGTGGCCAAAATCATTAAAAACATAGCATTTAGGAATTATTAAAAAAAACAAAACGAGGATGACAGACAAATTTATAAGATTAGGCAGAGAGAGGCCAAACAAGTTATAAGAGCTTCTAAAGCACAGGCAGAAGAGAAATTAGCTCAGTCAGGGAAAAAAGGCGATAAGGCATTCTTCAGATACATAAATGAAAAAAAGAAACTAAAACAAGGAATTACCAAATTAAAAACTAAAGAAGGAAGGTATATGGAAGAAGATAAAGAACTAGCTGACTGCCTCAATGAATACTTCTATTCAGTTTTTACAAAGGAAAATGAAGGAGAAGGACCTCAGTTGGGAAAGAAGACTAATAAATCTTTTGACGCATGTGTCTTTACAGAGGAAGAGGCTCTAAGTCAACTGTCTAAAATTAATACAAATAAGTCACAGGGGCCTGATGGGATACACCCAAAGCTATTAAAAGAGCTCAGCGGTGAACTAGCAAAACCATTAACAGATTTATTTAACCAATCACTGGCAACAGGAGTCATCCCAGAAGATTGGAAATTAGCAAATGTTGTGCCCATTCACAAGAAAGGTAGTAGGGAGGAATCGGGCAACTATAGGCCAGTAAGCCTGACATCAATAGTGGGGAAATTAATGGAAACCATACTTAAGGAGAGGATTGTGGACCATCTAAAATCCCATGGATTGAAAGATGAAAAACAGCATGGGTTTACTTCAGGGAGATCATGTCAAACTAATCTTATTGACTTTTTTGATTGGGTGACTAAAATAATAGATGGAGGAGGTGCAGTAGACATCGCTTATCTAGACTTTAGTAAGGCTTTTGATACTGTCCCACATAGAAGGCTTATCAATAAAGTGCAGTCATTGGGCTTGGACTCCCATATTGTTGAATGGATTAGGCAGTGGCTGAGGGACAGGCAACAGAGGGTTGTAGTCAATGGAGTATATTAAGACCAAGGTCTTGTTACCAGTGTGGTACCTCAGGGATCTGTTCTGGGACCCATATTGTTTAATATCTTTATCAGCGAAATTGCAGAAGGCCTCTAAGATAAGGTGTGTCTTTTTGCTGATGACACAAAGATTTGTAACAGGGTTGATGTTCCTGGAGGAATACACCAAATGGAAAAGGACTTAGGAAAACTAGAGGAATGGTCAAAAATCTGGCAACTAAAATTTAATGTTGATAAGTGCAAGATAATGCACCTGGGATGTAAAAAGCCAAGAGCAGAATATAAAATCAGTTATACAGTCCTAACCTCAGTATCTGAGGAAAGGGATTTAGGGGTCATTATTTCAGAAGACTTAAAGGTAGGCAGACAATGTCACAGAGCAGCAGGAAATGCTAGCAGAATGCTTGGGTGTATAGCAAGAGGAATTACCAGTAGAAAGAGGGAGGTGCTCATGCCGCTCTACAGAGCACTAGTGAGACCTCATTTGGAGTATTGTGCTCAGTACTGGAGACCATATCTCCAGAAGGATATTGATACTTTGGAGAGAGTTCAGAGAAGAGCTACTAAACTGGTACATGGATTGCAGGATAAAACTTACCAGGAAAGATTAAAGGACCTTAGTATGTATAGCTTGGAAGAAAGACGAGACAGAGGGGATATGATAGAAACTTTTAAATACATAAAGGGAATCAACAAGGTAAAAGAGGAAAGAATATTTAAAAGAAGAAAAACTGCTACAAGAGGACATAGTTTTAAATTAGAGGGGCAAAGGTTTAAAAGTAATATCAGGAAGTATTACTTTACTGAGAGAGTAGTGGATGCATGGAATAGCCTTCCTGCAGAAGTGGCAGCTGCAAATACAGTGGAGGAGTTTAAGCATGCATGGGATAAACATAAGGCCATCCTTCATATAAGATAAAGCCAGGGGCTATCCATAGTATTTAGTATATTGGGCAGACTAGATGGGCCAAATGGTTCTTATCTGCCGAGACATTCTATGTTTCTATGTTTCTAAGTAAATATATCTCTGGCACACAGTGTCGGTGCCCAGATCCATCTGACCACAGGCACGGGGTCTAGCAAACACGGGCAGGGAAGAAACGTAACTTTTACTGCCCACTGGGTGAACCTTCGAACGGCCGTCAAGCATGTAACCCATGGCAACCGTGTGGATTTGGTGTTACCGCCACGGATTGCATGCAGGCCTGCATATTCTTCTCCTCCTCCTCGGCTCACTCCATCTTTTCCACTGCTACCACTTCTTGCGCTGCACCCCCAAGCTCCCAAGAACCTATTCTATGTGCCAGGTGAGACGTTGCCATGCTGTGCTGCCGCTGTTGTGCCTGGAAGCCAAGAGCCCCACCGGTCCTGCACTGCTTTCAGCTCTGCGGTCACAAGCAGATCAGTGGCTAACCCCACTCAATTTGACAGTTGGTAAAGTGGTGTGCGACAACGGTGCCAATCTGCTGAGCGCACTGAAACAGGGCAAAATGACACACGTGCCGTGCATGGCACACGTCCTGAACTTAGTTGTGCAGCAATTCGTTGCCAAATACCCTGGGGTCCAGGACGTCTTGCAGCAGGCGAGGAACATCTCTGGCCATTTTAAAAGATTTTACACGACCATGGCTCGCCTTGCTGATGTTAAGCGGCTACGCCACCTGCCCGACAGACGTCTGATTTGTGACTGCCCGACGCACTGGAACTCCAGTAAAATTGTTATCCAGTGTCTAATGTACCTCGAGCCACATAATTACTTGTTCTTTTCTGTCAGGTGAATGCCAAATTTTGGGGCCTGTACTCCTGTTATTCAGTAACAACCTAATGTACCTCCAGCCACATAATCACTTGTTCTTTACTGTCACATGAATGCCTAATTTTTGGGGCCTGTACTGGCCTACAGTAATAATGTTATCCAGTGACCGTCTAATATACCTTCAGCCACATAATTACTTGTTCTTTTCTATCAGGTTAATGCCAAATTTTGAGCCTGTACTCCACTGGCCTACAGTAAAATTGTTATCCAGTGACCGTCTAATATACCTCCAGCCACATAATCACTTGTTCTTTTCTGTCAGGTGAATGCCTTTTTTGGGGGGCCTGTACTCCACTGGCCTACAGTAAAATTGTTAATCAGTGACCGCCTAATGTACCTCCATCCATATAATCACTTGTTCTTTTCTGTCAGGAGAAAGCCTAATTTTTGGGGCCTGTACTCCTGTTATTCAGTGATCGACTAGTGTACCTCCAGCCACATAATCACTTGTTCTTTTCTGTCAGGTGAATGCCTAATTTTTGGAAACTGTACTCCACTGGCCTACAGTAAAATTGTTATTCAGTGACTGCCTAAGGTACCTCCGGCCACATACTCACATGTTCTTTTCTGTCAGGTGAATGCCTAATTTTTGGGGACTGTACTCCACAGGTCTACAGTAAAATTTTATTTAATGACCGCCTAATGTACCTCCAGCGACGTAATCACTTGTTCTTTTCTGTCAGGTGGATGCCTAATTTTTGTTGCCTGTACTGGCCTACAGTAAAATAGTTATCCAGTGATCGTCTAATATACCTCCAGCCACATAATCACTCGTTCTTTTCAGTCAGGTGAATGCCTAATTTTTGGGGCCTGTACTGGCCTACAGTAAAATTGTTATCCAGTGAGAGTCTAATATACCTCCGGCCACATAATCACTTGTTCTTTTCTGTCAGGTGAATGCCTAATTTTTGGGGCCTGTACTGGCCTACAGTAAAATTGTTATCCAGTGACCGTCTAATATACCTCCAGCCACATAATCACTTGTTCTTTTCTGTCAGGTGAATGCCTAATATTTGGGGCATGTACTCCACTGGCCTACAGAAAAATTGTTATTCAGTGACCGCCTAATGTACCTCCAGCCACATAATCACTTGTTCTTTTTTGTCAGGTGAATGCCTAATGTTTGGGGTCTGTACTCCACTGTCCTATAGTAACATTTTTATTCAGTGATCGCATAATGTACCTCCAGCCACATAATCACTTGTTCTTTTCTGTCAGGTGAATGCCAAAATTTGGGGCCTGTACTCTACTGGCCTACAGTAAAATTGTTATCCAGTGACCGTCTAATATACCTCCAGCCACATAATCACATGTTCTTTTCTGTTAGGTGAATGCCTAATTTTTGGATACTGTACTCCACTGGCCTACAGTAAAATTGTTATTCAGTGACTGCCTAAGGTACCTCCAGCCACATAATAACATGTTCTTTTCTGTCAGGTGAATGCCTAATTTTTGGGGCCTGTACTGGCATACAGTAAAATTGTTATCCAGTGAAGGTCTAATATACCTCCAGCCACATAATCACTTGTTCTTTTTTGTCAGGTGAATGCCTAATGTTTGGGGTCTGTACTCCACTGTCCTATAGTAACATTTTTATTCAGTGATCGCATAATGTACCTCCAGCCACATAATCACTTGTTCTTTTCTGTCAAGTGAATGCCAAAATTTGGGGCCTGTACTCTACTGGCCTACAGTAAAATTGTTATCCAGTGACCGTCTAATATACCTACAGCCACATAATCACTTGTTCTTTTCTGTCAGGTGAATGCCTAATTTTTGGATACTGTACTACACTGGCCTACAGTAAAATTGTTATTCAGTGACTGCCTAAGGTACCTCCAGCCACATAATCACATGTTCTTTTCTGTCAGGTGAATGCCTAATTTTTGGGGCCTGTACTGGCCTACAGTAAAATTGTTATCCAGTGAAGGTCTAATATACCTCCAGCCACATAATCACTTGTTCTTTTCTGTCAGGTGAATGCCTAATTTTTGGGGCCTGTACTCCACTGTCCTATAGTAAAATTTTTATTCAGTGATCGCCTAATGTACCTCCAGCCACATAATCACTTGTTCTTTACTGTCAGGTGAATGCCTAATTTTTTGGGCCTGTAACGGCCTACAGTAAAATTGTTATTCAGTGATCGCCTAATGTACCTCCAGCCACATAATTACTTTTTCTTTTCTGTCAGGTGAATGCCAAAATTTGGGGCCTGTACTCTACTGGTCTACAGTAAAATTGTTATTCAATGACCGCCTAATGTACCTCCAGCAACATAATCACTTGTTCTTTTCTGTCAGGTGAATGCCTAATTTTTGGATACTGTACTCCACTGGCCTACAGTAAAATTGTTATTCAGTGACTGCCTAAGGTACCTCCGGCCACATACTCACATGTTCTTTTCTGTCAGGTGAATGCCTAATTTTTGGGGACTGTACTCCATAGGTCTACAGTAAAATTTCATTTAATGACCGCCTAATGTACCTCCAGCGACGTAATCACTTGTTCTTTTCTGTCAGGTGGATGCCTAATTTTTGTTGCCTGTACTGGCCTACAGTAAAATAGTTATCCAGTGACCGTCTATTATACCTCCAGCCACATAATCACTTGTTCTTTTCAGTCAGGTGAATGCCTAATTTTTGGGGCCTGTACTGGCCTACAGTAAAATTGTTATCCAGTCAGAGTCTAATATACCTCCGGCCACATAATCACTTGTTCTTTTCTGTCAGGTGAATGCCTAATTTTTGGGGCCTGTACTGGCCTACAGTAAAATTGTTATCCAGTGACCGTCTAATATACCTCCAGCCACATAATCACTTGTTTTTTTCTGTCAGGTGAATGCCTAATTTTTGGATACTGTACTCCACTGGCCTACAGTAAAATTGTTATTCAGTGACTGCCTAAGGTACCTCCAGCCACATAATCACATGTTCTTTTCTGTCAGGTGAATGCCTAATTTTTGGGGCCTGTACTGGCCTACAGTAAAATTGTTATCCAGTGAAGTTCTAATATACCTCCAGCCACATAATCATTTGTTCTTTTCTGTCAGGTGAATGCCTAATTTTTGGGGCCTGTACTCCACTGGCCTACAGAAAAATTGTTATTCAGTGACCGCCTAATGTACCTCCAGCCACATAATCACTTGTTCTTTTTTGTCAGGTGAATGCCTAATGTTTGGGGCCTGTACTCCACTGTCCTATAGTAAAATTTTTATTCAGTGATCGCCTAATGTACCTCCAGCCACATAATCACTTGTTCTTTACTGTCAGGTGAATGCCTAATTTTTTGGGCCTGTAACGGCCTACAGTAAAATTGTTATTCAGTGATCGCCTAATGTACCTCCAGCCACATAATTACCTTTTCTTTTCTGTCAGGTGAATGCCAAAATTTGGGGCCTGTACTCTACTGGTCTACAGTAAAATTGTTAATCAATGACCGCCTAATGTACCTCCAGCCACATAATCACTTGTTCTTTTCTGTCAGGTGAATGCCTAATTTTTGGGGACTGTTCTCCACTGGCCTACAGTAAAATTGTTATTCAGTGACCGCCTAATGTACCTCCAGCCACATAATCACTTGTTCTTTTCTGTTAGGTTAATGCCTAATTTTTGGGGCCTGTACTGGCCTACAGTAAAATTGTTATCCAGTTAGAGTCTAATATACCTCCGGCCACATACTCACTTGTTCTTTTCTGTCAGGTGAATGCCTAAT
Source organism: Bufo bufo (assembly GCF_905171765.1). Classification (NCBI taxonomy): domain Eukaryota; kingdom Metazoa; phylum Chordata; class Amphibia; order Anura; family Bufonidae; genus Bufo; species Bufo bufo. The sequence goes on along the minus strand of NC_053395.1, from coordinate 61,634,365 downwards.
TTTTGGGGCCTATACTGGCCTACAGTAAAATAGTTATCCAGTGACCGTCTAATATACCTCCAGCTACATAATCACTTGTTCTTTTCTGTCAGGTGAATGCCTAATTTTTGGGGCCTGTACTCCACTGGCCTACAGTAAAATTGTTATTCAGTGACCGCCTAATGTACCTCCAGCCACATAATCACTTGTTCTTATTTTGTTAGGTGAATGCCTAATGTTTGGGGCCTGTACTCCACTGTCCTATAGTAAAATTGTTATTCAGTGATCGCCTAATGTACCTCCAGCCACATAATCACTTGATCTTTACTGTAAGGTGAATGCCAAATTTTTTGGGCCTGTAACGGCCTACAGTAAAATTGTTATCCAATGACAGTCTAATATACCTCCAGCCACATAATTACTTGTTCTTTTCTGTCAGTTGAATGCCAAATTTTGGGGCCTGTACTCCAATGGCCTACAGTAAAATTGTTATCCAGTGACCGTCTAATATACATCCAGCCACATAATCACTTGTTCTTTTCTTTCAAGTGAATGCCTAATTTTTAGATACTGTACTCCACTGGCCTACAGTAAAATTATTATTCAGTGTCCGCCTAAGGTACCTCCAGCCCCATAATCACTTGTTCTTTGCATTCAGGTGAATGCCTAATTTTAGGGTCCTATACTGGCCTACAGTAAAATTGTTATCCAGTGAGAGTCTAATATACTTCCAGCCACATAATCACTTGTTCTTTTTTGTCAGGTGAATGCCTAATGTTTGGGGCCTGTACTACCGTGGCCTAAAATAAAAAATTTCTAGGCTTCAGTAGGGCACATTTTTGAGAGTGTCCCTTTAAACGCATAAAACTGGCCACTGATTAAAATCCTTTTTTTTTGTGGGAAATTTTGACATTGATCTCCCTCTGGTATGTCACTGTCCATGTTGTGGGACTATTTGTGCACTTCTAGTAAGTATTTAATGGCTGCAAATATGACCTGAATGTTTTTCAGGATCACCTGCCATTTAAGTGAATGGGGCCCACTTTTTTTTATAGTTATGTCTACTGAGCTGTGTGGGGGCTCATTTTTTGCGGGGTGATCTGTAGATTTATTGATACCATTTTGGAGTGCGTGTGACTTTTTGATCACATTTTATAAAAAGAGAAGGATTGAAAAAAATTGCAAATCAGCGATTTTGATACTGTCTTCCATTACGCTATTCGCCATATTAAAATTTTTTATTTTTTTATTTTTATAGTACGGCAGTTTTTGGATGGAGTGATGCCCACAATGTTTATATATTTTTTATGTTTATAGATTTATTTTTTTATTCTAAGAAAAGGGATAATTTAAATCTATATCTATTTTTTTAATTTTTTTTTACTTAAAAAAAAATAAAAATTTATAGACCCTCTTGGAGGTGTGGGGTTTCGCTGTGGTAGATAGGGTAAATATAGAGCTTCCTGCCTGGACATCTATTCTGACCCTCTGGAGCTGTGTTGCTGCGTTCTCTGGTTGTTGGTCCAGAACGCTACCCTCCGGATCCCTGTTGGACCTTTGTGGTCTGCTGTGGTCGCCCACCTGGGTGTATGTGTTTGTCTGTATTGTCTGTCCTCTCCCTGGTGTTTCCCTCTTAGTGTCAGTGGTGCGGACTAGCGATCCCACCGGCCCGTTCACTATCTAGGGCTCATTTTAGGGAAAGCCAGGGTTTAGGCACGTGATCGCCGCACGGGTGAGGAACCCGTCTAGGGACGTCAGGGCAGTCAGGTGCCAGCCGCAAGGTGAGTCAGGGGTCACCACCTTTCCCTCTCCCTTGGGCAGGGCTTTCCCTTTTCCCTCCCTGTGCGTGACGCCGGTCATTGCATTATATCTGGCCCATCTGGCCCTTATTTTGTGTAGGTAAAAAAAAAAAGAAAACTTTTTTTTTTTACCTACTTAGAATCCAGTATGGATCAAATTGCTGCTTTGTCCAAACATTTTCATGGCCTGTCTTTGGAGGTGGCAGGATTGAAGGCGTCGGTCCTCCAGCAACAGCAGCAATTACAACTGACCGCAAGCCCAGCGGTTGCTACTGGTAACCAGGTTGTTGCGGAACCCAAGGTCCCTCTCCCTGACAGATTTTCTGGGGGAAGGGACAAGTTTTTGACATTCCGTGAGGCCTGTAAATTATATTTTAAACTGCGCCCTTACTCCTCTGGTAATGAAGAACAGCGGGTGGGGGTTGTTATTTCACTGCTGCAGGGGGACCCGCAGTCCTGGGCGTTCTCTTTACCTACTGATTCCCAGGCTCTTCGGTCAGTGGATGAGTTTTTCGGGGCCTTGGGTCTCATATATGACGACCCTGACCGAGTCGCACTGGCTGAATCAAGATTACGGAGACTCCTACAAGGAGAGCGGCCGGTAGAGGAGTATTGCTCTGACTTCAGTAGGTGGGCTACGGATACACAATGGAACGACCCGGCTCTCAGGAGTCAGTTCTGCTCTGGGTTATCCGAAAGGGTTAAGGATGCGCTTGCATTATATGAGACCCCCTTTTCCCTTGATGCGGTTATGTCCCTTTCTATCCGAATAGATAGACGCCTTAGGGACAGGTTAAAAAAACCGGAGCCATTGGTAACCCCTCCCAAGCAGCAGTTAGTCTGTACGGACTTAGACGAGCCTATGCAACTAGGAGGAACTACTCGTCAGGTCCGTCCACCTGAGGCTCGCCGTAGGCGTGGGGTTTGTTTTTTTTGTGGGGAGAGGGGTCATTTCATTAATGTCTGTCCTTCTTTCCTCAGAAACAAAAGACCGTCGGAAAACTACTAACCCCAGGCTGTGTGGAGGATGTCAGCCAGGGGGTATACGTTTCCTCCATACGTACATCGCAATTTGTGTTACCAGCGGTTATTGTTTTTGGTGATAAGACGGAGACTATTTCTTTCTTTCTAGACAGTGGAACAGGGGTAAATTTGATAGATGCCCATTTTGCCCGCACTATGGGTTTGTCTCTCTGTACGCTACAGAGACCTATTCCCATATTCGCTATTGATTCTGCTCCTCTGTCTCAGAGAAACCTCACCCACATTGTTCATAATTTACACCTTCGGGTAGGGGACCACCATAACGAGATGCTTTCATGTTATGTTCTGGAGGGGCTTCCCACTCCGGTAGTGCTGGGTCTTCCCTGGTTGGTAGAGCACAATCCAGTGGTGGATTGGCAGGCCAGGGAGATATTGGAGTGGAGTGAGCAGTGCAGAGAAAATAGCTTAAATAGCAATTGCTTAGTCGCCTCCATAACTACCCTACCTACATTTATTTCGGATTTTGAGGACGTTTTTTCTGAAAAGGGTTGTCAGAAGTTACCACCTCATCGTCCTTATGATTGCCCGGTTAAACTTATTCCAGGCGCAAAATTACCCAAGACCAGGTTATATAATCTTTCAGGTCCAGAGAGACAAGCCATGAAAGATTATATCTCCGAGAGCTTGGCTAAGGGACACATCAGACCCTCTTCTTTACCCGTGGCTGCAGGGTTTTTCTTCGTTAAAAAGAAAGATGGGGGCCTGCGTCCTTGCCTAGATTTTCGCGAATTAAATCGGATAACCATCCGAGACCCATACCCTCTTCCTCTCATTCCTGACCTGTTTAACCAGATTGCGGGTGCTAGGTGGTTCTCCAAACTTGATCTTAGGGGGGCCTACAATCTGATTCGTATTAAGGAGGGGGATGAGTGGAAGACAGCTTTTAACACCCCTGAGGGGCATTATGAAAATCTAGTTATGCCTTTCGGTCTGACCAATGCTCTTGCCGTCTTTCAACATTTCGTTAATGACATTTTTAGTCATCTAATCGGCAGGTTTGTGGTAATATACCTAGATGATATTTTAATTTATTCGTCTGATCTGAGAACACATGAGGTGCATGTCAGACAAGTACTGCAGGTCCTACGGATGAATAAATTATATGCTAAAATTGAAAAATGTGTCTTCGCCGTTCAGGAGATACAATTCCTAGGTTATTTTTTATCTGCTTCAGGTTTCCGTATGGATCCTAGGAAGGTCCAGGCAATTTTAGATTGGGATCTTCCTGAGAACCTCAAAGCACTGCAACGGTTCTTGGGCTTTGCGAATTTCTATAGGAAATTCATAAAAAATTATTCACTTATTGTAAAACCCCTTACTGACATGACTAAGAAGGGGACTGATTTTTCTAAATGGTCTGACGCCGCTAAAGTTGCTTTTTCCTCTCTAAAAGAGAGGTTTACTTCAGCACCTGTACTAGTCCAACCTGATGTCTCTCAGCCTTTTATTGTTGAAGTCGATGCGTCAGAGGTGGGAGTGGGGGCGGTGCTGTCTCAGGGTCCTTCTCCTGGCAAATGGCGTCCTTGTGCTTTCTTTTCTAAAAAACTATCTGCAGCAGAAAAGAACTACGATATTGGCAATAGGGAACTATTAGCTATTAAACTAGTGTTTGAAGAATGGCGTCACTTTTTAGAGGGGGGCAGTCCACCCCGTCACTGTGATTACGGACCACAAAAATCTTCTGTACCTCGAATCAGCTAAGCGTCTCACCCCTAGACAAGCTAGGTGGTCGCTATTTTTTACCAGGTTTAACTTTGTGATTACCTATCGTCCTGGGGCAAAGAATACCAAGGCTGATGCACTATCTCGTTGTTTCCCTGGAGGGGGTAATGTGAGTGATCCGGTGCCCATTCTTCAAAGAGGAGTGGTTGTTTCTGCGGTACACTCTGTTCTGGAGGGGAAGGTGTTAGAGGCCCAGGGGGACGCCCCGGTCTCTTGCCCCTCAGAGAAATTGTTTGTACCGTTGAACCTGCGTTTCGAATTATTAAAGGAACATCATAATTCGGCACTTGCTGGGCACCCGGGTAGTAAAGCAACCTTGGAGCTATTGTCTCGTCGTTTTTGGTGGCCAAGTTTGCGTCAGGATGTATTGGATTTTGTGTCTTCTTGTTCTACCTGTGCGCGCGCAAAAGTTTCACATACACGTCCTGCAGGGTCTCTATTACCACTCGTCATTCCCAATAGACCATGGACACAATTGTTTGGTCTTACCTTTGTCTGCGGGTAAAACTGTTATTTTGGTAGTAGTGGACAGTTTTAGCAAAATGGTACACTTCATTGCGTTACCCGCACTACCTAATGCTAAGACTCTTGCTCAGGTATTCGTCAGTGAAATCGTGAAGCTTCACGGGGTCCCCTCCGATGTTGTTTCGGATCGGGGTACCCAGTTTATTTCTAAATTTTGGAAAGCTTTTTGTTCCCGTTTGGGGGTACACTTGTCCTTTTCCTCAGCTTTCCATCCTCAGTCGAATGGACAGACTGAGCGTACCAACCAAAACCTGGAGACATATCTAAGATGTTTTGTGTCTGAAAACCAAGAGTTGCGGTCATCATATTTACCGTTAGCTGAGTTTGCCATAAATAATCGTCGTCAGGAATCCACTGGCAAGTCACCATTTCTTGGTGCATATGGTTTTCATCCCCAATTCTGTACTTTCTGGGGTTCCCGAAGAGGAACGGTTTTCGTCATCTCTTTCATCGGTATAGCAGAAGGTGAAAGCTAACTTGAAAAATATGGGAGGTAAATACAAATGCATGGCTGATAAGAGACGGTCGCCAGGTCCGGACCTAGGAGTGAATGACTATGTGTGGTTGTCTACTAGGAATATTAAATTGAAGGTTCCCTATTGGAAACTGGGTCCAAGGTTTATTGGTCCTTACAAAATTGTAGCCATCGTCAACCCCGTGGCTTTTCGCCTGGAGTTACCTCAGACTTTTAAAATCCATAATGTCTTTCATAAGTCGTTACTCAAGAAATATGTTCCACCTCCAGAACCATCACCGCTGCCACCCCCTCCTGTTGTTGTGGATGGTAATCTAGAATTTCAGATATCCAAAATTGTTAATTCTCGTCGGGTACGCCGCTCTCTTCAATATCTGGTGCATTGGAGAGGTTACGTTCCCGAGGAAAGAATGTGGGTTCCTGCATCTGAGGTAAACGCCGACAGGCTAGTTCGGGTTTTTCATGCCTCTCATCCTGAGAGACCTGGTCCTGAGTGTCCGGAGGCCCCTCGTAGAGAGGAAGGGTACTGTCACGAGGGTGTCATGAACCACGCCTGACTCCGTTATACCCGGGGTCAGGAAGTCGCAGCGGTTGGCTGCGCGCTCTATGTAAGATAGGGCTGTTTCCTTATGGTAGCTTTCTGGGTTTGCTTTGCAAACCCTTTTGGCTCACTCAGGATCCGTAGCTCCTTCTCCTCAGCTGTTCCTTGTCCAGCACTCCCAAACTCCTTATATTCCCCTCGCACACTTCTCTGGTTGTCAGATATAGAGCTTCCTGCCTGGACATCTATTCTAAACCTCTGGAGCTGTGTTGCTGCGTTCTCTGGTTGTTGGTCCAGAACGCTACCCTCCGGATCCCTGTTGGACCTTTGTGGTCTGCTGTGGTCGCCCACCTGGGTGTATGTGTTTGTCTGTATTGTCTGTCCTCTCCCTGGTGTTTCCCTCTTAGTGTCAGTGGTGCGGACTAGCGATCCCACCTATCTAGGGCTCATTTTAGGGAAAGCCAGGGTTTAGGCACGTGATCGCCGCACAGGTGAGGAACCCGTCTAGGGACATCAGGGCAGTCAGGTGCCAGCCGCAAGGTGAGTCAGGGGTCACCACCTTTCCCTCTCCCTTGGGCAGGGCTTTCCCTTTTCCCTTCCTGTGCGTGACGCCGGTCATTACACAATTAAAATCCAGTCCGGAATTTGACCCCACCTGGCTGCAAATCAGCCCAGCAGCACACACTGGGAGGAAGATACCTGTTTTCCCAGACCATTACCCTCACTGTGTCACAGAGGCTACAATGTCCACTACTGTTTTTTAAAGAATATTACTATAGTCTCATAGGGAGTATAGTAATACATGGATTGCTGATCTCCACTGCTGACCAAAATAGGAACAGCACCTCTAATACGCTGGGTATCTTCAGAGAGACCCAGCCTATTAGAAATAATGACCGGCATCCCCGATTGCCGCACAGAGATGCTGGTCTTAACCCGGAAGCACGGGGTTCTAGGTTTTTCACCTTTTAGATGCTGTGATCACACTTCATCACGGCATCTAAAGGCTGTAATATCCGCAATCGGCATTATTGCTGGTAGCAAACATTAGCCGCGGGCTTCTGCTATTGAAACTGCAGAGACACGCCAACTATGACGCCCGCTGCAGATGCCACTGGGCGACATTTTTAAACACTTTTAGAAAATTTGTGGCCTTTGGCACACTGCAATGGAAAGTCCCCGGAAGGAAATATTTCTCCTAGAAGGGCATCCCAGAGCTATATGGCCATGTTCAGCGGCAAGTAAATATATCTCTGGCACACAGTGTCGGTGCCCAGATACATCTGACCACAGGCATGGGGTCTAGAAAACACGGGCAGTGAAGAAACATAACTTTTACTGCCCACTGGGTGAACCTTTGAACGGCCGTCAAGCATGTAAACCGTGGCAACCGTGTGGATTTGGTGTTACCGCCACGGATTGCATGCAGGCCTGCATCTTCTTCTAATCCTCCTACTCCATCATCTGTCTCCTCCTCGGCTCACTCCTTCTTTTCCACTGCTACGACTTCTTGCGCTGCACCCCCAAGCTTTAAAGAACCTATTTTATGTGCCAGGTGAGATGTTGCCATGCTGTGCTGCCGCTGTTGTGCCTGGAAGCCAAGAGCCACACTGGTCCTGCACTGCTGTCAGCTCTGCGTGGCTAACCCCACTCAATTTGACAGTTGGTAAAGTGGTGTGCGACAACGGTGCCAATCTGCTGAGCGTACTGAAACAAGGCAAAATGACACACGTGCCGTGCATGGTACACGTCCTGAACTTAGTTGTGCAGCAATTCGTTGCCAAATACCCTGGGGTCCAGGACGTCTTGCAGCAGGCGAGGAACATCTCTGGCCATTTTAAAAGATTTTACACGGCCATGGCTCACCTTGCTGATGTTAAGCGGCTACGCCACCTGCCCGACAGACGTCTGATTTGTGACTGCCCGACGCGCTGGAACTCCAGTAAAATTGTTATCCAGTGTCTAATGTACCTCGAGCCACATAATTACTTGTTCTTTTCTGTCAGGTGAATGCCAAATTTTGGGGTCTGTACTCCTTTTATTCAGTGACCACCTAATGTACCTCCAGCCACATAATCCCTTGTTCTTTACTGTCACATGAATGCCTAATTTTTGGGGCCTGTACTGGCCTACAGTAATAATGTTATCCAGTGACCGTCTAATATACCTCCAGTCACATAATTACTTGTTCTTTTCTGTCAGGTTAATGCCAAATTTTGAGCCTGTACTCCACTGGCCTACAGTAAAATTGTTATCCAGTGACCGTCTAATATACCTCCAGCCACATAATCACTTCTTCTTTTCTGTCAGGTAAATGTCTTTTTTGGGGGGCCTGTACACCACTGGCCTACAGTAAAATTGTTAATCAGTGACCGCCTAATGTACCTCCATCCATATAATCACTTGTTCTTTTCTGTCAGGAGAAAGCCTAATTTTTAAGGCCTGTACTCCTGTTATTCAGTGATCGACTAATGTACCTCCAGCCACATAATCACTTGTTCTTTACTGTCAGGTGAATGCCAAATTTTTTGGGCCTTTAACGGCCTACAGTAAAATTGTTATCCAATGACAGTCTAATATACCTCCAGCCACATAATCACTTGTTCTTTTCTGTCAGGTGAATGCCTAATATTTGAATACTGTACTCCACTGGCCTACAGTAAAATTGTTATTCAGTGAGTGCCTAAGGTACCTCCGGCCACATACTCACTTGTTCTTTTCTATCAGGTGAATGCCTAATTTTTGGGGACTGTACTCCACAGGTCTACAGTTTAATTGTTATTTAATGACCGCCTAATGTACCTCTAGCGACGTAATCACTTGTTCTTTTCTGTCAGGTGGATGCCTAATTTTTGGGGCCTGTACTGGCCTACAGTAAAATAGTTATCCAGTGACCGTCTAATATACCTCCAGCCACATAATCACTTGTTCTTTTCAGTTAGGTGAATGCCTAATTTTTGGGGCCTGTACTGGCCTACAGTAAAATTGTTATCCAGTGAGAGTCTAATAAACCTCCGGCCAAATAATCACTTGTTCTTTTCTGTCAGGTGAATGCCTAATTTTTGGGGCCTATACTCCACTGGCCTACAGAAAAATTGTTATTCAGTGACCGCCTAATTTACCTCCAGCCACATAATCACTTGTTCTTTTTTGTCAGGTGAATGCCTAATGTTTGGGGCCTATACTCCACTGGCCTACAGAAAAATTGTTATTCAGTGACCGCCTAATGTACCTTCAGCCACATAATCACTTGTTCTTTACTGTAAGGTGAATGCCTAATTTTTTGGGCCTGTAACGGCCTACAGTAAAATTGTTATCCAATTACAGTCTAATATACCTCCAGCCACATAATTACTTTTTCTTTTCTGTCAGGTGAATGCCAAATTTTTTTGGCCTGTACTCTACTGGCCTACAGTAAAATTGTTATCCGGTAACCGTCTAATATACCTCCAGCCACATAATCACTTGTTCTTTTCTGTCAGGTGAATGTCTAATTTTTGGATACTGTACTCCACTGGCCTACAGTAAAATTGTTAATCAGTGACCGCCTAAGGTACCTCCAGCCACATAATTACATGTTTTTTTCTGTCAGGTGAATGCCTAATTTTTGGGGACTGTACTCCACAGGTCTACAGTAAAATTATTATTCAATGACCGCCTAATGTACCTCCAGCTACATAATCACTTGTTCTTTTCTGTCAGGTGAATGCCTAATTTTTGGGGACTGTACTCCACTGGCCTACAGTAAAATTGTTATTCAGTGACGGGCTAATGTAGCTCCAGCCACATAATCACTTGTTCTTTTCTGTTAGGTTAATGCCTAATTTTTGGGGCCTGTACTGGCCTACAGTAAAATAGATATCCAGTGAGAGTCTAATATACCTCCGGCCACATACTCACTTGTTCTTTTCTGACAGGTGAATGCCTAATTTTTGGGGCCTGTACTGGCCTACAGTAAAATTGTTATCCAGTGACCGTCTAATATACCTCTAGACACATAATCATTTGTTCTTTTCTGTCAAGTGAATGCCTAATTTTTTGGGCCTATACTCCACTGGCCTACAGAAAAATTGTTATTCAGTGACCGCCTAATGTACCTCCAGCCACATAATCACTTGTTCTTTACTGTCAGGTGAATGCCTAATTTTTTGGGCCTGTAACGGCCTACAGTAAAATTGTTATCCAAATACAGTCTAATATACCTCCAGCCACATAATTACTTTTTCTTTTCTGTCAGGTGAATGCCAAATTTTTTTGGCCTGTACTCTACTGGCCTACAGTAAAATTGTTATCCAGTAACCGTCTAATATACCTCCAGCCACATAATCACTTGTTCTTTTCTGTCAGGTGAATGTCTAATTTTTGGATACCGTACTCCACTGGCCTACAGTAAAATTGTTAATCAGTGACCGCCTAAGGTACCTCCAGCCACATAATTACATGTTCTTTTCTGTCAGGTGAATGCCTAATTTTTGGGGACTGTACTCCACAGTTCTACAGTAAAATTATTATTCAATGACCGCCTAATGTACCTCCAGCCACATAATCACTTGTTCTTTTCTGTCAGGTGAATGCCTAATTTTTGGGGACTGTACTCCACTGGCCTACAGTAAAATTGTTATTCAGTGACGGGCTAATGTAGCTCCAGCCACATAATCACTTGTTCTTTTCTGTTAGGTTAATGCCTAATTTTTGGGGCCTGTACTGGCCTACAGTAAAATAGATATTCAGTGAGAGTCTAATATACCTCCGGCCACATACTCACTTGTTCTTTTCTGACAGGTGAATGCCTAATTTTTGTGGCCTGTACTGGGCTATAGTAAAATTGTTATCCAGTGACCGTCTAATATACCTCCAGCCACATAATCATTTGTTCTTTTCTGTCAGGTGAAAGCCTAATTTTTGGGGCCTGTACTCCTGTTATTCAGTGATCGACTAATGGACCTCCAGCCACATAATCACTTGTTCTTTACTGTCAGGTGAATGCCAAATTTTTTGGGCCTTTAACGGCCTACAGTAAAATTGTTATCCAATGACAGTCTAATATACCTCCAGCCACATAATCACTTGTTCTTTTCTGTCAGGTGAATGCCTAATATTTGGATACTGTACTCCACTGGCCTACAGTAAAATTGTTATTCAGTGACTGCCTAAGGTACCTCCGGCCACATACTCACTTGTTCTTTTCTGTCAGGTGAATGCCTAATTTTTGGGGACTGTACTCCACAGGTCTACAGTAAAATAGTTTTTTAATGACCGCCTAATGTACCTCTAGCGACGTAATCACTTGTTCTTTTCTGTTAAGTGGATGCCTAATTTTTGGGGCCTGTACTGGCCTACAGTAAAATAGTTATCCAGTGAGAGTCTAATATACCTCCGGCCAAATAATCACTTGTTCTTTTCTGTCAGGTGAATGCCTAATTTTTGGGGCCTGTACTGGCCTACAGTAAAATTGTTATCCAGTGACCGTCTAATATACCTCTAGACACATAATCACTTGTTCTTTTCTGTCAGGTGAATGCCTAATTTTTGGGGCCTATACTCCACTGGCCTACAGAAAAATTGTTATTCAGTGACCTCCTAATGTACCTCCAGCCACATAATCACTTGTTCTTTTTTGTCAGGTGAATGCCTAATGTTTGGGGCCTGTACTCCACTGTCCTATAGTGAAATTGTTATTCAGTGATCGCCTAATGTACCTTCAGCCACATAATCACTTGTTCTTTACTGTAAGGTGAATGCCTAATTTTTTGGGCCTGTAACGTCCTACAGTAAAATTGTTATCCAATTACAGTCTAATATACCTCCAGACACATAATTACTTTTTCTTTTCTGTCAGGTGAATGCCAATTTTTTTTGGCCTGTACTCTACTGGCCTACAGTAAAATTGTTATCCAGTAACCGTCTAATATACCTCCAGCCACATAATCACTTGTTCTTTTCTGTCAGGTGAATGTCTAATTTTTGGATACTGTACTCCACTGGCCTACAGTAAAATTGTTAATCAGTGACCGCCTAAGGTACCTCCAGCCACATAATTACATGTTCTTTTCTATCAGGTGAATGCCTAATTTTTGGGGACTGTACTCCACAGGTCTACAGTAAAATTATTATTCAATGACCGCCTAATGTACCTCCAGCCACATAATCACTTGTTCTTTTCTGTCAGGTGAATGCCTAATTTTTGGGGACTGTACTCCACTGGCCTACAGTAAAATTGTTATTCAGTGACGGGCTAATGTAGCTCCAGCCACATAATCACTTGTTCTTTTCTGTTAGGTTAATGCCTAATTTTTGGGGCCTGTACTGGCCTACAGTAAAATAGATATCCAGTGAGAGTCTAATATACCTCCGGCCACATACTCACTTGTTCTTTTCTGACAGGTGAATGCCTATGTCCTGAACTTAGTTGTGCAGCAATTCGTTGCCAAATACCCCGGGGTCCAGGACGTCTTGCAGCAGGCGAGGAACATCTCTGGCCATTTTAAAAGATTTTACACGGCCATGGCTCGCCTTGCTGATGTTAAGCGGCTACGCCACCTGCCAGACAGACGTCTGATTTGTGACTGCCCGACGCGCTGGAACTCCAGTAAAATTGTTATCCAGTGTCTAATGTACCTCCAGCCACATAATTACTTGTTCTTTTCTGTCAGGTGAATGCCAAATTTTGGGGCCTGTACTCCTGTTATTCAGTGACCACCTAATGTACCTCCAGCCACATAATCTCTTGTTCTTTACTGTCACATGAATGCCTAATTTTTGGGGCCTGTACTTGCCTACAGTAATAATGTTATCCAGTGACCGTCTAATATACCTCCAGCCACATAATTACTTGTTCTTTTCTATCAGGTTAATGCCAAATTTTGAGCCTGTACTCCACTGGCCTACAGTAAAATTGTTAATCAGTGACCGCCTAATGTACCTCCATCCATATAATCACTTGTTCTTTTTTGTCAGGTGAAAGCCTAATTTTTGGGGCCTATACTGGCCTATATTAAAATAGTTATCCAGTGACCGTCTAATATACCTCCAGCCACATAATCACTTGTTCTTTTCAGTCAGGTGAATGCCTAATTTTCGGGTCCTGTACTGGCCTACAGTAAAATTGTTATCCAGTGACCGTCTAATATACCTCCAGACACATAATAACTTGTTCCTTTCTGTCAGGTGAATGCCTAATTTTTGGGGCCTGTACTGGCCTACAGTAAAATTGTTATCCAGTGAGAGTCTAATATACAATACAGACCAAAAGTTTGGACACACCTTCTTATTCAAAGAGTTCTCTTTATTTTCATGACTATGAAGGCATCAAAACTATGAATTAACACATGTGGAATTATATACATAACAAACAAGTGTGAAACAACTGAAAATATGTCATATTCTAGGTTCTTCAAAGTAGCCACCTTTTGCTTTGATTACTTCTTTGCACACTCTTGGCATTCTCTTGATGAGCTTCAAGAGGTAGTCCCCTGAAATGGTTTTCACTTCACAGGTGTGCCCTGTCAGGTTTAATAAGTGGGATTTCTTGCCTTATAAATGGGGTTGGGACCATCAGTTGTGTTGAGGAGAAGTCAGGTGGATACACAGCTGATAGTCCTACTGAATAGACTGTTAGAATTTGTATTATTGCAAGAAAAAAGCAGCTAAGTAAATAAAAATGAGTGGCCATCATTACTTTAAGAAATGAAGGTCAGTCAGTCAGCCAAAAAATTGGGAAAACGTTGAAAGTAAGGGACTACCTCTTGAAGGTCATCAAGAGAATGCCAAGAGTGTGCAAAGCAGTAATCAAAGCAAAAGGTGGCTACTTTGAAGAACCTAGAATATGACATATTTTCAGTTGTTTCACACTTGTTTGTTATGTATATAATTCCACATGTGTTAATTCATAGTTTTGATGCCTTCATAGTCATGAAAATAAAGAAAACTCTTTGAATGAGAAGGTGTGTCCAAACTTTTGGTCTGTACTGTATATATACACACACACCACCCTGGGGGCACTATAGATAAGGGTGTGTCTAGTATATATATATATATATATATATATATATATATATTTATATATATAGATAAAAACCATCATGCCTGGCCACAATATAAGGGAATATATATACACTCACCTAAAGAATTATTAGGAACACCATACTAATACGGTGTTGGACCCCCTTTTGCCTTCAGAACTGCCTTAATTCTACGTGGCATTGTTTCAACAAGGTGCTGATAGCATTCTTTAGAAATGTTGGCCCATATTGATAGGATAGCATCTTGCAGTTGATGGAGATTTGAGGGATGCACATCCAGGGCACGAAGCTCCTGTTCCACCACATCCCAAAGATGCTCTATTGGGTTGAGATCTGGTGACTGTGGGGGCCATTTTAGTACAGTGAACTCATTGTCATGTTCAAGAAACCAATTTGAAATGATTCGAGCTTTGTGACATGGTGCATTATCCTGCTGGAAGTAGCCATCAGAGGATGGATACATGTTCTCATTCTGTTTACGCCAAATTCGGACTCTACCATTTGAATGTCTCAACAGAAATCGAGACTTATCAGACCAGGCAACATTTCAACAGTCCAATTTTGGGGAGCTTGTGCAAATTGTAGCCTCTTTTTCCTATTTGTAGTGGAGATGAGTGGTACCCGGTGGGGTCTTCTGCTGTTGTAGCCCATCCGCCTCAAGGTTGTGGTTAGTTCAGTCAACGTTGCTCTTCTATCAGCTTGAATCAGTCGGCCCATTCTCCTCTGACCTCTAGCATCCATAAGGCATTTTTGCCCACAGGACTGCCGCATACTGGATGTTTTTCCCTTTTCACACCATTCTTTGTAAACCCTAGAAATGGTTGTGCGTGAAAATCCCAGTAACTGAGCAGATTGTGAAATACTCAGACCGGCTCGTCTGGCACCAACAACCATGCCACGCTCAAAATTGCTTAAATCACCTTTCATTCCCATTCTGACATTCAGTTTGGAGTTCAGGAGATTGTCTTGACCAGGACTACACCCCTAAATGCATTGAAGCAACTGCCATGTGATTGGTTGACTAGATAATTGCATTAATGAGAAATAGAACAGGTGCTCCTAATAATTCTTTAGGTGAGTGTATATGTATATACACCCCCCCCTGGGGGCACTATAGATAAGGGTGTGTCTAGTATATATATATATATATATATATATATATATATTTATATATATAGATAAAAACCATCATGCCTGGCCACAATATAAGGGAATATATATGTATATACACACCACCCTGGGGGCACTATAGATGAGGGTGTGTGTAGTATATATATATATATATATATATATATATATATATATTTATATCTATAGATAAAAACCATCATGCCTGGCCACAATATAAGGGAATATATATGTATATACACACCACCCTGGGGGCACTATAGATGAGGGTGTGTGTAGCACTATAGATAAGGCTGTGTGTAGTATATATATATATATATATATATAAAAACCATCATGGCCACAATATAAGGGAATATATATGTATATACACACCACCCTGGGGCCACTATAGATAAGTGTGTGTGTAGTATATACACTGCTCAAAAAAATAAAGGGAACACATAAATAACACATCCTAGATCTGAATTAATTTAATATTCTTCTGAAATACTTTGTTCTTTACATAGTTGAATGTGCTGACAACAAAATCACACAAAAAAAAAATATGGAAATCAAATTTTTTAACCCATGGAGGTCTGGATTTGGAGTCACCCTCAAAATTAAAGTGGAAAAACACACTACAGGCTCAACCAACTTTGATGTAATGTCTTTAAAACAAGTCAAAATGAGGCTCAGTAGTGTGTGTGGCCTCCACGTGCCTGTATGACCTCCCTACAACGCCTGTGCATGCTCCTGATGAGGTGGCGGACGGTCTCCTGAGGGATCTCCTCTCAGACCTGGACTAAAGCATCTGCCAACTCCTGGACAGTCTGTGGTGCAACGTGACGTTGGTGGATAGAGCGAGACGTGATGTCCCAGATGTGCTCAATTGGATTCAGGTCTGGAGAACGGGCGGGCCAGTCCATAGCATCAATGCCTTCGTCTTTCAGGAACTGCTGACACACTCCAGCCACATGAGGTCTAGCATTGTCTTGCATTAGGAGGAACCCAGGGCCAACCGCACCAGCATATGGTCTCACAAGGGGTCTGAGGATCTCATCTCGGTACCTAATGGCAGTCAGGCTACCTCTGGCGAGCACATGGAGGGCTGTGCGGCCCTCCAAAGAAATGCCACCCCACACCATTACTGACCCAATGCCAAACCGGTCATGCTGGAGGATGTTGCAGGCAGCAGAACGTTCTCCACAGCGTCTCCAGACTCTGTCACGTCTGTCACATGTGCTCAGTGTGAACCTGCTTTCATCTGTGAAGAGCACAGGGCGCCAGTGGCAAATTTACCAATCTTGGTGTTTTCTGGCAAATGCCAAACGTCCTGCACGGTGTTGGGCTGTAAGCACAACCCCCACCTGTGGACGTCGGGCCCTCATATCACCCTCATGGAGTCTGTTTCTGACCGTTTGAGCAGACACATGCACATTTGTGGCCTGCTGGAGGTCATTTTGCAGGGCTCTGGCAGTGCTCCTCCTGTTCCTCCTTGCACAAAGGCGGAGGTAGCGGTCCTGCTGCTGGGTTGTTGCCCTCCTACGGCCTCCTCCACATCTCCTGATGTACTGGCCTGTCTCCTGGTAGCACCTCCATGCTCTGGACACTACGCTAACAGACACAGCAAACCTTCTTGCCACAGCTCGCATTGATGTGCCATCCTGGATAAGCTGCACTACCTGAGCCACTTGTGTGGGTTGTAGACTCCGTCTCATGCTACCACTAGAGTGAAAGCACCAGCAGCATTCAAAAGTGACCAAAACATCAGCCAGGAAGCATAGGAACTGAGAAGTGGTCAGGTCACCACCTGCAGAACCACTCCTTTATTGGGGGTGTCTTGCTAATTGCCTATAATTTCCACCTGTTGTCTATCCCATTTTGCACAACAGCATGTGAAATTGATTGTCACTCAGTGTTGCTTCCTAAGTGGACAGTTTGATTTCACAGAAGTGTGATTGACTTGGAGTTACATTGTGTTGTTTAAGTGTTCCCTTTATTTTTTTGAGCAGTGTATATATATATATATATATATATATATTTATATATGTATAGATAAAAACCATCATGCAGGGCCACAATATAAGGGAATATATATATACATACCACCCTGGGGGCACTATAGATAAGGGTGTGTGTAGTATATATATATATATATATATATATATATATATATACACATGATTTATCTATTTTTTTACTAGCTATATTACATATACATTTACCACTGTGTGCACAAACATCCCCGGCTAGTGGTAAAACTCACGTGCACTCTTGGTTCACCCGGACATGCATCCCCGCATAGTGGTAAAACTCACATGCACTCTCGGTTCACCCGGACATGCATCCCCGCATAGTGGCAAAAGTCACATGCACACCCGATTCATGCAGACATGCATCCCCGGCTAGTGGCAAAACTCACATGCACACCCGGTTCATACGGACATGCATTACCCCCAAAGTAGCAAATGTCACATGCACACCCGGTTCATGCGGACATGCATCCCCGCATAGTGGCAAAACTCACATGCACATTCGGTTCATGCGGACATGCATTACCCCCAAAGTAGAAAATGTCACATGCACACCCGGTTCATGCGGACATGCATCCCCGCATAGTGGCAAAATTCACATGCACACCCGGTTCATGCGGACATGCATCCCCGCATAGTGGCAAAAGTCACATGCACAACCGGTTCATGTAGACATGCATCCCCGCATAGTGGCAAAATTCACATGCACACCCGGTTCATGCGGACATGCATCCACGCATAGTGGTAAAACTCACATTCACACCCGGTTCATGCGGACATGCAATACCCCCAAAGTAGCAAATATCACATGCACACCCGGTTCATGCGGACATGCAATACCCCCAAAGTAGCAAATGTCACATGCACACCCGGTTCATACGGACATGCATCCCCGCATAGTGGCAAAATTCACATGCACACCCGGTTCATGCGGACATGCATCCCCGCATAGTGGCAAAATTCACATGCACACCTGGTTCATGCGGACATGCATCCCCGCATAGTGGTAAAATTCACATGCACACCTGGTTCATGCGGACATGCATCCACGCATAGTGGTAAAACTCACATGCACACCCGGTTCATGCGGACATGCAATACCCCCAAAGTAGCAAATGTCACATGCACACCCGGTTTATGCGGACATGCATCCCCGCATAGTGGCAAAATGCACATGCACACCCGGTTCATGCAGACATGCATCCCCGCATAGTGGCAAAAGTCACATGCACAACCGGTTCATGCGGACATGCATCCACGCATAGTGGCAACATTCACATGCACACCCGGTTCATGCGGACATGCATCCCCGCATAGTGGCAAAATTCACATGCACACTCGGTTCATGCGGACATGCATCCCCGCATAGTGGCAAAAGTCACATGCACACCCGGTTCATGCGGACATGCATCCCCGCCTAGTAGTAAAAGTCACATGCATTCTTTAATAATCTGTATCAAAAAGACAGGTTCAATAGATGAAATAATATATCGAATTTGTTATGTAAACTGTGATATATTGTTCTTAATTTTCATCAATGATTTTTTTTTTGTTATTTAGGTTTGCGTTATTGTACTTTCGGTTTTGGATTTTGTGGAGACTACAATATTACATGTAAGTCAAACAATAATATTTGATATATACTCAATACGTTATCCAAATTTTTTTTTTCCAATACTTTTTAATTTAGTTAATGTTAAAAAAAAAAAATTTTGATTAATTTTTTTTTTTTTTAGATTAAATATTCCAGCTTGTATTATAAATCGGTGTCTGAGCAAAAGTGGAAAAAAAGGCCAAGATGAGGATATACAACTGCACCATTTTCCTAAGGACCTTGCTAGGATTACATTGTGGTTGCAGAATATGAACCAGTGTTTTGAAAATATTCACAGTTTGGCTGAAAGAATTTTGCAAGGAACGCTTCAAAATAAATATAGAATTTGCTCATTGCATTTTACTGCTGATTCATATATGATCGATGCAAGAGGAAGGACTCTGAGATCAGAAGCGGTTCCTACAATTTTCACAATGACCAACGCTGGTGAAAAAGTAATAGAGGAAAACTTACAGAAACTACGTCCATCAACCCGAAAACGAAAATTAGCGAAAACAAACTCTGAGTTTGTCCCGAAGTTTGTCCCGAAGTTTGTCCCGAAGTTTGTCCCGGAGTTTGTCCCGGAGTTTTTCACCGAATGTATCTACAGTATGTTGAAGAAAATCGCTCCAGTGCAGCTGAGGCCTTATCCATTGTACAATTCTGTGAAACAGGGACCCAAACGGACTTGTCACTGTTGAATATGCAAATTATCATGAATAATGGTCAGGTTATCTGTCAGGATCTTCAAACGGAAAATCAAACTACTGTCAAGGACATAAACAAACGTTTTCAATCCACACCGCTGACCAAGGTGACAACCACCGTCTTTGCTAATACAACGTTTAATGATTCCCCAGTGAAGAAACCTCCTAATCTCGTTCCAGAATTATACAATGTTTCGGAGGACATAATGTTTGAAGGAATAGAGCCGTTATCTCCAATTGGTAGTGAACCTAAAGAGGAAGGATTTTCACCTAAAGAATATATTCAAAATGTATCTTTTTGCCCAAATAGTCCAAAAGATGCAAGCTATGTCCCTGAGTTTCCGAGCATGGATTCCTCCAAAATCCATGATTGTGGATTTATTTTTCGCAAGCTACGGAAGCTTCCAACATTATCCGTTGAGGCAGAAGATGAACGTACTATTGTGAATGAAAGAAAATGTATTGTCTTCCAATCTTGTTTAGACCAATTGGTGAGAAAAGTAAAGTGTCAGCAAGATGAAGACTGCAACTTCATGGTCCAATCTTTCAAAAAAATAACTGAAGGAACGTATTGTAAAATTATTGGGCAATGTTTTCAAGGACACAGATTCACGATCTTTGCCGGTAATATCCTAACTGCCGCTGCAATTCTATGTAGTGGACAAAATTTTATGAAGACTCTTGAATTTTTAAATCTACTTGGCATGGTGACTATTAGTGAAAAAAGTTACTATCGTTATCAGTCCCTCTTCCTTTTTCCCGCTGTTGATAATGCATGGAGTGCTGAGAAAATAGGACTTGAATCTGCCTTCCAAGGAAGATCACTTTGTGTTGCGGGAGATGGACAGTGCGATAGCCCGGGCCATAGTGCGATAGCCCGGGCCATAGTGCTAAGTACTGTGTGTACACTCTCATGAACACCGTCAATAATAAAATTTATGATTTTGAGGTGGTTCAAAAAACACAGTGCACGTCTTCTGTGGCCATGGAGAAATTTGGTTTTCAAACAGCAATGAAATGGGTTCAGTGCAATGGTGCGAAAATCAAAATTTTTGCTTCGGACAGACATGTCAGCATTAGAAAATTAATGCGTACGGACTATGCCAGTATTAAACACCAATTCGATGTCTGGCACTACGCTAAATCAATTTAAAAAAAATTGCACAATGCTAGCAAAATGAAATTTTGCAAGGAAATCACACCGTGGGTAGACAAGATCAGCCTTAATTTTTGGTGGTGCGTCAAGACCTGCGAAAACGATGAGGATTTATTGAAAGAAAAATGGTTTTCTTTGCTCCATCATATAGCTGATGAGCACCAGTGGCAAGGAACACTGTACACGGAATGCCAACACGGTCCACTAGAAGAAAATGAGGAGGACAAAATTTTTTGGCTTGCTAAATCCTGCGTATAAAAACATTCCAAAAATTGTCACTAGTGATGCCATACAGAGAGATTTGCCACATTTAGTTCACAATTGCCACACGGGACAATTAGAAAGTTTTCACAGTTTGGCTCTCAAATTTCATTCTAAGCGTATACATTTTGGCATAGATGCTATGGAGGCAAGAACCAAACTCGCTGCCCTTACACACAACCACAATGTGGGCAGACCCCAAGCAACTGTCAAAGTACCCAAAAAAAATACAGAACCAGAGGGTGCCAAGCGCACCAGAATAATATTTCCTAAAGGCAATACTCGTTGGATCATTCGAAACGTTTATGAAAAAAATCTCTGTTGATTTTATGGAAGACATAATGGTGGATGTTCTAAAAATATGCAAGGGAAAACAAAGCTCTAATTGGCAGTCTAGAGCTCCAAAGCTTCCACCCAATATAGCAAATGTTGGAAAACCAACCAAAGAATCCATTAAAAAAAACTGCAAATCAGTCGATACAGAGCTTCAGCAACCCCTACTGTATAACATAACACATCTTCGATCATGTGAGTACTATTTAATATTTTGTTAGTAATTTTATCGGAATAGATTGCTTTCAATTTTGACTATTTTTAATTATTTACAAAATGTTTGGATTTATATGTTTCAACGGGTCGCTATAAACAAATTATTTATAGTAATGGTTCGGATTCATTAACTTTCTATTTTACTAAGATATCCCTGCCAAGGCCAAAAAATGTTAATACATATTATATATAGTGTATTTTTTATTCACTCTGTAAAGGTTGAAGAGCTGTAAATAGTTCTATTAACACAAAATTAAAGTTTTTCAAAAATAAAAAAAAAATTCTCGACAACACTACAGACAGTTTTGTATTGTTAATAAAAATATAATTGATATGTCCTTATTCCATTTTCACATTCCATTATGTTTGTTATTTTTTAAAATATGTATTTGCAATTAATATTTAATAAACATTCTATTTATATTTAAATGACTGTTTAAAAAAACAAATTGTGGTGGTGCATTCATATTATATAATTTGGAATAGTACATGGGGAGTGAATCATCTACAATATTTTTAATAAAATACATTTATAAATTTTTTTTATACTTAGGGCGGCTTCACACGAGCGCAAGCCGCCCGTGCCCGTATTGCGGACCGCATTATCGGATCAGCAATATACAGGCACGGTTCCGTAGCCCTTCCGCCTCACAGAAGCGGACCCATTCATTTCAATGGTTGCGCAAATCCTGAGATGCGGAATAGAAGGACTGAAGGAACACTACTGAAGCACTATGGAGTGCTTTCAGAGGTTCCGTTCCGTCCTTCTGCACTGCAAAATAATCTAGTATGCTCTATGTTTTGGCGTAACGGACGGATCACGACCCATTTAAATGAATGGTGCTGCGATCCCCTTGCGGCTTCCACATGGTATGTGCCCGTGCCTCGTGGCCCGAAATTTTGCGGCCACGGCACAGGCAAAAAACACCCTTGTGAAGCCGCCCTTAATGCTGAGGAATCTACCTAATTTTTCGCCCCATAAGACGCACATATGTTTTTGGGGATGTAAATAATAGCCCAATTTTTTTTTTTAAACAAAATGTGTGCTTTTGGTGGATTTTTATAGAAATGGGGAATCTGTAAATGACGCACTGTTATGAAGTATCTGTGGATGGCATCCACAGATCCCCCATCCTATAACAGTGCCATCCACAGATAACAGTGCCATCCACAGACCCCCACCCCTTCACAGTGCCATCCATAGATATCCCCAAAAAAATGTCATCCACTGATCCATCAGACCCCCCGCCCCACTGGCGCTCCAGTGCAGCACTTTACAAATAAAAAATTTGTCCTTCAAATAAGCTGCCACCCCTGTTGTATTGCTTTCTATATACTCACACAGTGTTTTTGTATAATGTAGGCATGGCTGGCGGAAGCGTGACTCACTGACGTCATCTGCCTACGCTGCCTGCTGCATTAATAAAGTAGGTGGCGTAGGCACTTGGCGTCAGTGAGTGCATTCTACAAAAATCTGTTCTAATGAGATATAGCGATATACAAAAGAAGGGGGTAGATTTACTTAATGTTATTTCAATAATACATTTATAAAGTGCGGCACTGTAGCGCTGGCAGGGCCAGCCTTTGGGGTCTGCTGGCTGTGCGGCCGCAAAGGGCCCCAGAGCAACAGGGGACCTCATCCGTGCGTCTGGCACATCTGCAATGCAGCTTTTCACAGTTCACACTTGACAATCAGCTTTTTTCATTGCAAAAATCCTGATGTTGATTGGCAAGTGTGTAGGACTGGAGCAGCAGGCGCTCTGTTTGCATCCCGAGTCATCCCTGTGTTCAACTCACTCACGTCCCGTTCTGATGACTACAGCCCGCACCAGCCAGACTGAAGGACTGTTCCGGAGTCTAACCAGACCATAAGGTAACTACTAGGATGGATAGCCAGCCTATGCCATGATGACAGCAACAAGCATTTTTTTTTTCTGTTATTTTTTTGTTTTTTTGGGGGGGGGGGGGGGTTAAGAGAGGACTCAGGGGGATAATAGAGGATGGGGGGGGGGGGTGGGAGTGTGGTTTAATGATACTACCTTTACCCCCCATCCCCAGAATTTGCGCACCATTAAGCCTTGGACTTTAACTCCTTGCTGCTGATGAGTGTGCACATAGCCACCAAATATATCACCCAACCCCCAGCACATCAGTTACCTATAAGAGGGTGGGGCATATGGTTGGTGGCTATGTGCACCCTCCGCATGCTCTATTTTGTTGAGGTGTGGAAGGATGGAACGGAACACTACTGAAGCACTAAGGAGTGTTTTCTGGTGTTCCGTTCCATTCTTCCACACCTCAACAAAATAGAGCATGCGGAGGGTGCACATAGCCACCAACCATATGCCCCACCCTCTTATAGGTAACTGATGTTCGTCAGTTCATGATTTGAGGACAAATTGAAATTAATGGGTCGGCATCCGTGATCCGGAACGGCAACTGACCAATGCCGGTATAGTGCTGATCCGCTAATGCGGTCTGCAATACGTGGACGGGCACCATACGCCCATTTGAAACCGCCCTTATTGTGCAAAAAATAAATATATATTTTTTATTTTGTTGTGCGTCCCAAGCCAACTCTTCTCTTATGAAAATATGTCCGCAATTAGACTAGGGGACCATGTGTCTGCCCTTGTAATTCCGGGTGTCTTCATATAACCATCTGTTTGGTTCTACAGAGGAATAATTCACACGGGCGTATGGTGACCGTGCTCGAGCCGCAGAACACAACTTTCTGTCCTGAAGGGCCGGGCAACCGACCGTGATACTTTACCGGTGGGTTTGCGGCCCCATTCACTTTAACGGGTCTGCAATCTCTACCACAGGACACATCAAGGATGTGAACCCATTTATTTAAATTGGTCCACAAATCCAGAGATGTGGAATGGAGCACTACGGATTGCTTTCCGGGATTCTGTACCATGATTCAGTAACACAAAAATATAGAGAACGCTAGATTTTTGGGATGAATGGAGAAAATCTGGACCAGTTCAAGTGAATGGGGAATCAAACACCCTTAGGCTGGCACATGGTAGGTCCAGGGCCATTCAGCACTAAAGTTGCGTTCCACAGTATGAGCTTCACTAGTCCGTGTCAAGCCGCCATAATAGAAATAATGCTCGATGTGCAACTCTGGGTATTTCATATTTTAACCCCTTACTTACAACTGCTACCCATTTTTCCAGACATAATATTCTTTTTTTTTTTAACTAAACATATGTATTTTAGCAATCATTACATGTATCCAAAACGGTGCCTGTCATGCAAAAAAATAAAAATAAAAAATAAATCTACAAATTTGAATTAGTAACATAGTAACATAGTAACATAGTACATAAGGCCGAAAAAAGACATTTGTCCATCCAGTTCGGCCTGTCATCCTACAAGTTGATCCAGAGGAAGGCAAAAAAAAACCCTGTGAGGTAGAAGCCAATTTTCCTCACTTTAGGGGAATAAAAAATTCCTTCCCGACTCCAATCAGGCAATCAGAATAACTCCCTGGATCAACGACCCCTCTCTAGTAGCTATAGCCTGTAATATTATTACACTCCAGAAATACATCCAGGCCCCTCTTGAATTCCTTTATTGTACTCACCATCACCACCTCCTCAGGCAGAGAGTTCCATAGTCTCACTGCTCTTACCGTAAAGAACCCTTTTCTATGTTTGTGTACAAACCTTCTTTCCTCCAAACGCAGAGGATGTCCCCTCGTCACAGTCACAGTCCTGGGGATAAATAGATGATGGGATAGATCTCTGTACTGCCCCCTGATATATTTATACATAGTAATTAGATCTCCCCTCAGTCGTCTTTTTTCTAACGTGAATAACCCTAATTTTGATAATCTTTCAGGGTACTGTAGTTGCCCCATTCCAGTTATTACTTTAGTTGCCCTCCTCTGGACCCTCTCCAGCTCTGCTATGTCTGCCTTGTTTACAGGAGCCCAGAACTGTACACAGTACTCCATGTGTGGTCTGACCAGTGATTTGTAAAGTAGTAGGAATATGTTCTCATCACGGGCATCTATGCCCCTTTTGATGCAACCCATTATCTTATTGGCCTTGGCAGCCGCTGCCTGACACTGTTTTTTGCAGCTTAGTTTGCTGTTTATTAAAATTCCTAGATCCTTTTCCATGTCAGTGTTACCGAGTGTTTTACCATTTAGTATGTACGGGTGACTTGCATTATTCCTTCCCATGTGCATAACTTTACATTTCTCAGTGTTAAACCTCATCTGCCACTTATCTGCCCAAGCCTCCAATCTATCCAGATCCCTCTGTAGTAGTATACTGTCCTCTTCAGTGTTAATTACTTTACACAGTTTAGTGTCATCTGCGAAAATTGATATTTTACTATGCAAGCCTTCTACAAGATCATTAATAAATATATTGAAGAGAATAGGGCCCAATACTGACCCCTGAGGTACTCCACTAGTGACAGTGACCCAATCTGAGTATGTACCGTTAATAACCACCCTCTGTTTTCTATCATTGAGCCAGTTACTTACCCACTTACAGACGTTTTCTCCGAGTCCGAGCATTCTCATTTTATATACTAACCTTTTATGAGGTACAGTGTCAAATGCTTTGGAGAAGTCCAGATACACGACATCCATTGATTCGCCGCTGTCAAGTCTAGTACTTACCTCCTCATAGAAACTGATTAAATTAGTTTGACATGACCGATCCCTCACGAAGCCATGCTGAATTAGTTTATGAAAAAATGTGCATTGTCACAATGGGGTTACATACACTCACCTAAAGAATTATTAGGAACACCATACTAATACGGTGTTGGACCCCCTTTTGCCTTCAGAACTGCCTTAATTCTACGTGGCATTGATTCAACAAGGTGCTGATAGCATTCTTTAGAAATGTTGGCCCATATTGATAGGATAGCATCTTGCAGTTGATGGAGATTTGAGGGATGCACATCCAGGGCACGAAGCTCCTGTTCCACCACATCCCAAAGATGCTCTATTGGGTTGAGATCTGGTGACTGTGGGGGCCATTTTAGTACAGTGAACTCATTGTCATGTTCAAGAAACCAATTTGAAATGATTCGAGCTTTGTGACATGGTGCATTATCCTGCTGGAAGTAGCCATCAGAGGATGGATACTTGTTCTCATTCTGTTTACGCCAAATTCGGACTCTACCATTTGAATGTCTCAACAGAAATCGAGACTCATCAGACCAGGCAACATTTTTCCAGTCTTCAACAGTCCAATTTTGGTGAGCTCGTGCAAATTGTAGCCTCTTTTTCCTATTTGTAGTAGAGATGAGTGGTACCCGGTGGGGTCTTTCACTGTTGTAGCCCATCCGCCTCAAGGTTGTGCGTGTCGTGGCTTCACAAATGCTTTGCTGCATACCTCGGTTGTAACGAGTGGTTATTTCAGTCAACGTTGCTCTTCTATCAGCTTGAATCAGTCAGCCCATTCTCCTCTGACCTCTAGCATCCACAAGGCATTTTTGCCCACAGGACTGCCGCATACTGGATGTTTTTTCCTTTTCACACCATTCTTTGTAAACCCTAGAAATGGTTGTGCGTGAAAATCCCAGTAACTGAGCAGATTGTGAAATACTCAGTCTGGCCCGTCTGGCACCAACAACCATGCCACGCTCAAAATTGCTTAAATCACCTTTCTTTCCCATTCTGACATTCAGTTTGGAGTTCAGGAGATTGTCTTGACCAGGACCACATCCCTAAATGCATTGAAGCAACTGCCATGTGATTGGTTGACTAGATAATTGCATTAATGAGAAATAGAACAGGTGTTCCTAATAATTCTTTAGGTGAGTGTATATAGAAATTGTAAACTAAATTTAAAAAAATGAAAAATAAAATAAACCGGCTATAGGTTAGAATTTTCTTTTTTTTAAATTAAATATTATAATATTAAAGTTTTTTTTCATATATTCAAAAACTTTGTGAAACCGGAGACAATTATTAAACTAGTAATAAATACAAATAAGGAAGAGAATAATGATTATAAAAATACAAATATTTAACTCTAAACATGGGTTCTCAACTACGATAACGTGTCCACATTTGATAACATAATTTTTTTTTTTATATAAATTTATACTATTGAAATTGTTTTATTGCATACATAAATTTTAATAATAAATAAAATAACATTTTGAACATAATAAATTTTTTTTATTCAAAGGCCATAAACTCCGCTGGGTTATCTCTATGTACTTTGAAACCCATGTACTCTTCCTCTGGGTCAGGAAAGGATTGACGAACACTGTTCACAACACATGAAGGAATAGGTCTACGGTTGCCGATGCCCAAAAAACCATGAATCCATGTGGTGAACGAACGATAAGCAGCCTTTCTTTTCAATCTATAAATATAAAGTAAAAATAAAATATTTTGATTTAGATCAATTATGATTATCGCATTAAAGGGAACCTGTCACCAGTTTTATGGTGTCCTAACTAAGGGCAACATAAATAAGTGATTGATTCTCTTAGCACAATGCTGGGTCACTTTCTTTAATTGACCCAGTCAATCTGCCAACATCTTGTATTGAAAAGCTCCAGCTGATAATGATGAGTCATGAATATTCATGAGCTCCTGACTCTCCCCGCCCACCTGCTGCTGAGTGACAGTTTGTTTCCATATGAACCAGCAGCAGGTGGGCAGGGGAGTGGCTATAGCTCTGAATTAAATATACGCTGGACTCAATGACATCACGCTGGACTCAAATCAGCTCATTAGCATGCGGCATGCGGCATCTTTGTGTGTATATTATGAGGTAACCATCTGTCACACCAGTAAGTGAATACATCTAAGGTACTTTTTAGTAGTTAATGATTGTATATAATTAGTTAGATTATAATCAAATATCCACATGACAGGTTCCCTTTAAAATAAAAAAGCCACCAGATGAAAATCAAGCATAGGCCTTTCACAATTTTTGTTTCCAGCACAGAGTTCCGTCTTTGGTGCTCTATAAAACTAAAATTATATCACACTTTTCAAAATGCCACTTTTGTAACCATATAAAACAGGTCAGTAAACTTCTTGTTTCTTTCACTTTAATTTGGTTTTTTAAATAAGTAAAAAATGCCACATTAGGTATTCTTTCATTTATAGCATGCAGGCATAATCTTATCCATTATGACCCCAGATACCATTCAATGGGTAAGGATCTATTGTCACTGGCCAATCTGTCCGTCAATTAATTTTCTAGTGTATAGATACACAATGACGGAACTGTGATGCTAAGTTCACAATTGAGCGTATTTGAAATGCGCGTTTCCTATTTCGAAAAAGCCACGTCATACGCGCGTTCATGTGATTCACCACTATGGCATCAATTGCAATACGCGCGACAATACGCCACAAAGAACCTCCTGTACTTATTTGGGCGTAGTGCGGTCTACAGCGCATTCGTACCCGCTGTAAAACGCTCAGGTGAGAACCATGTCCATAGGGAAACATGGGTTTTCGCCTGTTTTGCGTTTTACAGCGCATTGGAACGCGCTGTAAAACACTCAGGTGTGTACCATGCCTAAGGCTACTTTCACACTGGCATTTGGTGCAGATCCGTCATGGAGCTGCACAAATGGATCCATTTGAAAACCATTGAAATTCAATGGATGAAGGATCAGTTTTCTATTGTACCAGATTTTGTCAGAGAAAACTGATCCGTCCCGATTGACTTACATTGTGTGCCAGGACGGATCAGTTTGGCTGAGTTTTGTCAGACGGACTCAAAAACACTGAAAGCTGAGTTTTGGTGTCCGTCTCCAAAACTGAAAGGTGACTTAACTGATGCAAAATGATGCCTTCTGAGCAGATCATTTTCCATTCAGAATGCATTATGGCAAAACTGATCAGTTCTGGTTCATTATTGGATCCGTTTTCAACTGCTTCTGAGAGCCCTGAACGGATCTACCAAACTGAAAGCAAAAACTCAATTGTGAAAGTAGCTGTAAAAAACAAAACAAAACAAAAAAAATTATGTTCCAATAGGCTGTTGAAAAGAGAGTCTACTACCAGCAAACAAAAACGACTACAGGTATCTGCCGACATAAGGACGTGGTTGAAACAGATTTTTTATTCTTGGATGTTCAGATACAAGACTTTGTCTAAAGGACGGCGGGGACATGAATCCTGTCCCTGCCCAGACTAACATTCACATGATAAGACCCGGTACTGATAGCCTAGTTAACCTGAAAATAATATATTCAACGCGGCAAGGGAGGGGTTCGGATTCAAGGATTTCAGCCCTGTCGAAGGTCGGGTGACCGTTATGTATGTTCGATGTTTGTGCATTTAAACCTCAATCAAACCTCCCTCCATTGCTAATTGGTCACAGGCTAGCCTCCATACCACCCACCTCCCCCACACACAAATAAAATGATGGCAGCATCACTTCAATTTGGAGTCCCTACCGTAAAATGCCAACATTGATTAATACCAGGTAGGAAAATGGTTCTGGAGTTCACAGACCATTATAAATGGCGGAGGCAGAGGGGCACTTGCAAAGATAGTTATCTAATCTGAGGCCATGGGGAGCTTATAAGAACAAGAGGCTGTAATGTTCTATTTTTTTTTTTGCCTATAGTAGTTTAAATATACAAAAATAAAAAATAAGTATATTTGCTTCATTCTTGAAATTCTTTGTGATAATAAATATTGTTGTGTAATTATCTATAATTATTACAAAATTGATTAATATACTTAAATGAATTAAAGGAACATCACAAGAATTAAAAAATTTTGAGGTCCTCGATTTAGACTTACTGCAATGCAACCAAGCAAAGAACAACAGAAAAAAAAAAATTATAGTCACCTGTTGACATGCTTTTGCGGAGGTGTATTTTGAACTTGTCTAATTGTCCTTAGAACAATATCGACAGTCTCTTCACGCTCACAGAAAATGTTGAAAAACTCATGTTCAATTATACATATTAAATCGCCTATGTAGGTTTCTGCATTGGATATTTCTTTACAGCATATAGACTCTAAGTTTGTTGGCATCAATGTACAATTAGAACAGGTACACCAATTTAACAGTTCTGTTCTGTCTTCTGTATGCTCCGACAAAAAAACTCTGTAATGTGAATTATTGCTCAATAATGGATTTGTCGGAAAACATCCTATCTCGGATGCATCCGAGGCATATTTCAGCCTCAGCTCTTCTAATAAGATTGCCATCTAAAATAGAAATTGAGAAAAAAAATTAAAAATTTATTATACATAATTGGATAGGACACATATTACAAATTTTATTTTATTACTTAGTATAATCTTTATAGGATCAGAGCTATTTGTTATAAAGTGTTTAAGAAGTAACAAATTATAAGTACAAGTTGACAAACTGAAACCATCGGATTACAGATACAGCATCCCTTTCATGTATCTAATTATTGTATAATATAATTTTTTTTAAAGGAGAATAGTAAATACATGCTGGATTATATTTGATTTTAAATAATTATTTTTATCACATAATCACTGCATTATCAGCAGTTCTATTAGTATATATAATTCAAATGGGTGGAGCAGAATGCTAAAATAGTATGATTTACCTATATCTGTTGATAGAGTTTGCTTATTTAACCGCCTCCGGACCGCCGAACGCAGCAACGCGTCCTGGAGGCGGTCGATTCATTCCTCCTGGACGCATATACGCGTCCTCTCGCGAGACGCGAGATTTCGGCCAGAGCCGGCCCGCGCATGCGCATCGCGGGCCGGCAATAGTTCGAGGAGTATTTCGTCAGCAACCTGCCAGCCAATGATCGTCGCTGGCAGGTTGCTGATTTTTTAAAAATCTAATCACAAGCCATCTAACACCTTATATTTGTAAATAAAAGGTGTTAAATGGCTTGTCTGCTCCTCTGCTGGTCCTTTTGGTCGGTTGGTTCCAGCAGAGGAGCAGACATCACTGTGAGTACCCACCAAACACCACACTTAGCCCCAGATCACCCTCCATCACCCCCCCATGACCCAAATTAACCCCTTGATCGCCACTGTCAATGACCTAGTGAAAGGGAAAAAAGTGATCAGTGTAAACTGTCACTTTTTTTTTTCACTGGTATTGACTGTTAGGTTTAGGATAGTTTAGGTCCCTTGGTTAGGTAGTTAGCGTCAGTTAGCGCCCAGCCCACCGCACCGCAGTCACTTATTCGCTGATTAGCGTATCGCTAATCAGCATTTGTACTTTTATAGTATCTGTAAGGGATCAAACCTGATCACAGTCAGATCTATAATTGTATTAGTGTCACCTTAGCTCGCCCTCCACCCAAAACGCAGTGTTTGCCCGATCAGGCCTGATCGGTCGCCCACACATGCGTTCACCCACGCCCGCCCCACCGCAGTGGCAAAATTTTTTTTTTGATCACTGCACAATCACTTTACAAGCTCTGCGGCGATAAAAAAATCGGTTTTGATATTTTTTATCAATCGCAGCGGCCTCCGGTACTTCGCTAGCCTCCCATTTGTAAGACAGGCTTGCTTTTGTTCTTGGGTAGTCTCAGGGAATACCCCTAAATTTAGTAGTCCAAATGTCAAACAGGGGGTATTCTTCTGAAGAGGCCTACAGGATTCTGACCCAGTCAGATGAGGAATGGGAACCCTCATCTGACGAATCTAGCGGGTCAGAATATGAACCTGTAGAGAGCAGTGGCAGTCTGACCCAAAGTTCGGACGAGGAGGTTGAGGTCCCTGATAGCACCAGGCGTACCCGGCCCCGTGTCGCTAGACCACAGGTTGTGCAGGATCCGTTTCAAGGGCAGCAGAGTGGGGCTGGCGCTGTCGGATTACGTGGTGAGGCATACACCAGCAGCGCAGCCCATCCTGGACCTAGTACCAGCACTGCCGTACAACCTGGTGAAGTGGCGAGCACCAGAAGGGCAGTTGAAGCTGGTACGGTGGCACGTGCAATAGTTACCCCGTCGCAGCCACCGCAAAGACAGGCCCGTAGAGCCCCTAGAGTCCCTGAGGTGCTGGCAAATCCTGATTGGCAGTCACCAACTTCAGCCGCACCTGTAGTTCCCCCTTTCACCGCCCAGTCTGGAGTTCGGGTTGAGACAGCTCAGATCGGTTCGGCCCTGGAATTTTTTGAGCTGTTCTTGACTGCGGAGCTCTTGGACTTAGTCGTGGCAGAAACAAATCGGTATGCCACTCAATTTATATCCGCCAACCCGGGAAGCTTTTATGCCCAGCCTTTCCGGTGGAAACCAGTCCAAGTTTCCGAAATTAAAATTTTTCTGGGCCTTCTCCTGAACATGGGTCTTACCAAAAAGCATGAATTGCGGTCATATTGGTCCACGAACCCGATTCATCACATGCCCATGTTCTCTGCTGCTATGTCCAGGACACGTTTTGAGACCATCCTGCATTTCCTGCACTTTAGCGACAACAGCACCTCCCGTCCCAGATGCCACCCAGCTTTTGACCGGCTCCACAAAATTCGGCCCCTCATAGACCACTTCAACCAGAAATTTGCAGATTTGTATACCCCTGAGCAAAACATCTGCGTAGACGAGTCCCTAATACATTTTACCGGGCGCCTTGGCTTCAAACAATACATCCGAAGCAAGCGCGCCCGGTATGGGGTCAAATTGTATAAGCTCTGTGAAAGGGCCACAGGCTATACCCACAAATTTCGGATCTATGAGGGAAAAGATCAGACCCTGGAGCCGGTCGGTTGCCCTGACTACCTGGGGAGCAGTGGGAAGACAGTCTGGGACTTGGTGCCACCCTTATTTGGCAAGGGGTACCATCTTTATGTGGAAAATTTTTACACAAGTGTGCCCCTCTTCAAGCATTTGTTCCTAGAACAGATTGGCTGCTGTGGCACCGTGCGACCTAGTCGCGTGGGCTTCCCCCAACGCCTCGTTACCACCCGTCTTGCAAGGTGGGAGAGGGCTGCCTTGTGTAACGAAGAACTGCTCGCGGTGAAATGGAGAGACAAGCGTGACGTTTACATGCTCTCCTCCATTCACGCAGACACGACAATACAAATTGAAAGGGCAACCCGTGTCATTGAAAAGCCCCTCTCAGTCCACGACTATAATGCGCTCATGGGAGGGGTGGACTTCAATGACCAGATGTTGGCTCCCTATTTAGTTTCCCGACGCACCAGACGCTGGTATAAGAAGGTGTCTGTATATTTGATTCAATTGGCTGCATATAATAGTTTTGTTCTCTACAGTAAGGCTGGGAGAACAGGATCCTTCCTCAAATTTCAGGAAGAGATCATCGAGAACCTCCTGTATCCAGGAGGTTCCGTGGCCCCAACCACCAGTGTAGTTAGCCGTCTACACGAGCGACATTTCCCCAATGTCGTTGCTGGTACCTCAACCCAACCGTCACCCCGAAAAAAATGTTGTGTCTGTAGCAGGAGTGGAATAAGGCGTGACACCCGCTATTTCTGTCCAGACTGCCCTGACCACCCTGCCCTATGCTTAGGGGAGTGTTTCCGGAAGTACCACACACAGGTACACTTAGCATAGGGATTGCATCTCAGAGGACAGGCACACAGGGCTATTAGGGCCCTTTTACTCACAGCTGCTGCAAACCTCTCCTTTCACCTGGGATAAAGTGCATAATGTACTTCGCCACATCTTTGGGCGATTTGCGCTTTGCACATTGTCCCATGGGGAAGGAGAGGTTTGTCCTATAAAGGTAAAAAACAAAAACAAAAAAAACACCAGTAAGCAAAAAAGTTAACATTCAGTTCAAAAAGTTAAATAAAGTTTCTATGTTCTGTTCAAAAGTTATTATAAAGTTAATAAATTTATTGCGTTGCGGCCTGTTTTTTTTTTTTTACCTTCTAGGTGGACCAACCGATGAACCAGCTGCAGCACTGATGTGCATTCTGACAGAAGCATTGCGCTGCTGTCAGATTACACAAAAGTCAGTGTATGCGGCGCTGCAAGACAAGATTTCTCCTCTACAGTAAAAGATACGTATGCCGAGGCATATGAGCTGAGGAGGTGGCGGTGTTCATATGCTTTGGCAAACACTTTGTATATAAAAAAAAAAATCCCGGCAATGATTTATTCATCCACATCGATTGATGTGAATGGAGAAATCTGGTTTGCCAGGGCATACGAGCTAAGTGGGTATGGATGTTGGGCGGAGCTCCTATGTCCTGGCAGACGCCTTTCCCCTCCTTTTTTTTTTTTTGGCAGAGATTTTTTCATCCACATTGATCGATGCGAATGAAGAAATCTGTGCCGCTCATTTTTTCTTTCAGCCCAGAGGCTGAACGGAAAAAAAAAAATCTCATTACCCGTATGCTCAATATAAGGAGAATAGCAGAAACTCCTAATGCTGGCCATACATGTAATGATTGCGGAGACCCTCAAATGCCAGGGCAGTACAAACACCCCACAAATGACCCCATTTTGAAAAGAAGACACCCCAAGGTATTCGCTGAGGGGCATATTGAGTCCATGAAAGATTGACATTTTTGTCCCAAGTTAGCGGAAAGGGAGACTTTGTGAGAAAAAACTAAAAAAATCAATTTCCGCTAACTTGTGGCAAAAAAAAAAAAATGCTATGAACTCGCTATGCCCCTCATTGAATACCTTGGGGTGTCTTCTTTCCAAAATGGGGTCACATGTGGGGTATTTATACTGCCCTGGCATTTTAGGGGCCCTAAAGCGTGAGAAGAAGTCTGGGATCCAAATGTCTAAAAATGCCCTCCTAAAAGGAATGTGGGCCCCTTTGCGCATCTAGGCTGCAAAAAAGTGTCACACATGTGGTATCTCCGTACTCAGGAGAAGTTGGGCAATGTGTTTTGGGGTGTCATTTTACATAAACCCATGCTGGGTGAGATAAATATCTTGGTCAAATGCCAACTTTGTATAAAAAAATGGGAAAAGTTGTCTTTTGCCAATATATTTCTGTCACCCAGCATGGGTATATGTAAAATGACACCCCAAAACACATTGCCCAACTTCTCCTGAGTACGGAGATACCACATGTGTGACACTTTTTTGCAGCCTAGGTGGGCAAAGGGGCCCACATTCCAAAGAGCACCTTTCGGATTTCACCGGCCATTTTTTACAGATTTTGATTTCCAACTACTTACCACACATTAGGGCCCCTAGAATGCCAGGGCAGTATAACTACCCCACAAGTGACCCCATTTTGGAAAGAAGACACCCCAAGGTATACCGTGAGGGGCATGGCGAGTTCCTAGAATGTTTTATTTTTTGTCACAAGTTAGCGGAAAATGATGATTTTTTTTTCTTACAAAGTCTCATATTCCACTAACTTGTGACAAAAAATAAAAAATTCTATGAACTCGCTATGCCCCTCATTGAATACCTTGGGGTGTCTTCTTTTCAAAATGGGGTCACTTGTGGGGTAGTTATACTGCCCTGGCATTCTAGGGGCCCTAATGTGTGGTAAGTAGTTTGAAATCAAAATCTGTAAAAAATGGCCGGTGAAATCCGAAAAGTGCTCTTTGGAATGTGGCCCCCTTTGCCCACCTAGGCTGCAAAAAAGTGTCACACATGTGGTATCTCCGTACTCAGGAGAAGTTGGGCAATGTGTTTTGGGGTGTGATTTTACATATACCCATGCTGGGTGAGATAAATATCTTGGTCAAATGCCAACTTTGTATAAAAAAATGGGAAAAGTTGTCTTTTGCCAATATATTTCTGTCACCCAGCATGGGTATATGTAAAATGACACCCCAAAACACATTGCCCAACTTCTCCTGAGTACGGAGATACCACATGTGTGACACTTTTTTGCAGCCTAGGTGGGCAAAGGGGCCCACATTCCAAAGAGCACCTTTCGGATTTCACCGGCCATTTTTTACAGATTTTGATTTCAAACTACTTACCACACATTAGGGCCCCTAGAATGCCAGGGCAGTATAACTACCCCACAAGTGACCCCATTTTGGAAAGAAGACACCCCAAGGTATTCGCTGATGGGCATAGTGAGTTCATAGAAGTTTTTATTTTTTGTCACAAGTTAGTGGAATATGAGACTTTGTAAGAAAAAAAAAGAAAAAAATAAATCATCATTTTCCGCTAACTTGTGACAAAAAATAAAAAGTTCTATGAACTCACTATGCCCATCAGCGAATACCTTAGGGTGTCTACTTTCCGAAATGGGGTCATTTGTGGGGTGTTTGTACTGTCTGGCCATTGTAGAACCTCAGGAAACATGACAGGTGCTCAGAAAGTCAGAGCTGCTTCAAAAAGCGGAAATTCACATTTTTGTACCATAGTTTATAAACGCTATAACTTTTACCCAAACCATTTTTTTTTTACCTAAACATTTTTTTTTATCAAAGACATGTAGAACAATAAATTTTGAGAAAAATGTATATATGGATGTCGTTTTTTTCCCAAAATTTTACAACTGAAAGTGAAAAATGTCATTTTTTTTGCAAAAAAATCATTAAATTTCAATTAATAACAAAAAAAGTAAAAATGTCAGCAGCAATGAAATACCACCAAATGAAAGCTCTATTAGTGAGAAGAAAAGGAGGTAAAATTCATTTGGGTGGTAAGTTGCATGACCGAGCAATAAACGGTGAAAGTAGTGTAGGTCAGAAGTGTAAAAAATGGCCTGGTCATTAAGGGTG
The DNA here is from genome assembly GCF_905171765.1 of Bufo bufo. Classification (NCBI taxonomy): domain Eukaryota; kingdom Metazoa; phylum Chordata; class Amphibia; order Anura; family Bufonidae; genus Bufo; species Bufo bufo. The sequence goes on along the minus strand of NC_053395.1, from coordinate 61,597,271 downwards.
TTTAAGCTAAGGGGGCTGAAGTGGTTTAAAAAAAAAATAAAAAAATTTCATTTATAAATAGCACCGTGCCTCAATTATTTTTGCATTTAAAAAATTCCCTATACTAGAGCGATGACTGCATGTAACTTCCTTGAAAAAGTCCAATCTACACTCTATCTTTCAAAGACATAATTAACCAGCAAGTATTATTAATTTTGTTATTCATCCCCTTATTTTTAAACGTTAAAATTTTTTTTTAGAATAAGAAAATTTTTGGATTAATAACAACGCACTGTTTGTATTGAATAATTGAAATCCATGTGCTTACTGAAATCCGATGTTGAAATAAATTTTAAACATTATTATTTAATTGAATCATCAATACCTCATTATCTGATTCTGCAGTGTTCTCACAAACAATCGGATTTTCCGTTGGTTGGAAAGCCAATGGTAGATCAATTGCACTATTAGCTTGATTTTCCGTATTTGAAAAAAGATCCTATAAAATTATGAAATTATATTGCTTTACAAATAAGTGTAAACAATACCCACAATAGTAATGATCCATACAGCTAAAAAAAATGTAATCTAATAATCATATATAGTATTAGTAACAAGAATAATAATATTGACTATGATTTGGTTATAGAATGCTGACTCAAAACTATAAAGTTGCTTACCTCTAAGTCTAAACTGTCATCGTGGACGTAGCAAGCCAAAATGTTGTAATTACTATCAAACTCAAAAGAAGAATTGTCCATGCTAATAATTAATTGAAAATCTCCATCTGTCAAATTAATGTCTGAAGAAACCTGTAATAAAAATAAAAATATTATAATAGCTAAAATTTAGATATAGTGTTTGGATATAATCTATATAAAAAAATATAGTAATTTTCCGGGATTTAAAGAAACTTGTCCCTCCTGACAATGGAGTTGTCAAAAAATTATTCTATATTGGGGTGGTAGCCACATCGAGTCCTTATCATCTATGGGGGCAGCCACAAGGAGCCATTAGACTGTATAAGATTAGCCACAAGGAGCAGTTACAGCATATGTTGACTGCCACAAGGAGACTTTTAACTGTATACGGGCAGCCACAAGGAGAATTATAATGGTATTGGGGCAGCCAGAAGAAGACATTATATTAGATTGGCACACCCACAAGGAGACTTTAATGTATGGGACACCAATTTTTTAAGCCTACTCCATCAGTTGCCATGTCTTGTTGCACCCATACAGTAACTTCTGCTAGTTGGCCCAGTATGGGGGCAGCAAGGAGACTTTATATTTGAACATGTGCCATGAACATCTGCAGTGCAGCTTGCATGCAGAGCAAGGGCAGCAGAAGACAGATAATACAAACTTTAGTTTAGGCACGAGGGCTAATCGGCCATTAGCAGATGAGCATTCCTACAGCATGCATGTATAAAAAGGAGATCACAGCTGAGCCTGCAATCAATGACTGGGGTCAAATTTTATTTGCGTGATTTATAATGCTATGTAACCCTTATAGTTCTGGAATATATAGGATAACACTGCCATAATGTTTTTAGAGTTATCCAACACTAATCAGAACTGTAAGGGTTACATGATATCATAATTCAGTATAATGCAATGTAAACCAAAGTTAGAATTTGAAGGTCACCATGTGAATTCCGTTGAGGACAGGCTACGCGAGGAACTATCATCTCCAAGGGGCTTGAGTGGCTATAAATAATCATAGACCAACTTTAACATTGATTTACTTTGACCTACTCCCTCCTGTGCAGAAAAAGTGGGACCAGACTTGGCAATGGGAGCCTGGAGGATCCCTTGACGACTTGCTGTTATTCATATATATACGTTAGTCAGACGCCGTGGCGGATGATAGATTTTAGACGGGGCAAATCGCAAATGAATGACAATATTACAGATGAAACAACAAACCTAATGCTGCAATAATGGAAAATATATTTGAACGACTTACAGAATCAGGCTGGGCTGCGCTGGCTGCTTCCATCCCTTCAAAGTCCGACATGGTTGGTATATCAATCCGTGAGAAACTGTAGTTTCTACTAAGTTGAGAGATACAAAAAAAAAAATATTTTTTGCACATCTAAGATTGTAAAAATTAAAATATAAATAAATGTTTTTATATGTTAACAAAGTTGTCAATAGTAGTGACAACTTATTTATGTGTGCTATATGGTAGTATATCTACATCGGTTGACACCGATGCATGTCCACATCAACGAAGAGTGCATGTGACTTTTGCCACTATGCGGGGATGCATGTCCGCATGAACCGGGTGTGCATGTGAATTTTGCCACTATGTGTGGATGCATGTCCCCATGAACCGGTTGTGCATGTGACTTTTGCCACTATGCGGGGATGCATGTCCGCATGAACCGGGTGTGCATGTGAATTTTGCCACTATGCGGGGATGCATGTCCGCATGAACCGGGTGTGCATGTGAATTTTGCTACTTTGGGGGTATTGCATGACCGCATGAACCGGGTGTGCATGTGAGTTTTACCACTATGCGTGGATGCATGTCCGCATGAACCGGGTGTGCATGTGAATTTTGCCACTATGCGGGGATGCATGTCCGCATGAACCGGGTGTGCATGTGACATTTGCTACTTTGGGGGTAATGCATGTCCTCATGAACCGTGTGTGCATGTGAGTTTTGCCACTATCCGAGGATGCATGTCCGCATGAACCGGGTGTGCATGTGACATTTGCTACTTTGGGGGTAATGCATGTCCTCATGAACCGGGTGTGCATGTGAGGTTTGCCACTAGCTGGGGATGCATGTCCGCATGAAACGGGTGTGCATGTGACTTTTGCCACTATGCGGGGATGCATGTCCGGGTGAACCGAGAGTGCATGTGAGTTTTACCACTATGCGTGGATGCATGTCCGCATGAACCGGTTGTGCATGTGACTTTTGCCACTATGCTGGGATGCATGTACGCATGAACCGGGTGTGCATGTGAATTTTGCCACTATGCGGGGATGCATGTCCGGGTGAACCGAGAGTGCATGTGAGTTTTACCACTAGCCGGGGATGCTTGTGCACACAGTGGTAAATGTATATGTAATATAGCTAGTAAAAAAATAGATAAATCATGTGTATATATATATATACTACACACACGCTTATCTATAGTGCCCCCAGGGTGGTATGTATATATATATTCCCTTATATTGTGGCATGATGCATGATGGTTTTTATCTATATATATATAAATATATATATATATATATATATATATATATATATATTCAACGAATGAAGAGGCAGCACTTCCAGTTGTTTGGTGATAGGGTGACGACCCCAAACTTTATTCCAGCAACATTTCTGCCTTCTCAATGAGGCCTTTGTCAAGCTGTCCAGCTTGACAAAGGCCTCATTGAGAAGGCAGAAACGTTGCTGGAATAAAGTTTGGGGTCGTCACCCTATCACCAAACAACTGGAAGTGCTGCCTCTTCATTCGTTGAATATATATCCTGGAGGAGAAGCCAGCCTCTGTGAGGATTTTTTGCTCCCAGTGCACAACATCTGACTGTGCTGCTGCAATATTTGTGGTATTATATATATATATATATATATATATATATATATATATATTTATACTACACACACACTTATCTATAGTGGCCCCAGGGTGGTGTGTATATACATATATATTCCCTTATATTGTGGCCATGATGGTTTTTATATATATATATATATATATATATACTACACACAGCCTTATCTATAGTGCCCCCAGGGTGGTGTGTATATACATATATATACCCTTATATTGTGGCCATGATGGTTTTTATCTATATATCTAAAAAAAAAAAATATATATATATATATATATATATATATACTACACACACACACTTATCTACAGGGAGTGCAGAATTATTAGGCAAATGAGTATTTTGACCACATCATCCTCTTTATGCATGTTGTCTTACTCCAAGCTGTATAGGCTCGAAAGCCTACTACCAATTAAGCATATTAGGTGATGTGCATCTCTGTAATGAGAAGGGGTGTGGTCTAATGATATCAACACCCTATATCAGGTGTGCATAATTATTAGGCAACTTCCTTTCCTTTGGCAAAATGGGTCAAAAGAAGGACTTGACAGGCTCAGAAAAGTCAAAAATAGTGAGATATCTTGCAGAGGGATGCAGCACTCTTAAAATTGCAAAGCTTCTGAAGCGTGATCATCGAACAATCAAGCTTTTCATTCAAAATAGTCAACAGGGTCGCAAGAAGCGTGTGGAAAAACCAAGGCGCAAAATAACTGCCCATGTACTGAGAAAAGTCAAGCGTGCAGCTGCCAAGATGCCACTTGCCACCAGTTTGGCCATATTTCAGAGCTGCAACATCACTGGAGTGCCCAAAAGCACAAGGTGTGCAATACTCAGAGACATGGCCAAGGTAAGAAAGGCTGAAAGACGACCACCACTGAACAAGACACACAAGCTGAAACGTCAAGACTGGGCCAAGAAATATCTCAAGACTGATTTTTCTAAGGTTTTATGGACTGATGAAATGAGAGTGAGTCTTGATGGGCCAGATGGATGGGCCCGTGACTGGATTGGTAAAGGGCAGAGAGCTCCAGTCCGACTCAGACGCCAGCAAGGTGGAGGTGGAGTACTGGTTTGGGCTGGTATCATCAAAGATGAGCTTGTGGGGCCTTTTCGGGTTGAGGATGGAGTCAAGCTCAACTCCCAGTCCTACTGCCAGTTTCTGGAAGACACCTTCTTCAAGCAGTGGTACAGGAAGAAGTCTGCATCCTTCAAGAAAAACATGATTTTCATGCAGGACAATGCTCCATCACACGCGTCCAAGTACTCCACAGCGTGGCTGGCAAGAAAGGATATAAAAGAAGAAAATCTAATGACATGGCCTCCTTGTTCACCTGATCTGAACCCCATTAAGAACCTGTGGTCCATCATCAAATGTGAGATTTACAAGGAGGGAAAACAGTACACCTCTCTGAACAGTGTCTGGGAGGCTGTGGTTGCTGTTGCACGCAATGTTGATGGTGAACAGATCAAAACACTGACAGAATCCATGGATGGCAGGCTTTTAAGTGTCCTTGCAAAGAAAGGTGGCTATATTGGTCACTGATTTGTTTTTGTTTTGTTTTTGAATGTCAGAAATGTATATTTGTGAATGTTGAGATGTTATATTGGTTTCACTGGTAAAAATAAATAATTGAAATGGGTATATATTTGTTTTTTGTTAAGTTGCCTAATAATTATGCACAGTAATAGTCACCTGCACACACAGATATCCCCCTAAAATAGCTAAAACTAAAAACAAACTAAAAACTACTTCCAAAAATATTCAGCTTTGATATTAATGAGTTTTTTGGGTTCATTGAGAACATGGTTGTTGTTCAATAATAAAATTAATCCTCAAAAATACAACTTGCCTAATAATTCTGCACTCCCTGTATAGTGGCCCCAGGGTGGTGTGTATATACATATATATTCCCTTATATTGTGGCCATGATGGATTTTATCTATATATCTAAATACAGTGGGATGCGAAAGTTTGGGCAACCTTGTTAATCGTCATGATTTGCCTGTATAAATCGTTGGTTGTTACGATAAAAAATGTCAGTTAAATATATCATATAGGAGACACACACAGTGATATTTGAGAAGTGAAATGAAGTTTATTGGATTTACAGAAAGTGTGCTATAATTGTTTAAACAAAATTAGGCAGGTGCATAAATTTGGGCACCACAAAAAAGAAATTAAATCAATATTTAGTAGATCCTCCTTTTGCAGAAATTACAGCCTCTAAATGCTTCTCGTAGGTTCCAATGAGAGTCTGGATTCTGGTTGAAGGTATTTTGGACCATTCCTCTTTACAAAACATCTTTAGTTCATTCAGGTTTGATGGCTTCCGAGCATGGACAGCTCTCTTTAAGTCACACCACAGATTTTCAATTATATTCAGGTCTGGGGACTGAGATGGACATTCCAGAACGTTGTACTTTTTCCTCTGCATAAATGCCTTAGTGGATTTTGAGCAGTGTTTAGGGTCGTTGTCTTGTTGAAAGATCCAGCCCCGGCGCAGCTTCAGCTTTGTCAATGATTCCTGGACATTGGTCTCCAGAATCTGCTGATACTGAGTAGAATCCATGCGTCCCTCAACGTTGACAAGATTCCCAGTCCCTGCACGGCCACACAGCCCCACAGCATGATGGAACCACAACCATATTTTACTGTAGGTAGCAGGTGTTTTTCTTGGAATGTTGTGTTCTTTTTCCTCCATGCATAACGCCCCTTGTTATGGCCAAATAACTCAATTTTAGTTTCATCAGTCCACAGCACCTTATTCCAAAATGAAACTGGTTTGTCCAAATGTGCTTTAGCCCACCTCAAGCGGCTCTTTTTGTGCTGTGGGCGGAGAAAAGGCTTCCTCTGCATCACTCTGGCATACAGCATCTCCTTGCGTAAAGTGCGCCGAATGGTTGAACGATGCACAGTGACTCCATCTGCAGCAAGATGATGTTGTAGGTCTTTGGTGCTGGTCTGTGGGTTGACTCTGACTGTTCTCACCATTCGTCGCTTCTGTCTATCCGAGATTTTTCTTGGTCTGCCACTTCGAGCCTTAATATGAACTGAGCCTGTGGTCTTCCATTTCCTCAATATGTTCCTAACTGTGGAAACAGACAGCTGAAATCTCTGAGACAGCTTTCTGTATCCTTCCCCTAAACCATGATGGTGAACAATCTTTGTCTTCAGGTCATTTGGGAGTTGTTTTGAGACCCCCATGTTGCTACTCTTCAGAGAAAATTAAAAGAGGAGGGAAACTTACAATTGACCGCCTTAAATACTCTTTCTCATAATTGGATTCACCTGTGTATGTAGGTCAGGGGTTACTGAGCTTACCAAGCCAATTTGAGTTCCAATAATTAGTTCTAAAGGTTTTGGAATCAATAAAATGACAACAGTGCCCAAATTTATGCACCTGCCTAATTTTGTTTAAACAATTATAGCACACTTTCTGTAAATCCAATAAACTTCATTTCACTTCTCAAATATCACTGTGTGTGTCTCCTCTATGATATAATTAACTGACATTTTTTATCGTAACAACCAACGATTTATACAGGAAAATCATGACGATTAACAAGGTTGCCCAAACTTTCGCATCCCACTGTATATATACACTAACCTAAAGAATTATTAGGAACACCATACTAATACAGTGTTGGACCCCTTTTTGCCTTCAGAACTGCTTTAATTCTACGTGGCATTGATTCAACAAGGTGCTGATAGCATTCTTTAGAAATGTTGGCCCATATTGATAGGATAGCATCTTGCAGTTGATGGAGATTTGAGGGATGCACATCCAGGGCACGAAGCTCCCGTTCCACCACATCCCAACGATGCTCTATTGGGTTGAGATCTGGTTACTGTGGGGGCCATTTTAGTACAGTGAACTCATTGTCATGTTCAAGAATGACATGGTGCATTATCCTGCTGGAAGTAGCCATCAGAGGATGAATACATGTTCTCATTCTGTTTACGCCAAATTCGGACTCTACCATTTGAATGTCTCAACAGAAATCGAGACTAATCAGACCAGGCAACATTTTTCCAGTCTTCAACAGTCCAATTTTGGTGAGCTCGTGCAAATTGTAGCCTCTTTTTCCTATTTGTAGTGGAGATGAGTGGTACCCGGTGGGGTCTTCTGCTGTTGTAGCCTATCCGCTTCAAGGTTGTGCGTGTTGTGGCTTCACAAATGCTTTGCTGCATACCTCGGTTGTAACGAGTGGTTATTTCAGTCAACGTTGCTCTTCTATCAGCTTGAATCAGTCGGCCCATTCTCCTCTGACCTCTAGCATCCACAAGGCATTTTTGCCCACAGGACTGCTGCATACTGAATGTTTTTCCCTTTTCACACCATTCTTTGTAAACCCTAGAAATGGTTGTGCGTGAAAATCCCAGTAACTGAGCAGATTGTGAAATACTCAGACCGGCCCGTCTGGCACCAACAACCATGCCACGCTCAAAATTGCTTAAATCACCTTTCTTTCCCATTCTGACATTTAGTTTGGAGTTCAGGAGATTGTCTTGACCAGGACCACTATCGAAATGCATTGAAGCAACTGCCATGTGATTGGTTGACTAGATAATTGCATTAATGAGAAATAGAACAGGTGTTCCTAATAATTATTTAGGTGTGTATATATATATATATATATATATATATATACTACACACAGCCTTATCTATAGTGCCCCCAGGGTGGTGTGTATATACATATATATACCCTTATATTGTGGCCATGATGGTTTTTATCTATATATCTAAAAATATATATATACACTGCTCAAAAAAATAAAGGGAACACTTAAACAACACAATGTAACTCCAAGTCAATCACACTTCTGAGAAATCAAACTGTCCACTTAGGAAGCAACACTGAGTGACAATCAATTTCACATGCTGTTGTGCAAATGGGATAGACAACAGGTGGAAATTATAGGCAATTAGCAAGACACCCCCAATAAAGGAGTGGTTCTGCAGGTGATGATCACAGACCACTTATCAGTTCCTATGCTTCCTGGCTGATGTTTTGGTCACTTTTGAATGCTGGCGGTGCTTTCACTCTAGTGGTAGCATGAGACGGAGTCTACAACCCACACAAGTGGCTCAGGTAGTGCAGCTTATCCAGGATGGCACATCAATGCGAGCTGTGGCAAGAAGGTTTGCTGTGTCTGTCAGCGTAGTGTCCAGAGCATGGAGGCACTACCAGGAGACAGGCCAGTACATCAGGAGACGTGGAGGAGGCCGTAGGAGGGCAACAACCCAGCAGCAGGACCGCTACCTCCGCCTTTGTGCAAGGAGGAACAGGAGGAGCACTGCCAGAGCCCTGCAAAATGACCTCCAGCAAGCCACAAATGTGCATGTGTCTGCTCAAACGGTCAGAAACAGACTCCATGAGGGTGATATGAGGGCCCGACGTCCACAGGTGGGGGTTGTGCTTACAGCCCAACACCATGCAGGACGTTTGGCATTTGCCAGAGAACACCAAGATTGGCAAATTCGCCACTGGCGCCCTGTGTCCTTCACAGATGAAAGCAGGTTCACACTGAGCACATGTGACAGACGTGACAGAGTCTGGAGACGCCGTGGACAACGTTCTGCTGCCTGCAACATCCTCCAGCATGACCGGTTTGGCATTGGGTCAGTAATGGTGTGGGGTGGCATTTCTTTGGAGGGCCGCACAGCCCTCTATGTGCTCGCCAGAGGTAGCCTGACTGCCATTAGGTACCGAGATGAGATCCTCAGACCCCTTGTGAGACCATATATTGGTGCGGTTGGCCCTGGGTTCCTCCTAATGCAAGACAATGCTAGACCTCATGTGGCTGGAGTGTGTCAGCAGTTCCTGCAAGACGAAGGCATTGATGCTATGGACTGGCCCGCCCGTTCCCCAGACCTGAATCCAATTGAGAACATCTGGGACATCATGTCTCGCTCTATCCACCAACGTCACGTTGCACCACAGACTGTCCAGGAGTTGGCAGATGCTTTAGTCCAGGTCTGGGAGAAGATCCCTCAGGAGACCGTCCGCCACCTCATCAGGAGCATGCACAGGCGTTGTAGGGAGGTCATACAGGCACGTGGAGGCCACACACACTACTGAGCCTCATTTTGACTTGTTTTAAGGACATTACATCAAAGTTGGAGCAGCCTGTAGTGTGTTTTTCCCCTTTAATTTTGAGTGTGACTCCAAATCCAGACCTCCATGGGTTAAAAAATTTGATTTCCATTTTTTTATTTTTGTGTGATTTTGTTGTCAGCACATTCAACTATGTAAAGAACAAAGTATTTCAGAAGAATATTTAATTAATTCAGGATGTGTTATTTTTGTGTTCCCTTTATTTTTTTGAGCAGTGTACAGTCGTGGCCAAAAGTTTGGAGAATGACATAAATATTGGAAATTGGAAAAGTTGCTGCTTAAGTTTTTATAATAGCAATTTGCATATACTCTAGAATGTTATAAAGAGTGATCAGATGAATTGCATAGTGCTTCTTTGCCATGAAAATTAACTTAATCCCAAAAAAACCTTTCCACTGCATTTCATTGCTGTCATTAAAGGACCTGCTGAGATCATTTCAGTAATCGTCTTGTTAACTCAGGTGAGAATGTTGACAAGCACAAGGCTGGAGATCATTATGTCAGGCTGATTGGGTTAAAATGGCAGACTTGACATGTTAAAAGGAGCGTGATGCTTGAAATCATTGTTCTTCCATTCTTAACCATGGTGACCTGCAAAGAAACGCATGCAGCCATCATTGCTTTGCATAAAAATGGCTTCACAGGCAAGGATATTGTGGCTACTAAGATTGCACCTCAATCAACAATTTATAGGATCATCAAGAACTTCAAGGAAAGAGGTTAAATTCTTGTTAAGAAGGCTTCAGGGCGTCCAAGAAAGTCCAGCAAGCGCCAGGATCGTCTCCTAAAGAGGATTCGGCTGCGGGATCGGAGTGCCACCAGTGCAGAGCTTGCTCAGGAATGGCAGCAGGCAGGTGTGAGCGCATCTGCATGCACAGTGAGGCGAAGACTTTTGGAAGATGGCCTGGTGTCAAGAAGGGCAGCAAAGAAGCCACTTCTCTCCAAAAAAAACATCAGGGACAGATTGATCTTCTGCAGAAAGTATGGTGAATGGACTGCTGAGGACTGGGGCAAAGTCATATTCTCCGATGAAGCCTCTTTCCGATTGTTTGGGGCATCTGGAAAAAGGCTTGACCGGAGAAGAAAAGGTGAGGGCTACCATCAGTCCTGTGTCATGCCAACAGTAAAGCATCCTGAGACCATTCATGTGTGGGGTTGCTTCTCATCCAAGGGAGTGGGCTCACTCACAATTTTGCCCAAAAACACAGCCATGAATAAAGAATGGTACCAAAACACCCTCCAACAGCAACTTCTTCCAACAATCCAACAACAGTTTGGTGAAGAACAATGCATTTTCCAGCACGATGGAGCACCGTGCCATAAGGCAAAAGTGATAACTAAGTGGCTCGGGGACCAAAATGTTGACATTTTGGGTCCATGGCCTGGAAACTCCCCAGATCTTAATCCCATTGAGAACTTGTGGTCAATCCTCAAGAGACGGGTAGACAAACAAAAACCCACTAATTCTGACAAACTCCAAGAAGTGATTACGAAAGAATGGGTTTCTATCAGTCAGGAATTGACACAGAAGTTGATTGAGAGCATGCCCAGTCGAATTGCAGAGGTCCTGAAAAAGAAGGGCCAACACTGCAAATACTGACTCTATGCATAAATGTCATGTAATTGTCGATAAAAGCCTTTGAAACGTATGAAGTGCGTGTAATTATATTTCACTACATCACAGAAACAACTGAAACAAAGATCTAAAAGCAGTTTAGCAGCAAACTTTGTGAAAACTAATATTTGTGTCATTCTCAAAACTTTTGGCCACGACTGTATATACTACACACACCCTCATCTATAGTGCCCCCAGGGTGGTGTGTGTGTATATATATATATATTCCCTTATATTGTGGCCAGGCATGATGGTTTTTATCTATATATATAAATATATATATATATACTACACACACCCTCATCTATAGTGCCCCCAGGGTGGTGTGTATAAACATATATATTCCCTTATATTGTGGCCAGGCATGATGGTTTTTATCTATATATATAAATATATATATATATATATATATATATATATATACTAGACCCACCCTCATCTATATTTCCCCCAGGGTGGTGTGTGTATATACATATATATTCCCTTATATTGTGGCCATGCATGATGGTTTTTATCTATATATATAAATATATATATATATATATACTAGACACACCCTCATCTATAGTGCCCCCAGGGTGGTGTGTGTATATATATATACACTGCTCAAAAAAATAAAGGGAACACTTAAACAACACAATGTAACTCCAAGTCAATCACACTTCTGTGAAATTAAACTGTCCACTTAAGAAGCAACACTGAGTGACAATCAATTTCACATGCTGTTGTGCAAATGGTATAGACAACAGGTGGATATATAGGCAATTAGCAAGACACCCCCAATAAAGGAGTGGTTCTGCAGTTCCTATGCTTCCTGGCTGATGTTTTGGTCACTTTTGAATGCTGGCGGTGCTTTCACTCTAGTGGTAGCATGAGACAGAGTCTACAACCCACACAAGTGGCTCAGGTAGTGCAGCTTATCCAGGATGGCACATCAATGCGAGCTGTGGCAAGAAGGTTTGCTGTGTCTGTCAGCGTAGTGTCCAGAGCATGGAGGCACTACCAGGAGACAGGCCAGTACATCAGGAGACGTGGAGGAGGCCGTAGGAGGGCAACAACCCAGCAGCAGGACCGCTACCTCCGCCTTTGTGCAAGGAGGAACAGGAGGAGCACTGCCAGAGCCCTGCAAAATGACCTCCAGCAAGCCACAAATGTGCATGTGTCTGCTCAAACGGTCAGAAACAGACTCCATGAGGGTGATATGAGTGCCCGGTGGGGGTTGTGCTTACAGCCCAACACCGTGCAGGACGTTTGGCATTTGCCAGAAAACACCAAGATTGGCAAATTTGCCACTGGCGCCTTGTGCTCTTCACAGATGAAAGCAGGTTCACACTGAGCACATGTGACAGATGTGACAGAGTCTGGAGACGCCGTGGAGAACGTTCTGCTGCCTGCAACATCCTCCAGCATGACCGGTTTGGCATTGGGTCAGTAATGGTGTGGGGTGGCATTTCTTTGGAGGGCCGCACAGCCCTTTATGTGCTCGCCAGAGGTAGCCTGACTGCCATTAGGTACCGAGATGAGATCCTTAGACCCCTTGTGAGACCTTATGCTGGTGCGGTTGGCCCTGGGTTCCTCCTAATGCAAGACAATGCTAGACCTCATGTGGCTGGAGTGTGTCAGCAGTTCCTGCAAGACGAAGGCATTGATGCTATGGACTGGCCCGCCCGTTCCCCAGACCTGAATCCAATTGAGCACATCTGGGACATCACGTCTCGCTCTATCCACCAACAGACTGTCCAGGAGTTGGCAGATGCTTTAGTCCAGGTCTGGGAGAAGATCCCTCAGGAGACCGTCCGCCACCTCATCAGGAGAATGCAAAGGCGTTGTAGGGAGGTCATACAGGCACGTGGAGGCCACACACACTACTGAGCCTCATTTTGACTTGTTTTAAGGACATTACATCAAAGTTGGATCAGCCTGTAGTGTGTTTTTCCACTTTAATTTTGAGGGTGACTCCAAATCCAGACCTCCAAGGGTTAAAAAATTTGATTTCCATATTATTTTTTTTGTGTGATTTTGTTGTCAGCACATTCAACTATGTAAAGAACAAAATATTTCAGAAGAATATTTAATTAATTCAGATCTAGGATGTGTTATTTTTGTGTTCCCTTTATTTTTTTGAGCAGTGTATATAGATTTAATTATGAAGGTATTTCTAACATTGTCCCCCCTTTGGTGACTATAATTTAGTTATTACCTTTTAAAATGATGCGATATCACAAAAATTGAAAGAAGCCTCCCTGTCTTCTCCACTGTCTTCTCCACTGTGGGCCGGCGTGCTGCTACTGACAGCTCTTCGCGGGCTCTGAGAGGCTGGTGCCAGAGTAAAGGTCATACACGGGGTAGAGCGAAGTGCCGGCGCATGCGCACTTCGCTGAAAGAAGCCGAATGGAGAAGTCCGCACGGGCGCATCAGGCAGAGGCCTGTGCGCACGCGCGAGATCTTACAGCAGGAGGAGGGGGGAGGGAGGGAGAGCGAGAGGCGGCACAGAGGATTAGGAGGCGGCGCAGAAGTCCGGAAAGGCGGAGCTGGGCACGAACGGCGGCGGGTGCGGCCGGCACCTGGCATCGTTTCACATCCCCTTGGGAACCTTATTTGTTTGACTGACAGGTTAGTAAAAGCTGTTTTTTAGCTAAATAAGCCCAGAGATGACATTTATAGGCACACATTAGGAATCGTTATGAGGCCCTGAACATCATCATATGTTTAGCTGACAGGGTTGAAAACTGGTGACAGAATCCCTTTAAAAAATAAAATAAAATTATAGACCCTCTTGGAGGTGTGGGGTTTCGCTCTGGTAGATAGGGTAAGCAGAGGCAGTATAGAGGCAAAAGACAAGTTCTTAACGCAAAACTTCAGTGTTTATTCACCCTTGAGGCAAATGCACAAAACAATCTGTTACTTTGCAGTCTTGGTGTTTACTTCACACACAATGGAAAGTACATCTTGGTGTTACTTCACACAAACTGGAAAGTTCATATAAGGCAAGTCACGTTGATGTCAGTTCTGCCTCCAGTAGTCCATGGCAGGCTTTAGGGGGCCTGTTTCCTCGGCCCATGGGTCTCATCCCTCCAACCTGGCACCAAGTCTCACATCCCAACACAGAGATCCTGCTGCTGAGTCCAGCTGCCTATTTAAGGACAGCCAAGTGCTGCCAAAAACCCGGACCGGCAATTAAAATCCAGTCTGGAATTTGACCCCACCTGGCTGCAAATCAGCCCAGCAGCACACACTGGGAGGAAGATACCTGTTTTCCCAGACCATTCCCCTCACTGTGTCACAGAGGCTACAATGTCCACTACAGTATTTTATAGAATATTACTATAGTCTCATAGGGAGTATAGTAATACATGGATTGCTGATCTCCACTGCTGACCAAAATAGGAACAGCACCTCTAATACGCTGGGTATCTTCAGAGAGACCCAGCCTATGAGAAATAATGACCGGCATCCCCGATTGCCGCACAGGGATGCTGGTCTTAACCCGGAAGCACAGGGTTCTAGGTTTTTCACCTTTTAGATGCTGTGATCACACTTCATCACGGCATCTAAAGGCTGTAATATCCGCAATCGGCATTATTGCTGGTAGCAAACATTAGCCGTGGGCTTCTGCTACTGAAACAGCAGAGACACGCAAACTATGACGCCCGCTGCAGATACCACTGGGCGACATTTTTAAACACCTTTAGAAAATTTGTGGCCTTTGGCACACTGCAATGGAAAGTCCCCGGAAGGAAATATTTCTCTTAGAAGGGCATCCCAGAGCTATATGGCCATGTTCAGCGGCAAGTAAATATATCTCTGGCACACAGTGTCGGTGCCCAGATACATCTGACCACAGGCACGGGGTCTAGCAAACACGGGCAGGGAAGAAACATAACTTTTACTGCCCACTGGGTGAACCTTCGCACGGCCATCAAGCATGTAACCCGTGGCAACCGTGTGGATTTGGTGTTACTGCCACGGATTGCATGCAGGCCTGCATCTTCTTCTCTTCCTCCTACTCCATCATCTGTCTCATCCTCGGCTCACTCCTTCTTTTCTACTGCTACCACCTCTTGCGCTGCACCCCCAAGCTCCCAAGAACCTATTCTATGTGCCAGGTGAGACGTTGCCATGCTGTGCTGCCGCTGTTGTCCCTGGATGCCTGTGATTTACACGCATCCCCATTCATTTCTATGGGGCCTGTGTTGCGTGAAAAACGCAGAATATAGAACATGCTGCGATTTTCACGCAACGCACAAGTGATGCGTGAAAATCAATGCTCATCTAAACAGCCCCATTGAAGTGAATGGGTCCGGATTCAGTGCGGGTGCAATGTGTTCACCTCACGCGTTGCACCCGCACGGAATTCTCGCCAGTGTGAAAGGGGCCTAAGGATATCGGAGGTTTGCATGTTTTTATGTTTTAATTTTTCTTACCTGTCTTACTTGAACCATAACTTTTTTTTTCCGTCCATATATTCGTATGGGGGCTTGTTTTTTGCGTGAAAAGTTGTACTTTCTAATGCCACCGTTTAATATGGCATACCATGTTGTGGGAAGCAGGAAAAAAATTCTAAATGGTGTGGAATCTGGAAAAAAATTCAATTCCTCCACAGTTTTTGTCACGAGGGTATCAAGAGCCACGTCTGACTCCGTTATACCTGGGGTCAGGAAGTCGCAGCGGGTGGCTGCGCGCTCTATATCTAAAGATCACGTTGTTTCTTAGTGATTGTTTTCTGTGTTTGCCTTGCTATCCTTTTTGTCTCACTCAGGGATCCGTAGCTTCTCCTCCTCAGCTGTTTCTTGTCTGCCACTCCCAACCTCCTTATATTCTCCCCTCACACTTCTCTAGTTGCCAGTTATAGAGCTTCCTGCCTGGACATCTATACTGACCCACTGGAGTTGTCAATCCTGGTTGTCGTTCCAGAAGTGCTACCCTCTGGATCCCTGTTGGGCTTATTGTTGTCTCCTGTTGTCGCCCACCTGGGATTATATGTTGAGTCCGTGTTGTCTGTCCTCCCCTTGGTGTTTTCCCTTAGAGCTAGTGGTGCGGACTAGTGTTCCCACCGCCCTGTTCACTATCTAGGGCTCAGCTCAGGGAAAGCCAGGGCTTTAGGCACGTGATCGGCGTACGGGTGAGGAACCCGTCTAGGGACGTCAGGGCAGCCAGGTGCCAGCCGCAAGGTGAGTCAGGGGTCACCACCTTCCCTCTCACTTGGGCAGGGCCTTCCTCGTTCCCTCCCTCTGTGTCACGTATGTGATAGTCACGCCGACCGTGATAGTTTTACTGGCTTTTCCCCTACGGCGTTCCCTTTTTGGCAAAACTGATTTGTGCCCTTCATGTTCTGGGTCAGTACGATTACAATATGTATAGGTTTTTATGTCTAAATACTGAAAAAATTTAAAAAAAATTTACATCACCATATTCTGACCCCCATAACTTTTTTTTATAGTTATGTCTACTGAGCTGTGTGGGGGTTCATTTTTTGCGGGGTGATCTGTAGATTTATTGATACCATTTTGGAGTGCGCCATATTGAAAAAAAATTTTTTATAGTACGGCAGTTTTTGGATGGAGTGATGACCACAATGTTTATATTTTTTTATTGTTTATAGATTTATTTTTTTATTCTAAGGAAAGGGATGATTTAAATTTATATCAATTTTTTATTTCTTTTTTTTACTTATTTAAAAAATAAAAATTTATAGACCCTCTTGGAAGTGTGGGGTTTCGCTCTGGTAGATAGGGTAAGCAGAGGCAGTACAGAGGCAAAAGACAAGTTCTTAACGCAAAACTTCAGTGTTTGTTCACCCTTGAGGCAAATGCACAAAACAATCTGTTACTTTGCAGTCTTGGTGTTTACTTCACACACAATGGAAAGTACATCTTGGTGTTACTTCACACAAACTGGAAAGTTCATATAAGGCAAGTCACGTTGATGTCAGTTCTGCCTCCAGCAGTCCATGGCAGGCTTTAGGGGGCCTGTTTCCTCGGCCCATGGGTCTCATCCCTTCAACCTGGCACCAAGTCTCACATCCCAACACAGAGATCCTGCTGCTGAGTCCAGCTGCCTATTTAAGGACAGCCAAGTGCTGCCAAAAACCCGGACAGGCAATTAAAATCCAGTCTGGAATTTGACCCCACCTGGCTGCAAATCAGCCCAGCAGCACACACTGGGAGGAAGATACCTGTTTTCCCAGACCATTCCCCTCACTGTGTCACAGAGGCTACAATGTCCACTACAGTTTTTATAGAATATTACTATAGTCTCATAGGGAGTATAGTAATACATGGATTGCTGATCTCCACTGCTGACCAAAATAGGAACAGCACCTCTAATACGCTGGGTATCTTCAGAGAGACCCAGCCTATGAGAAATAATGACCGGCATCCCCCATTGCAGCACAGGGATGCTGGTCTTAACCTGAAAGCACAGGGTTCTAGGTTTTTCACCTTTTAGATGCTGTGATCACACTTCATCACGGCATCTAAAGGCTGTAATATCCGCAATCGGCATTATTGCTGGTAGCAAACATTAGCCGTGGGCTTCTGCTATTGAAACAGCAGAGATACGCCAACTATGACGCCCGCTGCAGATGCCACTGGGCGACATTTTTAAACACCTTTAGAAAATTTGTGGCCTTTGGCACACTGCAATGGAAAGTCCTCGGAAGGAAATATTTCTCCTAGAAGGGCATCCCAGAGCTATATGGCCATGTTCAGCGGCAAGTAAATATATCTCTGGCACACAGTGTCGGTGCCCAGATACATCTGACCACAGGCACGGGGTCTAGCAAACACGGGCAGGGAAGAAACATAACTTTTACTGCCCACTGGGTGAACCTTCGAACGGCCGTCAAGCGTATAACCCGTGGCAACCGTGTGGATTTGTTGTTACCGCCACGGATTGCATGCAAGCCTGCATCTTCTTCTCCTCCTCCTACTTCATCATCTGTCTCCTCCTCGGCTCACTCCTTCTTTTCCACTGCTACCACTTCTTGCGCAGCACCCCCAAGCTCCCAAGAACCTATTCTATGTGCCAAGTGAGACGTTGCCATGCTGTGCTGCCGCTGTTGTGCCTGGTAGCCAAGAGCCCCACCGGTCCTGCACTGCTTTCAGCTCTGCGGTCACAAGCCGATCAATGGCTAACCCCACTCAATTTGACAGTTGGTAAAGTGGTGTGCGACAACGGTGGCAATCTGCTGAGCGCACTGAAACAGGGCAAAATGACACACGTGCCGTGCATGGCACACGTCCTGAACTTAGTTGTGCAGCAATTCGTTGCCAAATACCCTGGGGTCCAGGACGTCTTGCAGCAGGCGAGGAAAATCTCTGGCCATTTTAAAAGATTTTACACGACCATGGCTCGCCTTGCTGATGTTAAGCGGCTACGCCACCTGCCCGACAGACGTCTGATTTGTGACTGCCCGACGCACTGGAACTCCAGTAAAATTGTTATCCAGTGTCTAATGTACCTCCAGCCACATAATTACTTGTTCTTTTCTGTCAGGTGAATGCCAAATTTTGGGGCCTGTACTCCTGTTATTCAGTGACCACCTAATGTACCTCCAGCCACATAATCACTTGTTCTTTACTGTCACATGAATGCCTAATTTTTGGGGCCTGTACTGGCCTACAGTAATAATGTTATCCAGTGACCGTCTAATATACCTCCAGCCACATAATCACTTGTTCTTTTCTGTCAGGTTAATGCCAAATTTTGTGCCTGTACTCCACTGGCCTACAGTAAAATTGTTATCCAGTGACCGTCTAATATACTTCCAGCCACATAATCACTTGTTCTTTTCTGTCAGGTGAATGCCTTTTTTGGGGGGCCTGTACTCCACTGGCCTACAGTAAAATTGTTATCCAGTGACCGTCTAATATTCCTCCATCCATATAATCACTTGTTCTTTTCTGTCAGGTGAAAGCCTAATTTTTGGGGCCTGTACTCCTGTTATTCAGTGATCGACTAATATACCTCCAGCCACATAATTACTTGTTCTTTTCTGTCAGGTTAATGCCAAATTTTAAACCTTTACTCCACTGGCCTACAGTAAAATTGTTAATCAGTGACCGCCTAATGTACCTCCATCCAAATATCACTTGTTCTTTTCTGTCAGGTGAATGCCTAATTTTTGGGGCCTGTACTCCTCTGGCCTACAGAAAAATTGTTATTCAGTGACCGCCTAATGGACCTCCAGCCACATAATCACTTGTTCTTTTTTGTCAGGTGAATGCCTAATGTTTGGGGCCTGTACTCCACTGTCCTATAGTAAAATTGTTATTCAGTGATTGCCTAATGTACCTCCAGCCACATAATCACTTGTTCTTTACTGTCAGGTGAATGCCTAATTTTTTGGGCCTGTAACAGCCTACAGTAAAATTGTTATCCAATGACAGTCTAATATACCTCCAGCCACATAATTACTTTTTCTTTTCTGTCAGGTGAATGCCAAATTTTGGGGCCTGTACTCTACTGGCCTACAGTAAAATTGTTTTTCAGTGACTGCCTAAGGTACCTCCAGCCACATAATCACATGTTCTTTTCTGTCAGGTGAATGCCTAATTTTTGGGGACTGTACTCCACAGGTCTACAGGAAAATTGTTATTCAATGACCGCCTAATGTACCTCCAGCCACATAATCACCTGTTCTTTTCTGTCAGGTGAATGCCTAATTTTTGGGGACTTCACTCCACTGGCCTACAGTAAAATTGTTATTCAGTGACCGCCTAATGTAACTCCAGCCACATAATCACTTGTTCTTTTCTGTTAGGTTAATGCCTAATTTTTGGGGCCTGTACTGGCCTCCAGTAAAATAGTTATCCAGTGACCGTCTAATATACCTCCAGCCACATAATCACTTGTTCTTTTCAATCAGGTGAATGCCTAATTTTTGGGGCCTGTACTGGCCTCTAGTAAAAATTTTATCCAGTGACCGTCTAATGTACCTCCAGCCACATAATCACTTGTTCTTTTCTGTCAAGTGAATGCCTAATTTTTGGATACTGTACTCCACTGGCCTACAGTAAAATTGTTATTCAGTGACCGCCTAAGGTACCTCCAGCCACATAATCACATGTTCTTTTCTGTCAGGTGAATGCCTAGTTTTTGGGGCCTGTACTGGCCTACAGTAAAATAGTTATCCAGTGACCGTCTAATATACCTCCAGCCACATAATCACTTGTTTGTTCTTTTCAGTCAGGTGAATGCCTAATTTTCGGGGCCTACAGTAAAATTGTTATCCAGTGAGAGTCTAATATACCTCCAGCCACATAATCACATGTTCTTTTCTGTCAGGTGAATGCCTAATTTTTGTGGCCTGTACTGGCCTACAGTAAAATTGTTATCCAGTGACCGTCTAATATACCTCCAGACACATAATAACTGGTTCTTTTCTGTCAGGTGAATGCCTAATTTTTGGGGCCTGTACTGGCCTACAGTAAAATAGTTATCCAGTGACCATCTAATATACCTCCAGCCACATAATCACTTGTTCTTTTCAGTCAGGTGAATGCCTATTTTTCGGGGCCTGTACTGGCCTACAGTAAAATTGTTATCCAGTGAGAGTCTAATATACCTCCAGCCACATAATCACATGTTCTTTTCTGTCAGGTGAATGCCTAATTTTTGGGGCCTGTACTGGCCTACAGTAAAATTGTTATCCAGTGACCGTCTAATATACCTCCAGACACATAATAACTGGTTCTTTTCTGTCAGGTGAATGCCTAATTTTTGGGGCCTGTACTGGCATACAGTAAAATAGTTATCCAGTGACCATCTAATATACCTCCAGCCACATAATCACTTGTTCTTTTCAGTCAGGTGAATGCCTATTTTTCGGGGCCTGTACTGGCCTACAGTAAAATTGTTATCCTGTGAGAGTCTAATATTCCTCCGGCCACATAATCACTTGTTCTTTTCTGTCAGGTGAATGCCTAATTTTTGGGGCTTGTACTCCACTGTCCTACAGTAAAATTTTTATTTAGTGACCGCCTAATGTACCTCCAGCCACATAATCACTTGTTCTTTTCTGTCAGGTGAATGCCTAATTTCTGGGGCCTGTACTACCGTTGCCTAAAATAAAAATTTTCTAGGCTTCAGTAGGGCACATTTTTGAGAGTTTCCCTTTAACTACCTCCCGACCGCCTAACGCACGGATGCGTCCTGGAGGCGGTCGATTCATTCCTCCTGGACGCATCCGTGCGTCATCTCGCGAGACACGAGATTTCGGTCAGAGCCAGCCCGCACATGCGCATCGCGGGCCGGCAAAAGTTCAAGGAGTATTTCGTCAGCAACCTGCCAGCCAATGATCGTCGCTGGCAGGTTGCTGATTTTTAAAAAATCTAATCACAAGCCATCTAACACCTTATATTTATAAATATAAGGTGTTAAATGGCTTCTCTGCTCCTCTGCTGGTCCTTTTGGTCGGTTGGTTCCAGCAGAGGAGCAGACATCACAGTGAGTACCCACCAACACCACACTTAGCCCCCAGATCACCCCCCATCACCCCAATTAACCCCTTGATCACCCCTGTCAATCACCTAGTGAAAGGGAAAAAAGTGATCAGTGTAAACTGTCACTTTTTTTTCCCACTGGTATTGACTGATAGGTTTTAGGATAGTTTAGGTCCCTTGGTTAGGTAGTTAGCGTCAGTTAGCGCCCAGCCCACCGCACCGCAGTCTCTTATTCGCTGATTAGCGTATCGCTAATCAGCTTTTGTACTTTTATAATATCTGTAAGTGATCAAAACTGATCACAGTCAGATCTATAATTGTATGTGTGTCACCTTAGTTCGCTCTCCACCCAAAACGCAGTGTTTGCCCGATCGGTCGCCCACAGGCCTGATCGGTCGCCCACGCACGCTCCGCCGCAGTGACAAAAAAATTATTTTTTTTTTATCACTGCACAATCACTTTAAAAGCGCTGCGGCGATAAAAAAATCAGTTTTGATATTTTTTATCAATCGCAGCGGCCTCCGGTACTTTGCTAGCCTCCCATTTGTAAGACAGGCTTGCTTTTTTTCTTGGGTAGTCTCAGGGAATACCCCTAAATTTATAAGTCCAAATGTCAAACAGGGGGTATTCTTCTGAAGAGGCCTACAGGATTCTGACCCAGTCGGATGAGGAATGGGAACCCTCATCTGACGAATCTAGCGGGTCAGAATATGAACCTGTAGAAAGCAGTGGCAGTCTGACCCAAAGTTCGGACGAGGAGGTTGAGGTCCCTGATAGCACCAGGCGTACCCGGCCCCGTGTCGCTAGACCACAGGTTACGCAGGATCCGTTTCAAGGGCAGCAGAGTGGGACTGGCGCTGTCGGATTACGTGGTGAGGCATACACCAGCAGCGCAGCCCATCCTGGACCTAGTACCAGCAGTGCCGTACAACATGGTGAAGTGGCGAGCACCAGAAGGGCAGTTGAAGCTGGTACGGTGGCACGTGCAATAGTTACCCCGTCGCAGCCACCGCACAGACAGGCCCGTAGAGCCCCTAGAGTCCCTGAGGTGCTGGCAAACCCTGATTGGCAGTCCCCAACTTCAGCCGCACCTGTAGTTCCTCCTTTCACCGCCCAGTCTGGAGTTCGGGTTGAGACAGCTCAGATCGGTTCGGCACTGGGATTTTTTGAGCTGTTCTTGACTGCGGAGCTCTTGGACTTAGTCGTGGCAGAAACAAATCGGTATGCCACTCAATTTATAGCCGCCAACCCGGGAAGCTTTTATGCCCAGCCTTTCCGGTGGAAACCAGTCCAAGTTTCCGAAATTAAAATTTTTCTGGGCCTTCTCCTCAACATGGGTCTAACCAAAAAGCATGAATTGCGGTCATATTGGTCCACGAACCCAATTCATCACATGCCCATGTTCTCTGCTGCTATGTCCAGGACATGATTTGAGACCATCCTGCATTTCCTGCACTTTAGCGACAACACCACCTCCCGTCCCAGATGCCACCCAGCTTTTGACCGACTCCACAAAATTCGGCCCCTCATAGACCACTTCAACAACAAATTTGCAGATTTGTATACCCCTGAGCAAAACATCTGCGTAGACGAGTCCCTTATACATCCCTTATGGGGTCAAATTGTATAAGCTCTGTGAAAAGGCCACAGGCTATACCCACAAATTTCGGATCTATGAGGGAAAAGATCAGACCCTGGAGCCGGTCGGTTGCCCTGACTACCTGGGGAGCAGTGGGAAGACAGTCTGGGACTTGGTGTCACCCTTATTTGGCAAGGGGTACCATCTTTATGTGGACAATTTTTACACAAGTGTGCCCCTCTTCAGGCATTTGTCCCTAGAACAGATTGGCTGCTGTGGCACCGTGCGACCTAGTCGCCGGGGCTTCCCCCAACGGCTCGTTACCACCCATCTTGCAGGGGGGGAGAGGGCTGCCTTGTGTAACCAAGAACTGCTCGCGGTGAAATGGAGAGACAAGCGTGACGTTTACATGCTCTCCTCCATTCACGCAGACACGACAATACAAATTGAACGGGCAACCAGTGTCATTGAAAAGCCCCTCTAAGTCCACGACTATAACCTTCACATGGGAGGGGTGGACTTCAATGACCAGATGTTGGCTCCCTATTTAGTTTCCCGACTCACCAGATGCTGGTATAGGAAGGTGTCTGTATATTTGATTCAATTGGCTGCATATAATAGTTTTGTTCTCTACAGTAAGGCTGGGAGAACAGGATTCTTCCTCAAATTTCAGGAAGAGATCATCGAGAACCTCCTGTATCCAGGAGGTTCCGTGGCCCCAACCACCAGTGTAGTGAGCCGTCTACACGAGCGACATTTCCCCAATGTCGTTGCTGGTACCTCAACCCAACCGTCACCCCGAAAAAGATGTCGTGTCTGTAGCAGGAGTGGAATAAGGCGTGACACCCGCTATTTCTGTCCGGACTGCCCTGACCACCCTACCCTATGCTTAGGGGAGTGTTTCCAGAAGTACCACACATAGGTACACTTAGCATAGGGATTGCATCTCACAGGACAGGCACACAGGGCTATTAGGGCCCTTACACTCACAGCTGCTGCAAACCTCTCCTTTCACCTGGGATAAAGTGCATAATGTACTTCGCCACATCTTTGGGCGATTTGCGCTTTGCACATTGTCCCATGGGGAAGGAGAGGTTTGCCCTATAAAGGTAAAAAAAAAAAAAAAAAAAATCACCGGTAAGCAAAAAAGTTAACGTTCAGTTCAAAAAGTTAAATAAAGTTTATATGTTCCGTTCAAATTTAATTATAAAGTTAATAAATTTATTGCGTTGCGGCCTGGTTTTTTCTTTTTTTTTACCTTCCAGGTGGACCAACCGATCGACTAGCTGCAGCGCTGATGTGCATTCTGACAGAAGCATTGCGCTGCTGTCAGATTACACAAAAGTCGGTGTATGCGGCGCTGCAAGACGAGATTTCTCCTCTGCAGAAAAAGATACGTTTGCTGAGGCATATGAGCTGAGGAGGCGGCGGTGTTCATATACTTTGGCAAACACTTTGTATATAAAAATAAATAAATAAATCCCGGCAATGATTTATTCATCCACATAGATTGATGTAAATGGAGAAATCGGGTTTGCCAGGGCATACGAGCTAAGTGTGTATGGATGTTGGGCGGAGCTCCTATGTCCTGGCAGACGCCTTTCCCCTCCTTTTTTTTTTTTGGCAGAGATTTTTTTCATCCACATTGATCGATGCGAATGAAGAAATATTTGCTGTTCATTTTTTCTTTCAGCCCAGAGGCTGAACGGAAAAAAAAAAATCTCATTACCCGTATGCTCGATATAAGGAGAATAGCAGAAACTCCTAATGCTGGCCATACATGTAATGATTGCGGAGACCCTCAAATGCCAGGGCAGTACAAACACCCCACAAATGACCCCATTTTGGAAAGAAGACACCCCAAGGTATTCGCTGAGGGGCATATTGAGTCCATGAAAGATTGAAATTTTTGTTCCAAGTTAGCGGAAAGGGAGACTTTGTGAGAAAAAACAAAAAAAAATCAATTTCCGCTAACTTGTGGCAAAAAAAAAAAATTTCTATGAACTCGCCATGCCCCTCATTGAATACCTTGGGGTGTCTTCTTTCCAAAATGGGGTCACATGTGGGGTATTTTTACTGCCCTGGCATTTTAGGAGTTCTAAAGCGTGAGAAGAAGTCTGGGATCCAAATGTCTAAAAATGCCCTCCTAAAAGGAATTTGGGCCCCTTTGCGCATCCAGGCTGCAAAAAAGTGTCACACATCTGGTATCGCCGTACTCAGGAGAAGTTGGGGAATGTGTTTTGGGGTGTCATTTTACATATACCCATGCTGGGTGAGAGAAATATCTTGGTCCAATGCCAACTTTGTATAAAAAAATGGGAAAAGTTGTCTTTTGCCGAGATATTTATCTCACCCAGCATGGGTATATGTAAAATAACACCCCAAAACACATTTCCCAACTTCTCCTGAGTAGGACAATACCAGATATGTGAAACTTTTTTGCAGCCTAGGTGGGCAAAGGGGCCCACATTCCAAAGAGCACCTTTCGGATTTCACAGGGCATTTTTTACACATTTTGATTTCAAACTACTTACCACACATTAGGGCCCCTAAATTGCCAGGGCAGTATAACTACCACACAAGTGACCCCATTTTGGAAAGAAGACACCCCAAGGTATTCCGTGAGGGGCATGGCGAGTTCCTAGAATTTTTTATTTTTTGTCACAAGTTAGCGGAAAATGATAATTTTTTTTTTTTCTTACAAAGTGTCATATTCCACTAACTTGTGACAAAAAATAAAAACTTCCATGAACTCACTATGCCCATCACGAAATATCTTGGGGTGTCTTCTTTCCAAAATTGGGTCAGTTGTGGGGTAGTTATACTGCCCTGGCATTCTAGGGGCCCGAATGTGTGGTAAGTAGTTTGAAATAAAAATGTGTAAAAAATGGCCGGTGAAATCCGAAAGGTGACTCTTTGGAATGTGGGCCCCTTTGCCCACCTAGGCTGCAAAAAAGTGTCACACCTCTGGTATTGCCGTACTCAGGAGAAGTTGGGCAATGTGTTTTGGGGTGTCATTTTACATATACCCATGCTGGGTGAGATTAATATCTCAGCAAAAGACAACTTTTCCCATTTTTTTATACAAAGTTGGCATTGGACCGAGATATTTCTCTCACCCAGCATGGGTATATGTAAAATGACACCCCAAAACACATTGCCCAACTTCTCCTGAGTACGGCAATACCAGATGTGTGACACTTTTTTGCAGCCTAGGTGGGCAAAGGGGCCCACATTCCAAAGAGCACCTTTAGGATTTCACAGGTCATTTTTTACACATTTTGATTTCAAACTACTTACCACACATTAGGGCCCCTAGAATGCCAGGGCAGTATAACTACCCCACAAGTGACCCCATTTTGGAAAGAAGACACCCCAAGGTATTTCGTGATGGGCATAGTGAGTTCATGGAAGTTTTAATTTTTTGTCACAAGTTAGTGGAATATGAGACTTTGTAAGAAAAAAATATATATAAAAATCATAATTTTCCGCTAACTTGTGATAAAAAATTCTAGGATGCCCCTCACAGAATACCTTGGGGTGTCTTCTTTCCAAAATGGGGTCACTTGTGGGGTAGTTATACTGCCTTGGCAATTTAGGGGCCCTAATGTGTGGTAAGTAGTTTGAAATCAAAATGTGTAAAAAATGCCCTGTGAAATCCTAAAGGTGCTCTTTGGATTGTGGGCCCCTTTGCCCACCTAGGCTGCAAAAAAGTGTCACACATCTGGTATCGCCGTACTCAGGAGAAGTTGGGCAATGTGTTTTGGGGTGTCATTTTATATATACCCATGCTGGGTGAGAGAAATATCTCGGTCCAATGCACACATTGTATAAAAAAATGGGAAAAGTTGTCTTTTGCCGAGATATTTATCTCACCCAGCATGGGTATATGTAAAATGACACCCCAAAACACATTGCCCAACTTCTCCTGAGTACGGCGATACCAGATGTCTGACACTTTTTTGCAGACTAGGTGGGCAAAGGGGCCCACATTCCAAAGAGCACCTTTCGGATTTCACCGGCCATTTTTTACAGATTTTGATTTCAAACTACTTCTCACGCATTCGGGCCCCTAAAATGCCAGGGCAGTATAACTACCCCACAAGTGACCCCATTTTGGAAAGAAGACACCCCCAGGTATTTCGTGATGGGCATAGTGAGTTCATGGAAGTTTTTATTTTTTGTCACAAGTTAGTGAAATATGAGACTTTGTAAGGAAAAAAAAAAAAAATCATCATTTTCCGCTAACTTGTGACAAAAAATAAAAAGTTCTATGAACTCACTATGCCCATCAGCGAATACCTAAGGCTGTCTACTTTCCGAAATGGGGTCATTTGTGGGGTGTTTGTACTGTCTGGCCATTGTAGAACCTCAGGAAACATGACAGGTGCTCAGAAAGTCAGAGCTGCTTCAAAAAACGGAAATTCACATTTTTGTACCATAGTTTGTAAACGCTATAACTTTTACCCAAACCATTTTTTTTTTTTACCCAAACATTTTTTTTTTATCAAAGACATGTAGAACAATAAATTTAGAGAAAAATTTATACATGGATGTTGTTTTTTTTTAAAAAATTTACAACCGAAAGTGAAAAATGTCATTTTTTTGCAAAAAAAATCATTAAATTTCGATTAATAACAAAAAAAGTAAAAATGTCAGCAGCAATGAAATACCACCAAATGAAAGCTCTATTAGTGAGAAGAAAAGGAGGTAAAATTCATTTGGGTGGTAAGTTTGAATGACCGAGCAATAAACGGTGAAAGTAGTGTAGTGCAGAAGTGTAAAAAGTGGCCTGGTCATTAAGGGTGTTTAAGCTAGGGGGGCTGAAGTGGTTAAACGCATAAAACTGGCCACTGATTAAAAAACTTTTTTTTTTTGTGGGAAATTTTGACATTGATCTCCCTCTGGTATGTCACTGTCCATGTTGTGGGACTATTTGTGCACTTTATTAAGTATTTAATGGCTGCAAATATGACATGAAGGTTTTTCATTATCATCTGCCATTTAAGTGAATGGGGCCCACCCCGAATGCGCGGTTCGTGAACATTTGATCCTGAATGCGCGTTCGTGAAACGTCCCGGCCGATGTTCGTCCATCACTACTCCTCATTATATGTTTTTTTCCCCCTTAATGTTTCTTTCCCCCACCATACTCTTTCCAAGACCCTTGGTCTTATTTCCTATTTTCATGTCTTTCAACCTAATAGCAAATAAGATGAGACCAACCAGGGCTAGGCCCCATTCTCCCAGGGTCACATAGCAGCCACATGACCCAACTCTATGGCATGTACATCCTTAGGGAATTTAGACTGCTGCTAGGATCATTGGATCATGGGGTTTTATTTTACAAACCTTAAGGCCCCTTGCAGACGAGCGTGTCCGGATTAGGTCCGGATGCGTTGCGTCTGCGATCAGGAAAAATCGTCCGAGTGCGTACGCAATTTCAGTCAGTTTTGACTACGATTACGTTGCGTTGCTCAGTTTTTCCGCGTGAGTGCAATGCATTTTGCACACGCGTGAGAAATAATCTGATTGCGGTACCCAGACCCGAACCTGGACTTCTTCACTGAAGTTCGGTTTTGGGTTAGGTGTTATATATTATTTTCCCTTATAACATGGTTATAAGCGAAAATAATAGCATTCTTAATACAGAATGCTTACTAAAATGTGGCATGAGGGGTAAAAAAAATAAAATAAATTAACTCACCTCATCCACTTGTTCGCGCAGCCGGCATCTTCTTCTTTCTTCTGCTTTCAGGACCTGCCAAAGGACCTTTGATGACATAATCGCGCTCACCACGTGGTCCTGCTGAATGAAGAAGCTGCGGACAAATCTGAGTAACGAAACGCAATCGCAGTCAAAACTGACTGAAATTGCGTACGCACTCACACAATCTTCTATCTTCATTCAGCAGGACCTTCACTGACGTCAACGATTACGTTATCAAAGGTCCTTTGGAAGGTCCTGAAAGAAGAAGAAAGAAGACATGCTGGCTGCGCGAACAAGCGGATGAGGTGAGTTCATTTTTATTTATTTTTTTAACCCCTCAAACCACATTTTAGTAAGCATTCTGTATTAAGAATGCTATTATTTTCCCTTATAACCATGTTTGAAAATAATACAGTAAATTGAATTTAATGGGGTTGCTCATCCCTATCATCTCCTAGCAAACATGCGTGAAAATCGCACCGCATCTGCACTTGCTTGCGGATGCCTGTGATTTACACGCATCCCCATTCATTTCTATGGGGCCTGTGTTGCGTGAAAAACGCAGAATATAGAACATGCTGCGATTTTCACGCAACACACAAGTGATACGTGAAAATCAATGCTCATCTAAACAGCCCCATTGAAGTGATTGGGTCCGGATTCAGTGCGGGTGCAATGTGTTCACCTCACGCGTTGCACCCGCACGGAATTCTCGCCCGTGTGAAAGAGGCCTAAGGATATCGGAGGTTTGCATGTTTTTATGTTTTAATTTTTCTTCCCTGTCTTACTTGAACCATAACTTTTTTTTTTTTTTTCGTTCATATATTCGTATGGGGGCTTGTTTTTTGCGGGAAAAGTTGTACTTTCTAATGCCACCGTTTAATATGGCATACCATGTTGTGGGAAGCAGTAAAAAAATTCTAAATGGTGTGGAATCTGGAAAAAAATGCAATTCCTCCACAGTTTTACTGGCTTTTCCCCTACGGCGTTCCCTTTTTGGCAAAACTGATTTGTGCCCTTCATGTTCTGGGTCAGTACGATTACAATATGTATAGGTTTTTATGTCTAAATACTGAAAAAATGTAAAAAAAATTTACATCACCATATTCTGACCCCCATAACTTTTTTTTATAGTTATGTCTACTGAGCTGTGTGGGGGCTCATTTTTTGCGGGGTGACCAGTAGATTTATTGATACCATTTTGGAGTGCGTGTGACTTTTTGATCACATTTTATAAAAAGAGAAGGATTGCAAAAAATTGCAAATCATAGATTTTGATACTTTCTTCCATTACGCTATTCGCCATATTGCAAAAAATGTTTTGATATTTTTATAGTACGCCAGTTTTTGGATGGAGTGATGCCCACAATGTTTATATTTTTTATTGTTTATAGATTTATTTTTTTATTCTAAGGAAAGGGATTATTTAAATTTATATCTATTTTTTTATATATTTTTTTTACTTATTTAAAAAATAAAAATTTATAGACCCTCTTGGAGGTGTGGGGTTTCGCTCTGGTAGATAGGGTAAGCAGAGGCAGTACAGAGGCAAAAGACAAGTTCTTAACGCAAAACTTCAGTGTTTATTCACCCTTGAGGCAAATGCACAAAACAATCTGTTACTTTGCAGTCTTGGTGTTTACTTCACACACAATGGAAAGTACATCTTGGTGTTACTTCACACAAACTGGAAAGTTCATATAAGGCAAGTCACGTTGATGTCAGTTCTGCCTCCAGCAGTCCATGGCAGGCTTTAGGGGGCCTGTTTCCTCGGCCCATGGGTCTCATCCCTCCAACCTGGCACCAAGTCTCACATCCCAACACAGAGATCCTGCTGCTGAGCCCAGCTGCCTATTTAAGGACAGCCAGGTGCTGCCAAAAACCCGGACCGGCAATTAAAATCCAGTCCGGAATTTGACCCCACCTGGCTGCAAATCAGCCCAGCAGCACACACTGGGAGGAAGATACCTGTTTTCCCAGACCATTCCCCTCACTGTGTCACAGAGGCTACAATGTCCACTACAGTTTTTTATAGAATATTACTATAGTCTCATAGGGAGTATAGTAATACATGGATTGCTGATCTCCACTGCTGGCCAAAATAGGAACAGCACCTCTAATACGCTGGGTATCTTCAGAGAGACCCAGTCTATTAGAAATAATGACCGGCATCCCCGATTGCAGCACAGGGATGCTGGTCTTAACCCGAAAGCACAGGGTTCTAGGTTTTTCACCTTTTAGATGCTGTGATCACACTTCATCACGGCATCTAAAGGCTGTTACATCCGCAATCAGCATTATTGCTGGTAGCAAACATTAGCCTTGGGCTTCTGCTATTGAAACAGCAGAGACATGCCAACTATGACGCCCGCTGCAGATGCCACTGGGCGACATTTTTAAACACCTTTAGAAAATTTGTGGCCTTTGGCACACTGCAATGGAAAGTCCTCGGAAGGAAATATTTCTCCTAGAAGGGCATCCCAGAGCTATATGGCCATGTTCAGCGGCAAGTAAATATATCTCTGGCACACAGTGTCGGTGCCCAGATACATCTGACCACAGGCACGGGGTCTAGCAAACACGGGCAGGGAAGAAACATAACTTTTACTGCTCACTGGGTGAACCTTCGAACGGCCGTCAAGCATGTAACCCGTGGCAACCGTGTGGATTTGGTGTTACCGCCACTGATTGCATGCAGGCCTGCATCTTCTTCTCCTCCTCCTACTCCATCATCTGTCTCCTCCTCGGCTCACTCCTTCTTTTCCACTGCTACCACTTCTTGCTCTGCACCCCCAAGCTCCCAAGAACCTATTCTATGTGCCAGGTGAGACGTTGCCATGCTGTGCTGCCGCTGTTGTGCCTGGTAACCAAGAGCCCCACCGGTCCTGCACTGCTTTCAGCTCTGCGGTCACAAGCCAATTAGTGGCTAACCCCACTCAATTTGACAGTTGGTAAAGTGGTGTGCGACAACGGTGCCAATCTGCTGAGCGCACTGAAACAGGGCAAAATGACACACGTGCCGTGCATGGCACATGTTCTGAACTTAGTTGTGCAGCAATTCGTTGCCAAATACCCCGGGGTCCAGGACGTCTTGTAGCAGGCAAGGAAAATCTCTGGCCATTTTAAAAGATTTTACACGGCCATGGCTCGCCTTGCTGATGTTAAGCGGCTACTCCACCTGCTTGACAGACGTCTGATTTGTGACTGCCCGACGCGCTGGAACTCCAGTAAAATTGTTATCAAGTGTCTAATGTACCTCCAGCCACATAATTACTTGTTCTTTTCTGTCAGGTGAATGCCAAATTTTGGGGCCTGTACTCCTGTTATTCAGTGACCACCTAATGTACCTCCAGCCACATAATCACTTGTTCTTTACTGTCACATGAATGCCTAATTTTTGGGGCCTGTACTGGCCTACAGTAATAATGTTATCCAGTGACCGTCTAATATACCTCCAGCCACATAATTACTTGTTCTTTTCTGTCAGGTTAATGGCAAACTTTGAGCCTGTACTCCACTGGCCTACAGTAAAATTGTTATCCAGTGACCGTCTAATATACCTCCAGCCACATAATCACTTGTTCTTTTCTGTCAAGTGAATGCCTTTTTTGGGGGGCCTGTACTCCACTGGCCTACAGTAAAATTGTTAATCAGTGACCGCCTAATGTACCTCCATCCATATAATCACTTGTTCTTTTCTGTCAGGTGAAAGACTAATTTTTGGGGCCTGTACTCCTGTTATTCAGTGATCGACTAATATACCTCCGGCCACATAATCACTTGTTCTTTTCTGTCAGGTGAATGCCTAATTTTTGGGGCCTGTACTCCACTGGCCTACAGAAAAATTGTTATTCAGTGACCGCCTAATGTACCTCCAGCCACATAATCACTTGTTCTTTTCTGTCAGGTGAATGCCTAGTTTTTGGGGCCTGTACTGGCCTACAGTAAAATAGTTATCCAGTGACCGTCTAATATACCTCCAGCCACATAATCACTTGTTCTTTTCTGTCAGGTGAATGCCTAATTTTTGGGGCCTTTACTCCACTGGCCTACAGAAAAATTGTTATTCAGTGACCGCCTAATGTACCACCAGCCACATAATCACTTGTTCTTTTCTGTCAAGTGAATGCCTAATTTTTGGATACTGTACTCCACTGGCCTACAGTAAAATTGTTATTCAGTGACCGCCTAAGGTACCTCCAGCCACATAATCACATGTTCTTTTCTGTCAGGTGAATGCCTAGTTTTTGGGGCCTGTACTGGCATACAGTAAAATAGTTATCCAGTGACCGTCTAATATACCTCCAGCCACATAATCACTTGTTCTTTTCTGTCAGGTGAATGCCTAATTTTTGGGGCCTGTACTCCACTGGCCTACAGAAAAATTGTTATTCAGTGACCGCCTAATGTACCACCAGCCACATAATCACTTGTTCTTTTCTGTCAAGTGAATGCCTAATTTTTGGATACTGTACTCCACTGGCCTACAGTAAAATTGTTATTCAGTGACCGCCTAAGGTACCTCCAGCCACATAATCACATGTTCTTTTCTGTCAGGTGAATGCCTAGTTTTTGGGGCCTGTACTGGCCTACAGTAAAATAGTTATCCAGTGACCGTCTAATATACCTCCAGCCACATAATCACTTGTTCTTTTTTGTCAGGTGAATGCCTAATTTTTGGGGACTTTACTCCACTGACCTACAGTAAAATTGTTATTCAGTGACCGCCTAATGTAACTCCAGCCACATATTCACTTGTTCTTTTCAGTCAGGTGAATGCCTAATTTTTGTTGCCTGTACTGGCCTCTAGTAAAATTTTTATGCAGTGACCGTCTAATGTACCTCCAGCCACATAATCACTTGTTCTTTTCTGTCAAGTAAATGACTAATTTTTGAATACTGTACTCCACTGGCCTACA
Organism: Bufo bufo; assembly: GCF_905171765.1. Classification (NCBI taxonomy): domain Eukaryota; kingdom Metazoa; phylum Chordata; class Amphibia; order Anura; family Bufonidae; genus Bufo; species Bufo bufo. Next base: position 61,563,325 of record NC_053395.1, on the reverse strand, counting down.
GTAAAATTGTTATTCAGTGACCGCCTAAGGTACCTCCAGCCACATAATCACATGTTCTTTTCTGTCAGGTGAATGCCTAGTTTTTGGGGCCTGTACTGGCCTACAGTAAAATTATTATCCAGTGACCGTCTAATATACCTCCAGCCACATAATCACTTGTTCTTTTTTGTCAGGTGAATGCCTAATGTTTGGGGCCTGTACTCCACTGTCCTACAGTAAAATTGTTATCCACTGACCGCCTAATGTACCTCCAGCCACATAATCACTTGTTATTTTCTGTCAGGTGAATGCCTAATTTCTGGGGCCTGTACTACCGTGGCCTAAAATAAAAAATTTCTAGGCTTCAGTAGGGCACATTTTTGAGAGTTTCCCTTTAACTACCTCCCGACCGCCTAACGCACGGATGCGTCCTGGAGGCGGTCGATTCATTCCTCCTGGACGTATCCATGTGTCATCTCGCGAGACGCGAGATTTCGGTCAGAGCCAGCCCGCGCATGTCACCTTAGTTCACCCTCCACCCAAAACGCAGTGTTTGCCCGATCGGTCGCCCACAGGCCTGATCGGTTGCCCACACGTGCGTTCACCCACGCCCGCGCCGCCGCAGTGACAAAAAAATATATATTTTTTGATCACTGCACAATCACTTCAAAAGCGCTGCGGCGATAAAAAAGAAATCAGTTTGGATATTTTTTATCAATCGCAGCGGCCTCCGGTACTTCGCTAGCCTCCCATTTGTAAGACAGGCTTGCTTTTTTTCTTGGGTAGTCTCAGGGAATACCCCTAAATTTAGTAGTCCAAATGTCAAACAAGGGGTATTCTTCTGAAGAGGCCTACAGGATTCTGACCCAGTCGGATGAGGAATGGGAACCCTCATCTGACGAATCTAGCGGGTCAGAATATGAACCTGTAGAAAGCAGTGGCAGTCTGATCCAAAGTTCGGACGAGGAGGTTGAGGTCCCTGATAGCACCAGGCGTACCCGGCCCCGTGTCGCTAGATCACAGTTTGCGCAGGATCCGTTTCAAGGGCAGCAGAGTGGGGCTGGCACTGTCGGATTACGCGGTGAGGCATACACCAGCAGCGCAGCCCATCCTGGACCTAGTACCAGCAGTGCCGTACAACATGGTGAAGTGGCGAGCACCAGAAGGGCAGTTGAAGCTGGTACGGTGGCACGTGCAATAGTTACCCCACACAGACAGGCCCGTAGAGCCCCTAGAGTCCCTGAGGTGCTGGCAAACCCTGATTGGCAGTCCCCAACTTCAGCCGCACCTGTAGTTCCCCCTTTCACCGCTCAGTCTGGAGTTCGGGTTGAGACAGCTCAGATCGGTTCGGCACTGGGATTTTTTGAGCTGTTTTTGACTGCGGAGCTCTTGGACTTAGTCGTGGCAGAAACAAATCGGTATGCCACTCAATTTATAGCCGCCAACCCGGGAAGCTTTTATGCCCAACCTTTCAGGTGGAAACCATTTCAAGTTTCCGAAATTAAAATTTTTCTGGGCCTTCTCCTCAACATGGGTCTAACCAAACAGCATGAATTGCGGTCATATTGGTCCACGAACCCAATTCATCACATGCCCATGTTCTCTGCTGCTATGTCCAGGACATGATTTGAGACCATCCTGCATTTCCTGCACTTTAGCGACAACACCACCTCCCGTCCCAGATGCCACCCAGCTTTTGACCGACTCCACAAAATTCGGCCCCTCATAGACCACTTCAACAACAAATTTGCAGATTTGTATACCCCTGAGCAAAACATCTGCGTAGACGAGTCCCTTATACATCCCTTATGGAGTCAAATTGTATAAGCTCTGTGAAAAGGCCACAGGCTATACCCACAAATTTCGGATCTATGAGGGAAAAGATCAGACCCTGGAGCCGGTCGGTTGCCCTGACTACCTGGGGAGCAGTGGGAAGACAGTCTGGGACTTGGTGTCACCCTTATTTGGCAAGGGGTACCATCTTTATGTGGACAATTTTTACACAAGTGTGCCCCTCTTCAGGCATTTGTTCCTAGAACAGATTGGCTGCTGTGGCACCGTGCGACCTAGTCGCCGGGGCTTCCACCAATGGCTCGTTACCACCCGTCTTGCAAGGGGGGAGAGGGCTGCCTTGTGTAACCAAGAACTGCTCGCGGTGAAATGGAGAGACAAGCGTGACGTTTACATGCTCTCCTCCATTCACGCACAGATAAATATCTCGGCAAAAGACAACTTTTGCCATTTTTTTATACAAAGTTGGCATTGGACCGAGATATTTCTCTCACCCAGCATGGGTATATGTAAAATGACACCCCAAAACACATTGCCCAACTTCTCCTGAGTACGGAAATACCAGATGTGTGACACTTTTTTGCAGCCTAGGTGGGCAAAGGGGCCCACATTCCAAAGAGCACCTTTAGGATTTCACAGGTCATTTTTTACACATTTTGATTTCAAACTACTTACCACACATTAGGGCCCCTAGAATGCCAGGGCAGTATAACTACCCCACAAGTGACCCCATTTTGGAAAGAAGACACCCCAAGGTATTTCGTGATGGGCATAGTGAGTTCATGGAAGTTTTTATTTTTTGTCACAAGTTAGTGGAATATGAGACTTTGTAAGAAAAAAAAAATCAGAATTTTCCGCTAACTTGTGACAAAAAATAAAAAATTCTAGGAAATCGCCATGCCCCTCACGGAATACCTTGGGGTGTCTTCTTTTTAAAATGGGTTCACTTGTGGGGTAGTTATACTGCCCTGACAATTTAGGGGCCCTAATGTGTGGTAAGTAGTTTGGTATCAAAATGTGTAAAAAATGACCTGTGAAATCCTAAAGGTGCTCTTTGGAATGTGGGCCCCTTTGCCCACCTAGGCTGCAAAAAAGTGTCACACATCTGGTATCGCCGTACTCAGGAGAAGTTGGGCAATGTGTTTTGGGGTGTCATTTTACATATACCCATGCTGGGTGAGAGAAATATCTCGGTCCAATGCCAACATTGTATAAAAAAAATGGGAAAAGTTGTCTTTTGCCGAGATATTTATCTCACCCAGCATGGGTATATGTAAAATGACACCCCAAAACACATTGCCCAACTTCTCCTGAGTACGGCAATACCAGATGTGTGACACTTTTTTGCATCCTAGGTGGGCAAAGGGGCCCACATTCCAAAGAGCACCTTTCGGATTTCACCGGCCATTTTTTACAGATTTTGATTTCAAACTACTTCTCAGGTGTTACCGGAGCTATGACAGAGTAAGATATCCAAATAATCCAAGTAAAGAGATCAGCAATGAGCAATGATTAAAGTTAAAGTAGTTACTGATTAGTTTATAAATATACTGCTGTGAGCGGCGTGGCCCTGTATATTCTAACCCCCAGGCAAGCGTCCCTGTCACCATGGGAACGCCTGGGGGTTAGAATATACCATCGGATTTGAGTTTTTACGATCTCACTGAGCTCGTGAAAACTCAGATCCGATGGTATATTCTAACCCCCAGGCAAGCGTCCCCGTCACCATGGGAACGCCTGTGGGTTAGAATATACCATCGGATCTTCTGAGTTACTCAGTGGCCTGGCTGGCCTAGTGTAGTGGGTGGGCGGTCCGCGGCTCGGGCCTGGCTGCCTGTGTGTAGTGTGTATGTAAATTTAAAAAATCAAAAAATCAAAAAAATCAACAGAAGGCGGCCCGGACAGGCCCCCAGTGGCGTAGGGCCCCATAGTTACTGCTATGGTTGCTATGGCGATCCCTACGCCACTGAGCTCAGGGGCACGGCTATGGGCAGTTCGTGTGCCCCATCATATGCCAACTTGCTCCTGGGCTGGTGGGAGGAGTCTGTGGTTTTTGCAGAACCATCAAGGTGGTTTGTTGATCATATCGCTCTCTGGTCCCGCTACATTGATGACATTTTTTTGTTGTGGAGCGGGCCAGAGAGCGAATTTGATAGACTCATCTCTGAGTTGAATATCAATCACTTCAACCTGAGATTTACCTCTGTTATTGTTAAAGACCGCCTCCCTTTTTTGGATGTGGTTATCTTCAGGGATGATAAAGGCGGTTTTTGTACGTCCATCTACCGTAAACCGACTTCCACTAACTCCCTTCTTAGGTGGGACAGCTGCCATCCTGTCCCTCTTAAGAGAGGGATTCCCACCTGACAGTATTTGAGATTAAAACGCAATTGCTCGGAACCAACTGATTTTAAGTGTCAGGCCAGAGACCTGAGGGCGAGGTTTCAGGAGAGGGGGTATCCGGATAGGACCCTCAGACTGGCCTATGAGAAAACTAAAGCACGTACACGAACGGAACTGCTCCACCCCACGACTAGTGGGGTACGTGAATCTCAAGGTATGGTCCGGGTAATAGGCACATTTGATGCTGCTGCTTCTCAAGTCAGGAGGGTTCTGGCACGCCACTGGGACACCTTACTGATGTATCCAGACCTGGCGGAGGTCTTGAGTCCCTTCGTCTCCCTGACTTTTAGGAGGGAAAACAATCTAAAGGATAGGTTGGTACACAGCCACTTCACCCCCCCAGTGAGACCACGCACATGGCTTGACATGCCCGTGACGGGATGCCATAGATGTGGTCATTGCAGTTTCTGTGGCTGCCTGTCACAGGGTAAGACGTTCATGGGTGAACCTAATGATACTGTTTATCATGTGCGGGGTTTCATTAACTGCCGCACCACTGGCGTGATCTACTTAATAACTTGTGTTTGCGGGTTACGCTACATTGGCAAGACCTTCAGGGAACTGCGCAAACGCATGGGGGAGCACTTTAGTGATATCCGAAACAACAGGGATACCCCCGTAGCTCGTCATGTGCAGTCATCCCATAATGGACGTGTTGCCTCTATTAGCTTCATGGCCATCAAACGTGTTGATAAACCCACACGGGGTGGTGACTGGAACAGACACATTCTCCAAAGAGAATGTTGGTGGACGTTTACTCTGGATACGGTTGCCCCCCATGGTCTTAACGAACAGTTGAATTATGGCTGTTTTCTCTAAACCATTGTTTCTGGTCAGCTCCGTGGCTTGTTTCTCTGACAAACAAACCCCTTTAATTTTAGTCTACTATGAGGGACAATGGACACATACTGTCATGCCCCTCAATAATATGTGAGAGAGTTCATTGGGGTTATGGTTCTGTGGGACCAATGTGTAGTTATCTCCCCCTCTTGCTTCTTCTCTCTCCATATTTTTTCTAACCTACATTGGAACTGAGTTCCCCCTATGGTTATGTCTCTAATTTTGACTAACCAATGGGGGGCGTTCCTGCTGTAATGTCATGCAGACCGGAGGAGTGGTCTTCCATGACATGAATGTGCTTTAGCCAGACGGGCTATTAAATCGATATAATCTAAACTGATTTTCCGTTTTTCACCTGTCTTTCAGCGCACTACTGCGCCAGTGCGGCTGCCTCCGACTCTGATCATGTGACTGTTGTTATGACACGGCCGCTTCTGACGTCGGCACGCCTAATATGTCACGTGATGCGGAAGTTGGCACAAAGCCGTGCGTTCCATCTGTAGGCCCCATGAAGCGCATGGGGCAGGATTGTATAGCGCATGCGCGGTCAAGTGGCTTCGGCATCTCCGATCGCGTGACCGCGATTGTGAGGCGCATCGCATGACGCCATCAGCAGATGCCCTGTCAGCCGGCGCTGATTACTGGAGATGCGTCTCACATGGCCCCTTAGTCTTTATAATGGAGCATTGCTGCTCCATTCGCTGCCGGTCCATCCATTCCTGCAGATACCACCACCCTGGGTCTGGTCTGTGTTTGGGTCCACAGCTACACGCTGACCGCAGCCACTAAATAGTAAGTCATTCTCCTCCATCATCCCATGCTGGATAACTGGTGGCGATTCATTTGGCTATCATACTTACGTGTTTTGTTTTCTGTTGTTATTTGTAGGCTCAGCCACATATTGTCTGTAGCAACTGTCCAGGTTATTCCCGAGTTGCTGGGCTACGTGCCAGCAGGGGTAATCATCATTCACGCCCCTGAAGAATCTTGGGGCCTGTATCGAGGAAACGCGTCGGGACACTTGAGTATTCCTCATCTAATTCTCCTGATTTTGGTTGGGGTATATTTTTAACAATCTGTACCAGAAGTGTTATATCTATTGGACGCATGGTCTTTTTGGTCACTGGTTAGGGCCTCATTAGGGCTTCCAGTATAGGACCAGAGTTCCAGTCTGGGCCACCCCTTGCGGGGCTTTTTTGGACCCCGTCCATTGGATACACTAATAGGGTGGACTAGGCCAAGTAGGGAGTCACTAGGGCTAGTGGGTATTCAGCACCAACAATATCCCCCTCTGACCCTCTACGTTTGGCCTTGATTTAGCCCCCCATGATTATTAACATTGTTGTTTTGCCTGTGTTACCTCTGCCTCACATAGGCTGAGGGCTTGTATGTCTTATCTGTTTGTTGGTCTGTAGGGGCTTTTTTATCTCTTATATAAATAAAAGTGATATTTTATCTTAGTATACTGCCCCTTTATAGTTCTCGGTTTTGCATCTTTTCAGCAGTACTCAGGTGGGCCTCATTGCCTTTCCTGCTTGACCCTCAGCATTTCAAAAAGCGACAAGAAAGTGCTGAACACCGAACCCGAACCCAAACTTTTACGAAAATGTTCGGGTCTGGGTGCCGAAAAACCTAAAGTTCGGTATGAACCTGAACTCTACAGTTCGGGTTCGCTCAACTCTAATAATCACTTGTTCTTTTCTATCAGGTAAATGCCTAATTTTTGGGGCCTGTACTGGCCTACAGTAAAATTGTTATCCAGTGACCGTCTAATATACCTCCAGCCACATAATCACTTGTTCTTTTCTGTCAGGTGAATGTCTAATTTTAGGGGCCTGTACTCCACTGGCCTACAGTAAAATAGTTATTCAGTGACCACATAATGTACCTCCAGCCACATTATCACTTGTTCTTTTCTGTCAGGTGAATGCTTAATTTTGGGGGTCTGTACTGGTCTACAGTAAATTTGTTATCCACTGACCGCCTAATATACCTCAAGCCACATAATCACTTGTTCTTTTCTGTCAGGTGAATGCCTAATTTTAGGGGCCTGTACTCCACTGGCCTACAGTAAAATAGTTATTCAGTGACCACATAATGTACCTCCAGCCACATAATCACTTGTTCTTTTCTGTCAGGTGAATGCCTAATTTCTGGCGCCTGTACTACCGTGGCCTAAAATAAAAAATTTCTATGCTTCAGTAGGGCACATTTTTGAGAGTTTCCCTTTAAGACGCATAAAACTGGCCCCTGATTAAAATACATATTTTTTTGTGGGAATTTTTGCCATTGATCTCCCTCTGGTATGTCACTGTCCATGTTGTGGGACTATTTGTGCACTTCTAGTAAGTATTTGGTGGCTGCAAATATGACCTGAAGTTTTTCAGGGTCACCTGCAATTAAAGTGAATGGGGTCCACCCCGAACGCGTGGTCCATGAACATTTGATCGCGAATGCGCGATTGCGAAACGTCCCGGCCGATGTTCGTCCATCACTACTCCTCATTATATGTTTTTTTTCCCCCTAATGTTTCTTTTCCCCACCATACTCTTTCCAAGACCCTTGGTCTTATTTCCTATTTTCATGTCTTTCAACCTAATAGCAAATAAGATGAGACCAACCAGGGCTAGGCCCCATTCACCCAGGGTCACATAGCAGCTACATGACCCAACTCTATGGCATGTACATCCTTAGTGAATTTGGGCTGCTGCTAGGATCATAGGGTTTTATTCTACGAACCCTAAGGCCCCTTGCAGACGAGCGTGTCCGGATTAGGTCCGGATGCGTTGTGTCTGTGATCAGGGAAAATCATGCGAGTGCGTATGCAATTTCAGTCAGTTTTGACTTCAATTGCGTTGCTCAGTTTTTTCCGCGCGAGTGCAATGCATTTTGCACACGCATGAGAAAAAACTGATTGCGGTACCCAGACCCGAACCCAGACTTCCTCACTGATGTTCGGGTTTGGGTTAGGTGTTCTGTAGATTTTATAATTTTCCCTTATAACATGGTTATAAGGGAAAATAATAGCATTCTTAATACAGAATGCTAACTAAAATGTGGCATGAGGGGTTAAAAAAAAAAAAAAAAAAAAAAAAAAATTAACTCACCTCATCCATTTGCTCGCGCAGACGGCATCTTCTTCTTTATTCTTCTTTCAGGACCCGGGCTTAGACATGTCCTACACCGTAGGATATGTTGACTAATCTCTCAATTTTAAAATCAGTTTGAGGGTTTAGTTAGACTGCAGCGTGCACCTGTCTTTGCTATTATTTTGTTATATTGTTATATTGATTATTACATCCACACAATTGCTACCTTGTGTAGGATGTCTATTGTGGTACTTGTGGTTCGCTGCGGGCATCCTCCACCGTATGCATTTTTGCTGGGGATCGCCATTAGCAAAGGGCCACAAGTGCAGGATTTGCTCCCCTATATATATGCACGACTGCATGTGGGTTTGAGCAACTCCTGCTAATACCACGCTAGTCTTTTCAGTTTCTTTCAGGACCTGCCAAAGGACATTTGATGACGTGTTACAGTTACACTCTGGCTGATACTTTGTTGCAACAATGTATTTCGGTTATTTAAGACATGAAATCCGGGTCATTTGGTACTTGCCCGATTTGAACAGTGATACCCCAGATTGCTATGCCATGGAGCCCATTCGGATAACAAAATACTATGTGAAAGTAAAGACTTTGGCTCCATGGCGATTCTACTGTATTCATTTAGTCTGAGTGCCATTTACCTAATAATATGCACTCAGACCGGAGCTATCTGGGGATGTGTTACATGTCTATGTTTACTGTAATGGTTGTGACATTGTATGTTTGAATGGTGATTTCTGTCCGGTTGTCCCCATGTGTATAGTGGCAATCTCCCTTTGTCCTGAGAGATAATTGAATTACTCCTCGGTTGTCTCCGGGACAGAGAGGAGGAAACCAGGATGCATTGTGGGGATGTATTGTGTCTTTGTGTCCTGAATTGTTGTTTATCTGTCCTGTGTCAGTCTACCATCTGGTCCCCCTAGGGGAGTGTCCACCAGATCGGGACCTGCATAAATACGGGCGGGTAGCCCTCAGTAAAGAGAGATTCTGCTTCTTACCCTCAATTCCTGCTTTGACTCGTTTTGTAGAGCATCACTAATCACTAGCCCTTGTAAGAGCTCTCTGGATTTCATCTACACCTACAGGAGCATGAATGACTGCTAAAAAGAACCTAACAGCGCTCTATAGAATTCGGGGACAAGGACATCTAAGCGGTCCAACCCTCAGCCAGCCTGAGGCAACCGTAACAATTGGTGGCACAGCGTTGGGATGGTCCTTTATTTCCCAGGAGAGTAGCTGAACGGATGGAAAGTACTTATGACAAGCTGAAACGGGCTACCTTAAAAGATTTGTTGGAGAGCCGTGGAGGAATTGCCAGCAACCGGCCCAGGAGAGAGCTGATTGCGGAGTTAACTGAGCTGGACCGGAATTGAACCATGGCAGAGGCATCATCACCCGGGGAGGATGAGGCCACTCGAATGGTAAAAGCCAGGATGCTTACGTATGGACCGAATATCTCAGAAGAGAGAGTTGCCGCACTGTATACTGAAGCAGCCAAAGAGATACAGGATCGGAGGGACCATGAGTACCGTATGTATACGACAACGCCCCCTGTTGTACCCACAGTAATGACATCTGTCCCCTCTAGTCCTGGGAAGAAAAAGATCCCTTATGCTGCGTTTAAACAATTTCAAGAGACTGAGGGGGGGATTGATGAATACCTGGCAGATTACGAAAGATTGTGTGCCCTACACCAAGTAACCACTGATGATTGGATTACTTTACTTACGGGTAAATTAACTTGTAGGGCTGCTGATGCCTTCCGGGATATGCCAGCTGAGGAAGTTACCCAATACATACTGTATGGATAAAAGAGGCATTGTTAAAAAGGTATGCTGTGACACCTGATACGTATCGCCGGCAGTTCAGAGAAATGGCTAAGAAACGCAGCGATACACACACAGAATGGGTCAACCGATTGCACCAAGCTTCTAATCATTGGATTACGGGCAGTCAAGCGGTAACCGCTGAGGAAGTGTTACAATTATTTCTGCTAGAACATTTTTACAAAGGATTGGAGCCAAAATTATTACTATGGTTGTTGGACAAGCAACCTCAAGCTCAAGACAGCTGCCCATCTCGCTGACGAATACGCTGATCGGGTAATACACGAACTTCCAAGCTCCAGACTCACTCCACCCACAGAACCACGGGATACTTACAGACCACCTCCTCGCAAATAATTTCGGGCTCCAATTCCACCAGGCCCCACCAGGTACCAGAGACCAGTTAATACCAGTTATGACAGAGCCAGAGGAACCTGTCACAACTGCCACGAACCAGGACATTATGCCAAGCAGTGTCCACTCAACACAGAACGCCCCTACTGGAACTGACCAAAGCCACAAACCACTGCATTACCAGCTCGCCACCCTAGTGCCATGTGTGTGTCATCACCCTCCGCTCCAGAGGAATACCTAGGGCAAATCCATGAAGCCAACCATAGCTACGCAGCATCAGATGACAACCGTCAACACCACAGACAGCAGTGTTGGAAGGACTACGTGATACTGGCGCCACCATCACGCTAGTTAAAGGCAGTCTTATTCTGGCTCACAAAAGGTCTGGGCAAACTGTGGCTGTACAAGTGGCAGAAGGAGCAGTATACCGGGTACCCACAGCCCGAGTACATTTAAATTGGGGTGCAGGGGAGGGTCAAGTGAATGTGGGCATCATGGACAATTTACCAGCGGAAGTTTTATTGGGCAATGACTTGGGGCTGAAGACATCTGCCTATGCCCCCTCCTATAGTGCAACAGCCCATCCTGTAACCACCCGGTCGCAAGCCAGGACTGAGAGAGAACCTTCACCAGTGCGGAAGCCACAGGTAGGACAAACTCCCACCCTGACTTTCCCTCAGCCCCCAGTCCAATGGGATACTCCTGCGACATTTGAAGCTGAGACTAAGACTGACCTGACGCTACAGAAATATAGGGAGAAAGCTGAACAAGGCATAGGGGGGTTAGATAATGAAATGTTTGTTTGGGAACAGAATAAATTGTACAGATTAACAGAGAAAAAGAGAAACCCAAAACGCCAGTTGGTAATTCCGTTAAAATACCGCAAGGAGATATTAAGAGTAGGGCATGACATTCCGTTAGCAGGGCATCTAGGAATGACCCGTATGTTACATAGGATCAGATCTGTCCGGGAGTACATAATGATGTGCGTACTCATTGTGGGACCTGTGATGTGTGTCAAAGGGTGGGAAAAAGGGGAGATCATCCAAAAGTTCACCTAGCCAATATGCCCATTATTGAAGAGCCGTTTAGTAGGGTGGCCATAGATTTAATAGGACCTCTCGCCACCCCTAGCTCCTCGGGAAAGAAATACATCCTTATGCCTCATTCACACGTCAGTGTTTTGGTCAGTGATTTCCATCAGTGATTGTGAGCCAAAACAAGGATTGGAGCATCCACAGACATAAGGTATAAGGGAAAGATCTGCACCTGTTCTGTGTTTAGAGCTGCACCTAGTTTTAGCTCACAATAACTGATAGAAATCACTGACCGAACACTGATTGTGTGAATGAGGCATTACTGTAGTTGATTATGCCACCCGGTACCCAGAGGCAGTAGCGCTATCAAACATTCTGGCCGATACTGTAGCCAATGCCTTGGTACATATTTTGTCCCGTGATGGGTTTCCCAGGGAAATCCTATCCGATAGAGGCACCCAGTTTACAGCAGAACTAACCCAACAGCTGTGGCACGTGTGTAACATAAAATCTTTACTCAGTTCTCCCTACCATCCCCAAACAAACGGTTTGTGCGAGCGATTCAATGGAACGCTCAAGCAAATGCTCAAGACCAGTGAGTATAGGGATTGGGAGCGGTTCCTGTCACACCTCCTGTTCGCATATCGGGAGGTGCCGCAGGAATCCACGGGTTTCTCCCCGTTTGAACTACTTTATGGGAGAAAAGTGCGAGGACCCTTGGACCTTATTAGGGAACACTGGGAGGGAGCCACTGAGAATGACGGGGTCCCTATCATGCCATATGTATTAGAGCTTAGGGACCGGATGGAAAAACTAGCCAGATCTGTCCAAGCTAAGCTCCAGACCGTACAGAGACGCCAGAAAGTATGGTACTATAAGGGAGCCCGGCGCCGTATTTTTCAAATAGGACAGAAAGTGATGGTACTTAAACCTGTTAGGCAGGACAAGTTACAAGCCTCTTGGCAGGGTCCTTATAAAGTCATAGATAAAGTGTGTGACACTACCTATGTCATCGCCAGCTGTCATGATGAAAGGCTACGGAAAGCTTTCCATATAAATATGCTCAAGGAGTACAATGAGAAACCTGAGGAAGTGACTGCAATATGTAGTCCAGCACATGAAGACCCTGATAATCTTCCCATACCTGATCTCTTAAATAGGAAACTGCACCCCGAAATACTCAGCCAAGTGCAGATGGTAGAAAAGTTAAGTACCGTTGAGAAGGGCCAGTTAAGTGACATGCTATACCAAAAGAGGTTTACCTTTTCCCAAGACCCAGGGTATGCACTCCTCACCACCCATCAGGTTGACACCCCAGGTCAGATGCTCTTCGCCAGGCCCCTTACCGAATTCCTGAGGCAGTTAGAGACGGGATGAAAAAGGAAATATCTGAAATGCTACGATTAGGAGTAATTGAGTCCTCCGACAGTCCCTGGGCTTCCCCAGTAGTGTTGGTACCGAAAAAGGACGGTACCACTAGATTTTGCGTAGATTATAGAAAGCAAAACGACAAAACAGTTACTGATGCATACCCAATGCCCCTGGTAGATGAGGTCGCATAGCCAGAGGGAATTACTTAACTACCATTGACCTCTGTAAAGGTTATTGGCAGATCCCTCTGGCCAAGGAGGCTGTCCCCAAGTCGGCCTTCGTCACCCCGTTTGGCTTGTACTAATTTAAGGTCATGCCATTCGGGATGAAGAATGCCCCAGCTACGTTCCAGCGCTTGGTAGACAGACTCCTTGATGGCTTCCAGGATTTTGCTTGAGCATACCTGGATGACATAGCAATTTACAGTGAGTCCTGGGAGGAACACTTAACTCAGCTAGGAACTGTTCTGGATCAGATCCGGGCTGCTGGCCTGACTCTGAGGCCAGAAAAATGCAATTTTGGGATGGCCAAAGTGCAGTACCTGGGACATATAGTGCGATGCGGTAAACAACGACCTGAACCAGCGAAAATAGAAGCGGTCGCTAACTGGCCAATCCCACTTACTAAGACACAGGTACTGGCATTTCTGGGCACTGCAGGGTATTACAGATGGTTTGTACCCGATTATAGCACCATTGCAAAACCCCTGACCGATTTGACGAAAAATAACCTCCCCAGACAAGTCCTGTGGTCTCCCCACTGTGAAGAAGCCTTTCAAGCTCTGAAAAAGGCTCTTGTGAATGCTCCTATTTTGGTTGCCCCAGTCCCTAACAAACGCTTTATTGTCCACACAGACGCTGCCATGTTCGGGCTGGGGGCAGTTCTAAGCCAAGTCGGAGAGGACGGGGGGTGGGGGGGGAGCATCCTGTTTCCTACATTAGTAGAAAGCTCCTACCACGAGAGGTCAGTTATGCCGCAGTGGAAAAGGAGTGTTTGGCCCTGGTGTGGGCCCTAAAGAGACTAACCCCCTACTTATATGGTCAAGAATTTACACTCATCACAGACCATGATCCTCTCGTCTGGCTAAACCGTTTCTCCGGGGACAATGGTCGGTTATTGCGCTGGAGCCTGTCATTACAACCTTTCAATTTTACCATTCAATACCGACCAGGAAAACAAAACGGTAATGCCGATGGTTTGTCCCGGCAGACTGATATCAGCCCAGAGTAAAGTTGTTCTGGACAGCCTCAAGTGACCCCGAAAAGGGGTCAAACTGTGTCTGCCAGAGTGTTCCTCAAGGAGGGAGCTATGTTACAGTTACACTCTGGCTGATACTTTGTTGCAACAATGTATTTCGGTTATTTAAGACATGAAAGCCGGGTCATTTGGTACTTGCCCGATTTGAACAGTGATACCCCAGATTGCTATGCCATGGAGCCCATTCGGATAACGAAAGAATATGTGAAAGTAAAGACTTTGGCTCCATGGCGATTCTACTGTATTCGTGTAGTCTGAGTGCCATTTACCTAATAATATGCACTCAGACGAGAGCTATCTGGGGATGTGTTACATGTCTATGTTTACTGTAATAGTTGTGACATTGTATGTTTGAATGGTGATTTTTGTCCTGTTGTGCCCACGTGTATAGTGGCGATCTCCCTTTGTCCTGAGAGATAATTGAATTACTCCTCGGTTGTCTCCGGGGTAGAGAAGAGGAAACCAGGATGCATTGTGTGGATGTATTGTGTCTGTGTGTCCTGAATTGTTGTTTATCTGTCCTGTGTCACAGTCTTCCATCTGGTATGCAGTGTCCACCAGATGGGGACCTGCATAAATACGGGCGGGTAGCCCTCAGTAAAGAGAGATTCTACAGGAGCATAGATGACTGCTAAAAGGAACCTAACCGCACTCTCTAGAATTTGGGGACAAGGACATCTAAGCGGTCCAACCCTCAGACAGCCTGAGGCAACAGTAACATGACGTAATCGCGCTCACCACATGGTCCTGCTGAATGAAGAAGCTGCAGACAAATCTGAGTAACGCAACGCAATCGCAGTCAAAACTGACTGAAATTGCGTACGCACTCACACGATCTTCTATATTCATTCAGCAGGACCTGCACTGATGTCAACGATTACGTCATCAAAGGTTCTTTGGCAGGTCCTGAAAGAAGAAGATAGAAGACATGCCGGCTGTGCGAACAAGCGGATGAGGTGAGTAAATTTATTATTATTTTTTTAACCCCTCAAGCCACATTTTAGTAAGCATTCTGTATTAATACAGTAAATTGACTTTAATGGGGTTGCTCATCCCTATCATCTCCTAGCAACCATGTGTAAAAATCGCACCGCATCTGCACTTGCTTGCAGATGCTTGTGATTTTCACGCATCCCCATTCATTTCTATGGGCCTGTGTTGCGTTAAAAAAAATGCAGAATATAGAACTTGCTGGGATTTTCACGCAACGCACAAGTGATGCGTGAAAATCAATGCTCATCTAAACAGCCCCATTGAAGTGAATGGGTCCGGATTCAGTGCAATGTGTTCACCTCACGCATTGCACCAGCACGGAATTCTCGCCCGTGTGAAAGGGGCCTAAGGATATCGGAGGTTTGCATGTTTTTATGTTTTCATTTTTCCTCCCTGTCTTACTTGAACCATAATTTTATTTATTTTTTCCGTTCACATATTCGTATGGGTGCTTGTTTTTTGCGGGAGAAGTTGTACTTTCTAATGCCACCGTTTAATATGGCATACAATGTTGTGGGAAGCAGGAAAAAAATTCTAAATAGTGTGGAATTCCTCCACAGTTTTATGGGCTTTGCCCCTACGGCGTTCCCTTTTTGGCAAAACTGATTTGTGCCCTTAATGCGCTGGGTCAGTACGATTACAATACCACATATGTATAGGTTTTTATGTCTAAATACTGAAAAAAATATTATTTTTTTACATCACCATATTCTGACCCCCATAACTTTTTTTTATAGTTATGTCTACTGAGCTGTGTGGGGGCTAATTTTTTGCGGGGTGATCTGTAGTTTTTATTGATACCATTTTGGAGTGCGTGTGACTTTTTGATCACATTTTATAAAAAATAATTGGAGAAGCATTGAAAAAAATGGCAAATCAGCGATTTTGATACTTTCTTCCATTACGCTATTCCCCATATTGAAATTTTTTTTTTATATTTTAATAGTACGGCCGTTTTTGGATGGAGTGATGCACACAATGTTTATATTTTTTCATTGTTCATGGATTTATTTTTTTATTCTAAGGAAAGGGATGATTTAAAATTATATCTATATATTTTTATGTTTTTTTTACTTGAAAAAAAACCAACATTTTTATAAACCTTCTTGGAGGTGCAGGGTTTCGCTCTGGTAGATAAGCTAAGCAGAGGCACTACAGAGGCAAAAGACAAGTTCTTAACGGAAAACTTCAGTGTTTATTCACCCTTGAGGCAAATGCACAAAACAATCTGTTACTTTGCAGTCTTGGTGTTTACTTAACACACAATGGAAAGTACATCTTGGTGTTACTAAACACAAACTGGAAAGTTCATATAAGTTAAGTCACCAGCAGTCCACGGCAGGCTTTAGTGGGCCTGTTTCCTCGGCCCATGGGTCTCATCCCTCCAACCTGGCACCAAGTCTCACATCCCAACACAGAGATCCTGCTGCTGAGCCCAGCTGCCTATTTAAGGACAGCCAGGTGCTGCCAAAAACCCAGACCGGCAATTAAAATCCAGTCCGGAATTTGACCCCACCTGGCTGCAAATGAGCCCAGCAGCACACACTGGGAGGAAGATACCTGTTTTCCCAGACCATTCCCCTCACTGTGTCACAGAGGCTACAATGTCCACTACAGTTTTTCATAGAATATTACTATAGTCTCATAGGGAGTATAGTAATACATGGATTGCTGATCTCCACTGCTGACCAAAATAGGAACGGCAACTCTAATATGCTGGGTATCTTCAGAAAGACCCAGCCTATTAGAATTAATGACCGGCATCCCCGATTGCCGCACAGGAATGCTGGTCTTAACCTGGAAGCACGGGGTTCTGGGTTTTTCACCTTTTAGATGCTGTGATCACACTTGATCACGGCATCTAAAGGCTGTAATGTCCGCAATTGGCATTATTGCTGGTAGCAAACATTAGCCGTGGGCCTCTGCTATTAAAACAGCAGAGACACGCCAACTATGACGCCCGCTGCAGATGCCACTGGGCGACATTTTTAAACACCTTTAGAAAATTTGTGGCCATTGGCACACCGCAATGGAAAGTCCCAGGAAGCAAATATTTCTCCTAGAAGGGCATTCCAGAGCTATATGGCCATGTTCAGCGGCAAGTAAATATATCTCTGGCACACAGTGTCGGTGCCCAGATACATCTGACCACAGACACTTGTCTAGCAAACACGGGCAGGGAAAGTACATAACTTTCACTGTCCACTGGGTGAACCTTCGAACTGCCGTCAAGCATGTAACCCGTGGCACCCATGTGGATTTGGTGTTACCGCCACGGATTGCATGCAGGCCTGCATCTTCTTCTCCTCCTCCTACTCCATCCTCCATCTCCTCCTCGGCTGACTCCTTCTTTTCCACTGCTACCACTTCTTCCGCTGCACCCCCCAAGCTCCCAAGAACCTATTCGATGTGCCAGGTGAGACGTTGCCATGCTGTTCTGCCGCTGTTGTGCCAGGAAGCCAAGAGCCACACCGGTCCTGCACTGCTTTCAGCTCTGCGGTCACAGGCTGATCAGTGGCTAACCCCACTCAATTTGACAGTTGGTAAAGTGGTGTGCGACAACGGTGCCAATTTGCTGAGTGCGCTTAAACAGGGCAAAATGACACACGTGCCGTGCATGGCACTCGTCCTGAACTTAGTTGTGCAGCAATTCATTGCCAAATACCCCGGGGTCCAGGACGTCTTGCAGCAGGCCAGGAAAATCTCTGGCTATTTTAAAAGATTTTACACGGCCATGGCTTGCCTTGCTGATGTTCAGCGGCTACACCACCTGACTGACAGACGTCTGATTTGTGACTGCCCGACGCGCTGGAACTCCAGTAAAATTGTTATCCAGGTGACCGTCTAATGTACCTCCAGCCACATAATTACTTGTTCTTTTCTGTCAGGTGAATGCCAAATTTTGGGGCCTGTACTCCTGTTATTCAGTGACCACCTAATGTACTTCCAGCCACATAATCACTTGTTCTTTACTGTCAAGTGAATGCCTAATTTTTGGGGCCTGTACTGGATTACAGTAATATTGTTATCCAGTGACCGTCTAATATACCTCCAGCCACATAATTACTTGTTCTTTTCTGTCAGGTGAATGCCAAATTTTGAGCCTGTACTCCACAGGCCTACAGTAAAATTGTTATTCAGTGACCGCCTAATGTACCTCCAGCCACATAATCACTTGTTATTTTCTGTCAGGTGAATGCCTAATTTTTGGGGTCTGTACTCCACTGACCTACAGTAAAATTGTTATCCAGTGACCGTCTAATATACCTCCAGCCACATAATCACTTGTTCTTTTCTGTCAGGTGAATGCCTAATTTTGGGGGACTGTACTCCACTGGCCTACAGTACAATTGTTATTCAGTGACCGCCTAATATACCTCCAGCCACATAATCACTTGTTCTTTTCTGTCTAGGTTAATGCCTAATTTTTGGGGCCTGTACTGGCCTACAGTAATATTGTTATCCAGTGACAGTCTAATATACCTCCAGCCACATAATCACTTGTTCTTTTCTGTCAGGTGAATGCCTAATTTTTAGGCCTGTACTCGGCCTACAGTAAAATTGTTATCAGTGAGCGCCTAATATACCTCCAGCCACATAATCACTTGTTATTTTCTGTCAGGTGAATGCCTAATTTTTGGGGCCTGTACCCTGGCCTACAGTAAAATTGTTATCCACTGACTGTCTAATATACCTCCAGCCACATATTCACTTGTTCTTTTCTGTCAGGTGAATGCCTAATTTTTGGGGCCTGTACTCCTGTGCTGCTGGCTTACAGTAAAATTGGTATTCAGTGACCGCCTACCTCCAGCCTCATAATCACTTGTTCTTTTCTGTCAGGTGAATGCCTAATTTCTGGGGCCTGTACTACCGTGGCCTAAAATTAAAATTTTCTAGGCTTCAGTAGGGCACATTTTTGAGAGTTTCCCTTTAAACACATAAAACTGGCCACTGATTAAAATACATACTTTTTTTGTGGCAATTTTTGCCATTGATCTCCCTCTGGTATGTCACTGTCCATGTTGTGGGAATATTTGTGACTTCTAGTAAGTATTTGGTGGCTGCAAATATGACCTGAAGGTTTTTCAGGGTCACCTGCCATTAAAGTGAATGGGGCTCACACCGAACGCGCGGTTCGTGAACATTTGATCATGAATGCGCGTTCGTGAAACGTCCCGGCTGATGTTCGTCCATCACTACTCCTCATATATGTTTTTTTTCCCCCTAATGTTTCTTTCCCCGACCATGCTCTTTCCAAGACCCTTGGTCTTATTTCCTATTTTCATGTCTTTCAACCTAATAGCAAATAAGATGAGACCAACCAGGGCTAGGCCCCATTCTCCCAGGGTCACATAGCAGCCACATGACCCAACTCTATGGCATGTACATCCTTAGGGAATTTGGGCTGCTGCTAGGATCATTGGATCATGGGGTTTTATTTTACGAACCCTAAGGCCCCTTGCAGACGAGCGTGTCCGGATTAGGTCCGGATGCTATGCGTCTGCGATCAGGGAAAATTGTGCGAGAGCGTACGCAATTTCAGTCAGTTTTGACTGCGATTGCGTTGCGATTGCGGTACCCAGACCCGAACTTCTTCACTGAAGTTCGGGTTTGGGTTAGGTGTTGTGTAGATTTTATTATTTTCCCTTATAACATGGTTATAAGGGAAAATAATAGCATTCTTAATACAGAATGCTTACTAAAATGTGGCATTAGGCGTTAAAAAGTAATAATAATTTAACTCACCTCATCTGCTTGTTCGCGCAGGCGGCATGTCTTCTTCCTCTTCTTTCAGGACCTGCCAAAGGACCTTTGGATGACGTAATCGCGCTGACCACTTGGTCCTGCTGAATGCAGAAGCTGCTGACAAATCTGAGTAACGCAACGCAATCGCAGTCAAAACTGACTGAAATTGCGTACGCACTCACACGATCTTCTATCTTCATTCAGCAGGACCTGCACTGACGTCAATGATTACATCATCAAAGGTCCTTTGGCAGTTCCTGAAAGAAGAAGAAAGGAAGACATGCCGGCTGCGCGAACAAGCAGATGAGGTGAGTTAATTTATTATTATTTTTTTAACCCCTCAAGCCACATTTTAGTAAGCATTCTGTATTAAGAATGCTATTATTTTTTCTTAGAACCATTGTGAGACAGTGACAGGTCTCACTCAGGTTAGAGGCATGGAAGGGGTGGATAGTGTGGTCCACACCCCTGTTCCACCTCAGGTGAGACAAGCTGGAGGTAATCAGCCTGGCATAAGGCACCTCCCAGAGTGTCAGAAAGGGGGTAGTGTGTTACCTGTGGACAGAGGCCTGGAGGCTCTGTCTGTGTGGTCTCAGCTGGGCAAGGCTGAGGGACCACAAGGCTGGGAGATAGCCTGGAGTTGTGGGACGCAGCGACGCCTGGGAGGGTCGCAGGGCCATATTCAGGCAGACTACTGAGCCCCAATCCCCCACAAGAAATACTGAACTGGAGACAGCGGGCGTACTGTGCTCTGTACAGCCAGGAGGCTGTGGGACGTTGGCTGACAAAGCCGCACGAGTTCACAGGGTGTGAACTGTGACTTTAGGTGAGTCAGGATATTATATGTTTAGTTAGAGCCCAGCCGGGCAGGTGTTTATTTTGTACCATTTATGTTTGGATTGCTGAGGAGCCAAATAAAGTGATGTTTGGACCAGAAAATTGGTGTCTGGCGACGATATTTGTGTGAATCACCCCCGGAGAAGAGCTAACCCCCCACACCATATTATAAGGGAAAATAATACAGTAAATTGAATTTAATGGGGTTGCTCATCCCTATCATCTCCTAGCAAACATGCGTGAAAATCGCACCGCATCTGCACTTGCTTGCGGATGCCTGTGATTTACACGCATCCCCATTCATTTCTATGGGGCCTGTGTTGCGTGAAAAACACTGAATATAGAACATGCTGCGATTTTCACGCAACACACAAGTAATACGTAAAAATCAATGCTCATCTAAACAGCCCCATTGAAGTGATTGGGTCCGGATTCAGTGCAGGAGCAATGTGTTCACCTCACGCATTGCACCCGCATGGAATTCTCGCCCGTGTGAAAGGGGCCTAAGGATATCGGAGGTTTGCATGTATTTATGTTTTAATTTTTCTTCCCTGTCTTACTTCAACCATAACTTTTTTTTATTTTTCCGTTCACATATCTGTATGGGGGCTTGTTTTTTGCGGGAAAAGTTGTACTTTCTAATGCCACCATTTAATATGGCATACAATGTTGTGGGAAGCAGGAAAAAAATTCTAAATGGTGTGGAATCTGAAAAGAAAATGCAATTCCTCCACAGTTTTACGGGCTTTGCCCCTACGGCGTTCCCTTTTTGGCAAAACTGATTTGTGCCCTTCATGCTCTGGGTCAGTATGATTACAATACCACATATGTATAGGTTTTTATGTCTAAATACTGAAAAAATCACCATATTCTGACCCCATAACTTTTTTTATAGTTATGTCTACTGAGCTGTGTGGGGGCTCATTTTTCGCGGGGTGATCTGTAGATTTATTGATACCATTTTGGAGTGCATGTGACTTTTTGATCACATTTTATAAAAAGAGAAGCATTGAAAAAAATTGCAAATCAGCGATTTTGATACTTTCTTCCATTACGCTATTCGCCATATTGAATTTTTTTTTTTTTATATATATTTTAATAGTACGGCAGTTTTTGAATAGAGTGATGCCCACAATGTTTATATTTTTTCATTGTTTATGGATTTATTTTTTTATTCTAAGGAAAGGGATAATTTAAATTTATATCTATTTTTTTTATTTTTTTTTACTTAAAAAAAAATAAAACTTTATAGACCCTCTTGGAGGTGTGGGGTTTCGCTCTGGTAGATAGGGTAAGCAGAGGCAGTACAGAGGCAAAAGACAAGTTCTTAATGCAAAACTTCAGTGTTTATTCACCCTTGAGGCAAATGCACAAAACAATCTGTTACTTTGCCGTCTTGGTGTTTACTTCACACACAATGGAAAGTACATCTTGGTGTTACTTCACACAAACTGGAAAGTTCATATAAGACAAGTCACCTTGATGTCAGTTCTGCCTCCAGCAGTCCACGGCAGACTTTAGGGGGCCTGTTTCCTCGGCCCATGGGTCTCATCCCTCCAACCTGGCACCAAGTCTCACATCCCAACACAGAGATCCTGCTGCTGAGCCCAGCTGCCTATTTAAGGACAGCCAGGTGCTGTCAAAACCCTGAATCGGCAATTAAAATCCAGTCCGGAATTTGACCCCACCCGGCTGCAAATCAGCCCAGCAGCACACACTGGGAGGAAGATACCTGTTTTCCCAGAGCATTCCTCTCACTGTGTCACAGAGGCTACAATGTCCACTACATATATTTTTTTGAGAATATTACTATAGTCTCATAGGGAGTATAGTAATACATGGATTGCTGATCTCCACTGCTGACCAAAATAGGAACGGCACCTCTAATACGCTGGGTATCTTCAAAGAGACCCAGCCTATTAGAATTAATGACCGGCATCCCCGATTGCCGCACAGGGATGCTGGTCTTAACCCGGAAGCACGGGGTTCTGGGTTTTTCAACTTTTAAATGCTGTGATCAGACTTGATCACGGCATCTAAAGGCTGTAATGTCCGCAATCGGCATTATTGCTGATAGCAAACATTAGCTGTGGACCTCTGCTATTTGAAACAGCAGAGACACGCCAACTATGACGCCCGCTGCAGATGCCACTGGGCGACATTTTTAAAAACCGATCCAGTGCCGCACATGTACAGCGCTGCTGACGAAAGGTTTAATCAAAGCCTATAATGTATCCCAATATTATACCATCATACAATACCTCAAAGATATGAGAGCTCAGTCCAGCACTTATTACCACTTCAAAAGTTCTCAATTAACATAGAATTACCATGCTCTGTCGGATGGACGCTCATGCTAAGATATGTGCCTTCGGCAAATGGAACATAATTAATAGAGATGAGCAAATTTTAGGTTATGAAATTCGTTCACGCTTCATTTACTGGTAAAAGGTGAATTGCGTTATGGATTCCGTTACCACAGACAATAGTACAATTCTATAACGGAATGCCTTTAGAGGCATTCCATTATTCATTCCGTCATAATAGAAGTCTAAGGGCTGTAAAACGGATCCGTCGCGTTTCTGTTATGCAGGAGAGGACTCCCCTGCATAACGGAAACGGGACGGATCCGTTTTGCAGCCCATAGACTTCTATTATGACGAAATGAATAACGGAATGCCTCTACAGGCATACCGTTATGCATTCGGTCATAGAATTGCGTTATGGCCCGTGTTAATGGAATCTATAACACAATTCACCTTTTACCAGTAAACGAAGCATGAACAAATTTCAAAATATGAAATTCTGTCATCTCTAATAGTTGACATTCCAAAACTAAACTTGTGATTATTTTCGGATATTAAACATTAATAGTTGATATCATGAGGCAGTATAAATTAATTTAAGAATATGCTATGAAAAAAATATACTATCAATATGGCTGCACATCTGTCTATAGGACTCTATGCAAGCCACATGTAAAAAGTGGAGAGATTAATTAGAGACTTAGTAATGTATAAAAAATGTAAACTAGAACAGTGATACAAAGCATTACTGATAAATAAATGGGCAAACAATGGTCTCTAGTGTAGAAGAAAATGTATGGTTTCAGACATGATAGTACCTCCATTGTAGGTGTGAAATATTGTAGGTTATAAATTTGATGACTAAATTTCTGGTCTCATATTACCTGTTCTCAACTAATATGACCCTCCTAAAGGTGGCTATTCACATTAGATGGAAGCTGTACACATAAACCAGAAATAACGGTCTGCTAAATAGATATATAGATAGATAGGTGGGAGAATAAAAAATCTGCCGGTTTACCACCATATCAAACAAGACAGAAAGGATTCAATGCATAGAGACCGTCTACTGAGGATACTGTGTTATCTAAGTATATCCAGAGAAAGAAATATTGCACTACTTAGGCCGGGGAAGGAAAGATTGCACTGTTGGAGTAACAAGGGAATGAGAGTAGACCTCCATACGCAGCTTTGGGAACTGCACATACCAAATGTGAAAGCTGCATTTGATGAACACGTGCCTTTATGACTTATCCATTGACTGCTGCAGTAAAGTACAGTGAAGTTGTTGCAACTAACCTTGCCTCATCTCATTGATTCCAGCATTAATGCTATTGCAATGGCGTCATAAAAACCAGGGGCCCTGCCTTGCACCTCAAAACCTTCACCATCGACCGACAGCTCTAACCTTCCTATGCAGCTGTGTGGTCTCTCTTTGTCTGTGCCTGTATCCTCTGTCTCACTGTGCTCCTGCTCACTCTTTCCGCCTCCCCTCTCCATAGACTTGTATTCACATGTGTGATATATTCCTGTGTAATAGTCCTTATAGGGATGGATTGAAAGCATTTTTCTAAGTGAAAAGCAATTAGCAAGGTGTGTGTGTGTGGTAAACAGCGAATAACATGAGAACTGTCACGGGGCGCCAAAGTCGCACTAGGTCTCCCATCAGCCGCAGACCTTCTGCTTAGCTTCGGGAGCGAGGATCTGTGTTTGCCCTCGTTCCCAGGGTGGCTTTGCTAGCTGGGAGGCTCCCTGCTCCTAGGTCTGCCTTGAGCGCCGAGCTGATCACTCGGTGCTCGACTTGGCTGTCTGTCGGTCATGTGACGCTGGCCACGTCACATAACCCTCAGACCCCACTATAAATACAGGCAGCCCGCTGGCCACAGGTTGCCTGTTAATTCTAGGTTCCTGGCTATTTGTTGGACTACTGAATACTCACCTGATCCTGTTTCCTGACGATCCTTTGCCTGCTCCTGCTGTACTGCGCATCCCTCCTGGTATTGTGACCTCAGCTCCCACCTGACTACTCTTTGCGGACTCCTTGTACTGCATAGCTCTCTTGGTTCTGACCCGGTCCGTTCACGTTCCGTATTTTGTCTTGTCTGTATTCCCTGCACATATCCTAAGTAAGGGACTGTCGTCCAGTTGTCCCCTGTCATCAGGACTCGTGAGGCAAGAAGGCAGGGCCAGGGGTGAGGGTGGAGCGCAGTGGTCACTATCCTTCCCCCTGTGTGTGTGTGAAGATGTGACCGTTACAAGAACTAGACATTTCTCACTGATAAAACATGTTACAAGAGTTTCTTGTGGTCACTTAATTTATGTAAAGTTGAATGAAAGTATAGTCACTCTTGAAGCCGAACAATCTGATGCAGATTTGCAAGAGAATCCACAGCAGAAATCTAAGGCAGCCTATGTTCCAAGGCAAGTATGTTCACACGCCAGACATCTATTGATTTCATTGGGGGATTCACATGTTAATTCAAAGATTGCTTTTCTCTGCTTGCAGTTTTTAAAACTGCACCACAGAAAAAACTGTGTCCTGTCCATTCTTGACATGCAGAATCTGTGTTCGGAATGCCCATTGAAAATGGCTGGGAATGAAAATCATTGCCAAAATCACACCAAAAACTGTTAAAAAACATGTCAGGAAAAAAAGGCATCCAAAAAAACATGATGTGGAATAGAAACTGAAATCTGTGTAAAAATTCTGTCATGTGAACATATTCTTAGGGTAAAGCTACACAGCGTGGATAAGCTGCAGATTTTCCACAGTATCATTGATAATTTTCAACATTTACAGTAGCAGTGAAGTAAATGACATTTACCGTAAACCAATGTAAGGGTGGGTTCAAAATTTTGTTATGGCATTCCGTTATAGGTTCCGTTTATAACGGAATATAACAG
The DNA here is from genome assembly GCF_905171765.1 of Bufo bufo. Classification (NCBI taxonomy): domain Eukaryota; kingdom Metazoa; phylum Chordata; class Amphibia; order Anura; family Bufonidae; genus Bufo; species Bufo bufo. The sequence continues at coordinate 61,537,574 of NC_053395.1, read as the reverse complement.
AATGCCCAGACGGAATGCAAAACGGAAGGAAGCCTTTCTGTCTTGATCCGTCATAAAAGAAGTCTATGGGCAAGCATAACGGATCTGTCTGGTTTCCGTTATGCAGGACAGATAAAAAAGTCCTGTCAACAGGACAGCCACCTTGTAACAAGGTTTCTGTTTTGCTTTCAAACTTAACAATGAAACAAGTTTCATTCTTCTGTAACCGTAATCTGAAAACATCCCCTTAGTAGTTATTAACAAACTAAGAATAAAAAAGGTTCCATTTAGTGTCAGAACTAGCAGGGAAACAAAAAGTATGTAATAAAATCCATTGTAAAGAGTACATTCTGAAATAAAATAAAAATTCCCAATGTACCTATGAAGTCAAAACATGGTCTTCATATAGCTCAACAAAGGCAGAACAGTGACTGGATCACGCTGATCAAGAACAAAAAGGTATTAGTTAAGAACCCCCCATGAGTTTATCAGAAATTAAAGAGAATCACAATATTCCGATAAGGGCTATTGCACACAGCCGTTGCCTGGCCGTGGCCGTATTGCAGCCCACATACAGGGGGTCCGAAATACACTGGCATCGGCTGTGTCCACCCAGCACCACGGATCGCAGACCCATTCACTTGAATGGGTCTGCAATCACTAAGGTGCAGAATGGAAGCACGGATCAGAACCCCACGGAAGCACTATGGGAGTGCTTCCGAGGATTTTCTCTCCGTGCCTCCGCACCACAAAAAAGTAGTGCATGCACTACTTTTTTGCGGTGCGGACCGTCGGATGCGGATCGAGGACCTTATTCAAGTGAATGGGTCCGAGATCCGCATGTAGCTGCCCCACGGTCGGTGCCTGTGCATTGTGGACTGCAATTTGCAGTCCGCAGCACGGGCCCGGCCTGCACGCAGTCGTGTGCATGAGCCCTAAGTGAAATGTATTAAAGGATTGGACTTTCCTATCATACTGAAAAATTCCCTTTTCAGCAGTATAAAAACTAGAGTCTTAACCCCTTGAATCTCAGCACCGTACACATATCGCAGAAGAAAAAGTTTGAAAATAAAGCGCCAACTCACAAAAGCAACGGGCGACATAGCTGCCTGGTCTCTGCTGCTTCAAACAGCAGAAGCCCGGGGCTGATGACTATAACTGGCACAGATCTCAGACATTTAACCCTTTGGATGCTGTGGTCAAATGCTAAAAAAACTGAAGTGTGCGCTTTGGGGTCAGGAATAACTTCCCCATGCTGTGATCGAGGGAGCCATTCCTTTGCTCTAATGTGCTGGGTCTCTCTGAAGAGACCCAGTGTATCAGAGCTGTAATTCCTATGGAGTCCTGCAGGTGGCAGGGCTCCATAGGATAACAGCAAATAGAGCTTACATTGTAGTTCTAATGAACTATAGTGTAAGCTAAAAGAGAAGATTGCATATTCTAGCCTCCTAGGGGGACTAAAAAAGTTTTAAAACATATTTTTTAAAAATAGTTATAAAAATATGAAAACATTTATTGCATATGCCATTTTTTCATTGCTTCACTTACCAAAACAAATTTAATAAAATGTGATCAAAAACTTATACACAATCCAAAATGGTATCAATAAAAACTACAGATTGTTCCACAAAAAATCGGTTCCAAATCAGCTCCATGAAATGGAAAATATAAAAAAGTTTTTTTCAATTTCTACTCCATTTGGAATTTCCACCATCCCACTACATTGTGTGCATTATTAAATGGTGCCGTTAGAAAGTACAACTTGTCCTGCAAAAGACAAGCTGTCATATGACTGTGTGAATTGAAAAATAAAAAAGTTAGGGCATTGGGTAGGCAGGGAGGAAAAATTTAAATGCTAAAAATGAAAAATCCTCCAAGACAAGTGCTTTCTGCAGCTTTTTGAAACTGCAGCATAAAACATTGCGACTCTTGAAGAGTATTATTAGCTTTATGTAAATGTAAAACTACATTCTCTATCCTTTCTCGTGCATTTAAAAGCCTCCTGCCACCTTAGGTCAGTCAACATACAGTGGGGAAAATAAGTATTTGATACACTGGCGATTATGCAAGTTTTCCCACCTACAAAGAATGAAGAGGTCTGCAATTTTTATCGTAGGTACAATTCAATGTTGAGAGACAGAACCTAAAAAAATCCATAAAATCGCATTGTATGATTTTAAAATAATTAATTTGCATTTTATCACATGAAATAAGTATTTGATGGCTTCCAGCATCTCAGTGGCTAACCCGTTGACTCCCACCTGCCATCAAGGTAAGTCTCAGGCTTGAATAGCCTCCCGGGGCTAACTGCCACGTGAAGAGTCAACTCCCCAGACCCTGATTGAGGTCCAGTTGCGCGCCATTGGCCTGTGGTGCATGCCGTAACCCATCTCACCCTGTTCACCTGCGGTTGACCCGGAGCCTGTACGCCATTGCAGAGTTGCTGAGCTGCTCACCCAAGCAGATCTCCCTGCTGCTGTGCGCCTGTACATCACTGTTCCCGGTCCCTCCAGTGAATTTCGCCTCCCAACCTGCTGTTTGTGGGGGAGAGCCACTGGATCTGCATCTTGGTAGAGGTGAATTACAGCCTCCCTTTTTCTCTTAATGCCCTACTGGCCAGACATTCTTTAGATGCCCCAGTGAAGTTATATAGAGCTGGGTCTGAGGGCCACACACAATTTGGCTGCAGTCAGCTTATCACTAGCTAACCCCATCACATCACACTGCTGCTACAGACCTACTTTTAGTGCTTGGAGGCAATACACTACTTTTGTTGAGTCGGCAGCCTCCCCCTCCCCCCTCTCCGCCTTCTTTTCTTTTTTTCTACTTCATAGGCCAAGCAAAAAATTTTATTACTGGGTCCCCCTTACATTTGGGGGAGTGGGGGGGTCTGAAGAGCTCAGCTTTTTCGCACCACAACTTGCCTGCGGGGCCTTTGGCTCAGTGTTTGCGGATCCCTAACCAGGATCTACTCTGATATGGGTTATTCTCCATATAGCCTTGCTGCTATCTAACAATCGCTCATGTGATAGAGCCCTATACAACAACTGCTCCTTAACTCAGTGTATGTGCACTACCTGCAGCAATGGTTAAATATGGTCAACCTTCAGCTAAAGACTCTGTCTCAGTATCCAAAGCCTCTCATCCCAAGGGAAATATGGAAAAGTTTATCACTAAATCACCTGTGAGCTCTGATACCCTCACTTCAGGGACTCCTCCCCCAGATAAAGATGCAATATCTCCTGAGGACGACTACATATCCTCTCAATCTGGTCAACCTCTGTCCAGGGCCTTCTTTCCACAAAATCTTATTCATGTTTCTACCAGTATTTACAGATCTGACATCTATTGCATAGCATTAGAATCCCTCCTGATCTACTGCCTAGGAACACCACGATCAGCAAGTTCTTTAGCAATCAAAGGACTATAGGGAAAGGCCTTTCTACTGCATATCAAGCCCTAGGCCCAAGTCTAGATAGCAAATCAGGCTTTATGGTGAAATGGGAGGAGAAGCAGGGCTGCGAATGGACGATAAGTGAATAGCAAAAGGCTTTCTATTGGGCGGTGGCTGGTTCCAATTGCATTGATCATGCAGAGCAAAATCTGAAAATCCAGCTCCGTTGGTACCTAATCCCAACCCGCATAGCGTATATTGACTCTACATATGGCCCATATTGCTGGCGGGGATGTGGCGAGAGGGGGACCCCAACACATATGTGGTGGAACTGCCCCACAATATCCCTTTTGGTAGGAGGTTTTTGAACGTATAGCCAAAGTCACTGGGTTTTCTCTCCCTCCCTGTCATTAGCTATACTCTCTATTGGGTTTGAGGCCCTCCCATATACACACCGCTGGGTAGTGGCGGGGAGCTTAACGGCAGCACGGAAACAAATTGCTACCTCTTGGAAACAACCTGTCAGTGTCATTCTGAATACTTTGGAACTGATAACCCAAGCTAGATCTGAAGTATTGCAGAGATGGGATTTATGGTGCATGTCCTCTTATGCATCCTATATTCCACTGACAGTATTATGATAATTATAACATATAACTCTTTTTCTCTGAGAAGGCAAGCGGAGAGTGATTGGAGAGGAGCTGGTGAGGGGTTCTGGCATGTCACGATCACTGGTCTTGTTCCTTATTTACTGTGTTATAAGGCAAATTGTTTGGTATGTTATGTTCTCATAGATTACTTTATTTTATCTCCTGTTGATAATTAGTGATGAGCGGCAGGGGATATATTATAATTCGTGATATTTCACGAATATTTTGTAGAATTCGCATTACACGATTTCTACATTGCCGATTTTTGAATGCGAAAAATCGGCAATGTAAAAATCGTGTAATGCGAATTCATAACGCGAAATACAGGCGTGGGTCACTTTGGCTACATTTTTCAAGCTGGTATAAGTTTCCTGAGACTGTAGAAAATGGTTGGCACGGCAGAACATTAGAATAGCTTTATATGCAGATAGAGTCAAGTGCTCCAATATATTCGCGATTGCGCTAATCGGCAGTGATTTTTATGTGCAACTTCACATTTTAGCAGGTCTGACTACAGATTACTGATTGGTGCACTAAGTATTGTTGTGAACTTGACATTGCTTCCTTCTCATTGGCCCACAAGCAAGAAGCAGAGAGGAATCATGTGTTCAGATGGAAAAAAAATGCAGAATATTCGATATAACGAATATATAGCACTATATTCTAAATATTCGCAAATTCTCAAAGTAGCAATATTCGCTATAAAAATTCGCTATTCGAATATTCGTGCTCAACTCTATTAATAATGCTGATTGATTATAGATGATCTAAATGTTGTATAAACCATAGGAATGCTGACTACTCTCTTCTAGTCAATGTACTGTTCAAACAGCATCTCATTGATTGTTGTATTGGTTTATACTGTAAAATATAATAAAAATCTTAAAAGTGAAAAAAAGAAATAAGTATTTGATCACCTACCAGCCAGCAAGAATTGTGGCTCTAACAGACCTGTTACCTGTATAAAAGACACCTGTCCACACACTCAATCAATCACACTCCAACCTCTCCACCATTGACAAGACTAAAGAGCTGTCTAAGGACACCAGGGACAAAATTGTAGACCTGCACAAGGCTGGGATGGGCTACAGAACAATAGGCAAGCAGCTTTGTGAGAAGGCAACAACTGTTAGCCCAATTATTAGAAAATGGAAGAAACACAAGATGACTGTCAATCTTCCTTGGTCTGGGGCTCCATGCAAGATCTCGCCTCGTGGAGTAAGGATGATTCTGAGAAAGGTCAGGAATCAGCCCAGAACTACATGGGAGGACCTGGTTAATTTCCTGAAGAGAGCTGGGACCACAGTCTTATGATTAAAGATTACGGTTAGTAACACACTACACAATCATGGATTATATCCTGCAGGACACGCAAGGTCCTCCTGCTCACGCCAGCACATGTCCAGGCCCGTTTGAAGTTCACCAATGACCATCTGGATGGTCCAAAGGAGGCATGGGAGAAGGTCATGTGTTCAGATGAGACCAAAATATAACTTTTTGGTATCACTGTCCCTACTGTGAAGCATGGGGGCAGAAACATCATACTTTGGGAGTGCTTTTCTGAAAAGGAGACAGGACGACTGCACCATATTGAAGGGAGGATGGATGTATAGCGAGTTTATGGCCAACAACCTCCTTCCCTCAGTAAGAGCATTAAAGGGACACTGACAGGCCGTTAGAGCATATAAAGTGACATATATTCTTCTATTGGTCTTAATATGATAAATTAAACTATACCATTATCACCCCTCACTGCCTTTCCGTTACTTATAAAAAGTGTTTTTATCAAAATGCAAATTACCTTACTTTGCGCCCAAGGGGCTGTCCCTCATTCAGTGCTGTGCCCAGCCGTGCCCCAACTGCCGTCTCCTAGTGCCGCCCAGCTCATTAGTATTTACTGCACTGGGCGGCTTTATTTTCTCCCGACGCGGCGAAATCCTGCGCATGCCCAGTACTATCTTCTACTGGAGCTAGAGGGTGCCGGGGACCTTATCCGGCGCAGGCACGGAGCGACAAGATGAGGCTGATGCCAGGAAGATAGTACTGGGCATGCGCAGGATTTCGCCGCGTCGGGAGAAAATAAAGCCGCCCAGTGCAGTGAATACTAATGAGCTGGGCGGCACTAGGAGACGGCAGTTGGGGCACGGCTGGGCACAGCACTGAATGAGGGACAGCCCCTTGGGCGAAAAGTGAGGTAATTTGCATTTTGATAAAAACACTTTTTATAAGTAACGGAAAGGCAGTGAGGGGTGATAATGGTATAGTTTAATTTATCATATTAAGACCAATAGAAGAATATATGTCACTTTATAAGCTCTAACGGCCTGTCAGTGTCCCTTTAAAGAAGGGTCATGGCTGAGTCTTCTAGCATGACAATGACCCAAAACACAGCCAAGACCACTAAGGAATGGGTCCCCGCCAATCACGAGAACAGACTCTGAGCTCTGTGTACTGATGCTCCACTCAGAGTCTATGGGACTGACAAAGACAGCCAAGAACAATACCTATCTACTGTATTTATGTCAACCCCATAGACTTTGTACACACACTGGTAAAGGCAAAGCCATCGATCACTGTGTGGGTGGGGTAAGCAGGACTGTCATCTAGAGTCCTGTTAGGATTTACTGTGCTTTTGGCCTCATGCACACGACCGTTCCGTTTTTTGCGGTCCGCAAATTGCGGATCCGCAAAACACGGAAGCCGCCTGTGTGCGCAAAACGGACAAGAATAGGACATGTTATATATTTTTTTTGCGGGGCTACAGAACGGAGCAACGGATGCGGACAGCACACGGAGTACTGTCTGCATCTTTTGCGGCCCCATTGAAGTGAATGGGTCCGCACCCAACCCGCAAAAACTGCGGCTCGGATGCGGACCAAAACAACGGCCGTATGCATGAGGCCTTTGGCTAAGAAATCCTGCTCCAGGTAGTTCATCCAATAGCAAAACTACCCGCCATTCTCCTTTTACTACTTCCATTCCAGAGAAAATAAGTCCTCTAGGATTTTTCTGATGGACATTCTTAAAGTGCAAGGAAACTCCATGCGGATCCCCTGAGGAAGCTAACAAGTGAAACGTACTTTGGAGTGGAGGCACACTGGCCTGTATTTACTACTATATAGGGTTATACTTGGTCTTCCTGATATGTGCAATTACTTTGATTCTTTATATCAGGGGTACTCAAGTACTTTTTGTAAAGGTCCACATACCCGAGTCTGCCGTAGGATGAAGGTCCGAGCTGCAAAACAAAAAAATAAGGAGGGACAACACTATTGGAGTGTAGTGCTGCATTATTATTTTCTTTACAATAATCCACACCTCCAAGCCCACCTAATCTTGTTTCTGCCGACCAAACAGTAAGAATATCCTTTCAGTGCCCCCTAACAATAATGATGCCCCTTTAATGCCCCTTAGATGGTATGATATCCTTTTAGTGCTCTACAGAGTGTGATACCCCTAATTGCACCCCTACAGCAGGGTGATCCCTTGGTGCCCCCACACATTATGATGCTCCTTAGTGCCCCTGACACATTGCGATGCCTCCTTAGTTCCTCCCCACAGAGTATGAATACCCTAAGTGCACCATCATAATTGTAATGCCCTCTCTTTGCCCCTTTCACATTAGTAATGCCCTATATGTGCCCCTTTACAGTTGAAATGCCCTATTTGTGCCCCCTTCATAGTAATAATCCCTATTGTGCCTCCTTCACAGTAATAATGCCCCTTAATAGTAGTAATGCCCATTGTACCCCTTCAAAGTAATAATGCCCATTGTGCCCCCTTAATAGTAATAATGCCCATTGTGCCCCCTTAATAGTAGTAATGCCCACTGTGCCCCCTTCACAGTAATAATGCCCATTGTGCCCCTTCACAGTAATAATGCCCTCTGTGCCCCCTCCTCATTGTGCCCCCTTAATAGTTGTAATGCCCTCTATGCTAGTAATGCCCATTGTGCCCCCTTCACAGTAATAATGCCCTTTGTGCCCCCTTCATAGTAGTAATGCCCTCTGTGCACTGTGCCCCCTTCAGAGTAGTAATGCCCTCTGTGCACTGTGCCCCCTCCAGAGTAGAAATGCCCATTGTGCTCCCTTCGCATGCGCAATGCCATTGTGCCCTCTTCAGAGTAGAAATGCCCATTGTGCCCCCTCCAGAGTAGTAATGCCTATTGTGCCCTCTTCACATTAGTAATGCCCATTGTGCCCCCTCTGTTAAAAAAAAAACACAGTACCTACTCACCTTTTCCCGTTCCTGAAGCTCACAGTCCTCTCTCCCCTGCAGACACAGATCGCTCTGAAGCCCTTTTTTGGGCAGAATTTATGCAGACTTTCGGCCTGCAGGCTCCGCCCACGCGATCTGTGCCTGCAGGCTGAATGGGGGAGCAGGAAGAAGTCTTCCTGCTTCACCATTGAGAGAGCCGCCGGCTTGAAGGAGGGGAGGAGCGCGTAGAGCAGAGCTGTGAGTGACAGGACCGCAGCTCCCTGCGCTCCAGCAATGAGCGCTTCCATCTGTATTGATGGAAGCGCTCATGGCTTCTGGACTGTGGCACCCCCTGAGAGCTGGCACCCAGGTGCATGCAGGGGTCCGGACAGCTGGCAACCGCGGTCCGCCAGTTGAGTACCCCTGTTTTATACTATCTCTGTCATTATTTATTGTTTTAGGATTTGAATTTTTCCAGCAGCACTAAGCACTTTATATTTAATGAACTATGTGTACCTATTGCGGATGACAGACTTGAATATTCTAATCAAGACTCTGTAAATAGAGTTGAGCGGACACCTCAATGGGGACCCGAACTTTTGGGCACTAAAATGGCTCTAAAATAGTCCTGGAAAGGGCTAGAGGGCTGCAAAAGGCATCAAAATGTGCTTAAGAGCATGACAACTGTTCTGCAAACAAATGTGGATAGAACTTAAAATAACATAAAATACAGAAAAATTAAAAATAACAATCTGGATCTAGGAGTAGGAGGTTGAGGAGGCGGTGGATGGGTGTATGTGGCGGTGTAGGTGGAAGCGGCGGTGAAGGAGGAATAGGTAGCCAACACTGATTTGTGTTATTTTTTATTTTAAAATTGGGAACAAAATATTGGGACATATAACAAAATAAAACAAAGAATAAGTGCACTTGAGTACAAGAATGTATGTTTGATGGTGGTATAAATGTCTATTCTGCACAAGGTACAGACAAGTCCTGTGGGATCCATGCCTGGTTCATTTTAATAAATGTAAGCTTGTCCACATTGGCTGTGGCCTGTAATAATGCTCTCTGCCGTACTAAATACACGTTCACACTATACACTGGCTGCAGGGCAGGTCAGCACCTCAAAGGCTGAGAAAGCTTTTCCACATTTTGGCCATGCTAACCCTGCCTTCTCAGGTGCTGGTGGTGCCCCAGCTGCGTTGGCGACCTCTTCCTCCTCCTCTGCCTTCGCCTTGTGCTTCCACTGTGCCCCCGCTGTCAGGTGGGAATGCTATCATCAGCGTGCGCTTGTAGTCGCGCATCTTCCGATCAGTAACAGATGTTTTCACTAAATTTAGTTCCCTGTTAGCAATGCACAGCAGGGGTTCATTCGCGGCAAAAGGGGGTTCATGTCACCCAGCAATAGAACAGAGGATTTTGAGAGATTTAGGCCCCTGTCAGCAATACAGAGCAGGGGTTCATTCACAGCAAAAGGGGGATCATGTCACCCAGCAATAGAACAGAGGATTTTTAGAGATTTAGGCCCCTGTCACCCAGGCACAGCAGGGGTTCATTCACGGCAAAAGGGGGTTCATGTCACCCAGCAATAGAACAGAGGATTTTGAGAGATTTAGGCCCCTGTCAGCAATGCAGAGCAGGGGTTCATTCACGGCAAAAGGGGGTTCATGTCACCCAGCAATACAACAGAGGATTTTTTGAGATTTAGGCCCCTGTCACCCAGGCACAGCAGGGGTTCATTCACGGCAAAAGGGGGTTCATGTCACCCAGCAATAGAACAGAGGATTTTGAGAGATTTAGGCCCCTGTCACCCAGGCACAGCAGGGGTTTGTATACGCCAAAAATGGTAAAATGTCACCCAACAATTGAAAATAAGATTTTTTTCAATTTAGGGCACTAAAATTGGCACTTTTTTTTTAAATAAAATGCCTCTAAAATAGTCCTTGAAAAGGCTAGAGGGATGTAAAAGGCAGTAAAATGTGCTTAAGAGCATGGCAACTGCTCTGCAAACAAATGTGGATAGGGAAATAACTTAAAATGAAATAAAATAACTAAAAATTACAAATGATTAACCTGCAACTCAGAGAAGGAGGTGGATATGGAGTCGGAGGTTGAGGAGGCGGTGAATGTGGTGTTGTAGGTGGAAGCAGCAATGGAGGAGGAGGAGGTAGCCAACAATGTTTTTTTTTATTTTTTATTGGGGTAGGTAGCCCCCAAAATATTGTGACAAATAAAAAAAATAAAAAAACAAAGAATCATTGAACTTGACTTGAGTACAAGAATGTATGTTTGATGGTGGTATAAATGTCTATTCTGCACAAGGTACAGACAAGTCTTGTGGGATCCAAGCCTGGTTCATTTTAATGAACATGAGCTTGTCCACGTTGGCTGTGGACAGGCGGCTGCGTCTGTCTGTAATGACGCTTCCTGCCGTGCTAAATACACGTTCAGAGAGTACACTGGCTGCAGGGCAGGCCAGCACCTCAAAGGCATACAGGGAAAGCTCTGGCCATGTGGACAATTTGGAGACCCAGAAGTTGAATGGGGCAGAACCATCAGTCAGTATGTGTAGGCATGTGCACAGGTACTGTTCCACCATGTTGTTCAAATGCTGCCTCCTGCTAACACGCTCCATATCAGCAGTTGGGGCCGGTTGTTGCGGCGAGGTGACAAAGCTTTTCCACATGTCGGCCATGCTAACCCTGCCTTCTGAGGTGCTGGCACTGACACAGCTGCGTTGGCGACCTCTTCCTCCTCCCCTGCCTTCGCCTTGTGCTTCCACTTCTCCCCCGGCGTCAGTCGGGAATGCTCTCAGGAGCGCGTCTACCAGCGTGCGCCTGTAGTCGCGCATCTTCCGATCACGTTCCAGTGAGGAAATTTAGGATGGCACATTGTCTTTGTAACGGGAATCCAGCAGGGTGGCCACCCAGTAGTCAGCACACGTTAAAATGTGGGCAACTCTGCAGTCGTTGTGCAGGCACTGCAGCATGTAGTCGCTCATGTGTGCCAGGCTGCCCAGAGGTAAGGACAAGCTGTCCTCTGTGGGAGGTGTATCGTCTGCGTCCTCCGTATCCCCCCAGCCACGCACCAGTGATGGGCCCGAGCTGCATTGGATGCCACCCCGCTGTGAACATGCTTCATCCCCATCCTCCTCCTCCTCCTCATCATCCTCCAGTAGTGGGCCCTGGCTGGCCAAATTTGTACCTGGCCTCTGCTGTTGCAAAAATCCTCTTTCTGAGCCACTTCTAAAAGACTGGCCTGAAAGTGTTAGAGATGACCCCTCTTCCTCCTCCTCGTCCTGGGCCACATCCTCTTCCATCATCGCCCTAAGTGTTTTCTCAAGGAGACATAGAAGTAGTATTGTAACGCTGATAACGGCGTCATCGCCACTGGCCATGTTGGTGGAGTCCTCGAAACAGCGCAACAGGGCACACAGGTCTTGCATGGAGGCCCAGTCATTGGTGGTGAAGTGGTGCTGTTTCGCAGTGCGACTCACCCGTGCGTGCTGCAGCTGAAACTCCACTATGGCCTGCTCCTGCTCGCACAGTCTCTCCAGCATGTGCAAGGTGGAGTTCCACCTGGTAGGCACGTCGCATATGAGGCGGTGAGCGGGAAGGCCGAAGTTACGCTGTAGAGCAGACAGCCGAGCGGCGGCAGGATGAGAACGCCGGAAGCGCGCACAGATGGCCCGCACTTTATGCAGCAGCTCAGACATGTCGGGGTAGTTGTGAATGAATTTCTGCACCACCAAATTCAGCACATGCGCCAGGCAAGGGATGTGCGTCAAACCGGCTAGTCCCAGAGCTGCAACGAGATTTCGCCCATTATCGCACACCACCAGGCCGGGCTTGAGGCTCACTGGCAGCAACCACTCGTCGGTCTGTTGTTCTATACCCCGCCACAACGCCTGCACGGTGTGGGGCCTGTCCCCCAAACACATCAGTTTCAGAACGACCTGCTGACGTTTACCCCTGGCTGTGCTGAAGTTGGTGGTGAAGGTCTGTCGCTGACCGGATGAGGAGGTGGTAGAAGAGGAGGAGGAAGCCGAGTAGAAAGAGGAAGCAACAGGAGGCAAAGAATGATGCCCTGCGATCCTTGGCGGCGGAAGGACGTGCGCCAAACAGCTCTCCGACTGGGGCCCAGCCGCCACTACATTTAGCCAATGTGCAGTTAGGGAGATATAGCGTCCCCGGCCGTGCTTACTGGTCCACGTATCTGTGCTTAGGTGCTCAGTGCACACTTGATTTTATCCGATACTTGGTTGTGCAGGGAGGGCACGGCTCTCCTGGAGAAGTAGTGGTGGCTGGAAACGACGTACTGTGGGACAGCAAGCGACATGAGCTGTTTGAAGCTGTCCGTCTCCACCAGCCTGAATGACAACATTTCAAAGGCCAGTAGTTTAGAAATGCTGGCATTCAGGGCCAGGGATCGAGGGTGGCTAGGTGGGAATTTACGCTTTCTCTCAAAGGTTTGTGAGATGGAGAGCTGAACGCTTCCGTGTGACATGGTGGAGATGCTTGGTGATGGAGGTGGTGTTGTTGGTGGCACATCCTCTGTTTGCTGGGTGGCAGGTGCCAACATTCCTCCAGAGGCGGAGGAAGAGGCTGAGGCAGCAGCAGAAGAGGGAGCAGGAGGGGCCTGAGCCCTTTCTTGGTTTTGAAGGTGCTTACTCCACTGCAGCCCGTGTCCCGCATGTAGATGCCTGGTCATGCAGGTTGTGCTAAGGTTCAGAACGTTAATTCCTCGCTTCAGGCTCTGATGGCACAGCGTGCAAACCACTCGGGTCTTGTCGTCAGCACATTGTGTGAAGAAATGCCATGCCAGGGAACTTTTTGAAGCTGCCTTTGGTGTGCTCGGTCCCTATTGACAGTGGCCAGTAGCAGGCAAACAGTTTTGGCGACGCCTGCTCTGCTTTTGCACCCTGCTCCCGCTTTTGCTATGCTGTTGGATCGATCTCACCCCTGCCTCTTCCTCCGAACTCTGAAAGTCAGTGGCACAACCTTCATTCCATGTGGGGTCTAGGACCTCATCGTCCCCTGCATCGCTTTCCACCCAGTCTTCCTCCCTGACCTCCTTTTCGGTCTGCACACTGCAGAAAGACGCAGTTGGCACCTGTGTTTCGTCATCATCAGAGACGTGCTGAGGTGGTATTCCCATGTCCTCATCAGGAAACATAAGTGGTTGTGCGTCAGTGCATTCTATGTCTTCCACCCCTGGGAAAGAGCTAGGTGGATGCCCTTGGGAAACCCTGCCAGCAGAGTCTTCAAACAGCATAAGACACTGCTGCATGACTTGAGGCTCAGACAGGTTCCCCGATATGCACGGGGGTGATGTGACAGACTGATGGGCATGGGTTTCAGGCGCCACCTGTGCGCTTTCTGCAGAAGACTGGGTGGGAGATAATGTGAACGTGCTGGATCCACTGTCGGCCACCCAATTGAATAGTGCCTGTACTTGCTCAGGCCTTACCATCCTTAGAACGGCATTAGGCCCGACCAAATATCGCTGTAGATTCTGGCGGGTACTGGGACCTGAGGTAGTAGGTTCAGTAGGACGTGTAACTGTGGCAGAACGGCCACGTCCTCTTCCTGCACCAGAGGCTCCACCAACACCACCACCACGACCATGACCACATCCCTTATTAGATGTTTGCCTCATAGTTAGCGTTCACAAAGCAAAGTAAAAAGTGGTTAAGTATGTTAAAAATAATTAACCGCCAATATAAACCCTGATGTAGGGTATTGCACTCCAATTATTTTTTTTTAACTCTATATGACAGCGGTATTTGTGACCTAAATGTGACACTCACTTATGCACGTCTTATCCCAGATGTGCAGTATATCAGAGGGTTTTTTCACCCCAGTAACCAAAAAGCCGTATTTCTGACCTAAATGTGACAGTCACTGATGCTTGTCTAATCTCAGATGTGCAGTATATTAGAGGCTTTTTTCACCCCAGTAACCAAAAAGCCGTATTTCTAGCCTAAATGTGACAGTCACTTATGCACCTCTAATCCTAGATGTGCAGTATATCAGTGGCTTTTTTCACCCCAGTATGACAAAGCCGTATTTATGGCCTAAATGTGAAAGTCACTTATGCACGTGTAATCCCAGATGTGCAGTATATTAGAGGCTTTTTTCACCCTAACCAAAAAGCTGTATTTCTGTCCTAAATGTGACAGTGACTTATGCACGTGTAATCCCAGATGTGCAGTATATTAGAGGCTTTTTTCACCCCAGTATGCCAAAGCCGTATTTCTGTTCTAAATGTGACAGTGATTTATGCACGTGTAATCCCAGATGTGCAGTATATTAGAGGCTTTTTTCACCCTAACCAAAAAGCTGTATTTCTGGCCTAAATGTGACAGTGATTTATGCACGTGAAATCCCAGATGTGCAGTATATTAGAGGGTTTTTTCACCCCAGTATGCCAAAGCTGTATTTCTGGATTTGCAGATAGCCTATGCTAGTGCATTATCGTTGCATAAAATGGCTGCCGATTATGTATTGATATTGACTAACTGAAGAAAAAAAAGTTCATTTTCAGCAGTAGTTGGCTCAGGGCAGGCTTAAGAAAATTGTGCACTGCACCCACAAAACACTTTTTCTGTAGATCGCTAAGTACATAAACCAGTTCTTGATAAGATTTCTCCCTGATCTCTCCCTCACAGCAGCTGCAGCCTCTCCCTACACTAATCCGAGCAGAGTGACGGGCGGCGCTACGTGATTCCAGCTTAAATAGAGGATGGGTCACATGCTGCAGTTGGCCAATCATAGCCATGCCAATAGTAGGCATGGCTGAGATGGCCTTTTGGGGCAAGTAGTATGACGCTTGTTGATTGGCTGCTTTGCAGCCTTTCAAAAAGCGCCATAAAAATCGCCGAACACCGAACCCGAACTATTACGCAAATGTTCGGGTTCGGGTGCCGAAAACCCTAAAGTTCGGTACAAACCTGAACTTTACAGTTCGGGTTCGCTCAACTCTATCTGTAAACAGCTAAGGAATAAAGAAGGGTGAGCACTCAACAAAGGCGTTTGGAAACTGAGAGTTGAAATTAAAAGTTTAATTAAACACTAAAATATTTAAGAAGGATAAAATGGTATTGTACTGGATGAAGGATAAATTAGCATACAGATTGATATATAACAAATAAAATTGTGGTCAAATTCATAAATAAACAATTCGCATCCAATCTCACTTCACAGGAATATACACATATGTGCTGGTGGCCCATGCACTAGGTAGTCTATAAGTGGTATATAGGGCAATGTCCTGAATCAATAGTCCTGTACAGTGGTCTCTTATGCTGATTGATGCTGAATAGTAAATTGATGCTTCTCCGGTAATATCAATCGATATCGTATGACGCCCTTGGATTATCTTCTCCTTCACTTAACAGCTCTGCGGAGCGCGGGATCTGAGGCGGGGACCGGGGCACTGCCGAGCAGCAGCAAGTGCTCGGCAGTGCCCCGGTCCCCGCCTCAGATCCCGCGCTCCGCAGAGCTGTTAAGTGAAGGAGAAGATAATCCAAGAGCGTCATACGATATCGATTGATATTACCGGAGAAGCATCAATTTACTATTCAGCATCAATCAGCATAAGAGACCACTGTACAGGACTATTGATTCAGGACATTGCCCTATATACCACTTATAGACTACCTAGTGCATGGGCCACCAGCACATATGTGTATATTCCTGTGAAGTGAGATTGGATGCGAATTGTTTATTTATGAATTTGACCACAATTTTATTTGTTATATATCAATCTGTATGCTAATTTATCCTTCATCCAGTACAATACCATTTTATCCTTCTTAAATATTTTAGTGTTTAATTAAACTTTTAATTTCAACTCTCAGTTTCCAAACGCCTTTGTTGAGTGCTCACCCTTCTTTATTCCTTAGCTGTTTTTTGACCAGAGGGTGGGTGTCCCTCTTACGGGTTAGCAGCACCTATTCTCTGATTCCGTCTTGAGTGAGCCACCATTTTTAAACATTTGATTGTCTATCTGTAAACCCTTGATATATGGGACTCTTCACTACATGACCATTGTTATCTCCTTTTCATATGTGCATGTTGTTGCTGTGACTGATTTTAGATATCTATTATTTTGTTGTTAAATTAATAAAGATATTGTTACTCAGTATCTATTTATGACTCATTGTGGTGGTTTGGTTCACCGTTTGGCGTTTTTCATTGTTTTTGGTCCCACACCACTCCATCAGCATTATTTATTGGTGGTTTGTATATTTTTTGAGGGGGATTTCTGTACTCAGCTAACTTCAGCAGAGACATAGTGGGAGATTTATCAAAACTGGTGTAAAGGAAAACTGGCTTAGTTACCCATAGCAACCAGCCTTTCATTTTCCAAAGGAGCTCTGAAAAATGAAAGGTGGAATCTGATTGGATTCTTTATGGTAAGAGCAGTGAGACTATGAAACTCTCTGCCTGAGAAGGTGGTGATGGTGGATGTATTTCTGGAGTGTAATAATATTATAAGTTATAGTTACCAGATTTCTGGAGAGGATGGTAATCCAGGGAGTTATTCTGATTTCCTGATTGGAGTCAGGAATGAATTTCTTCCCCTAAAAAAATTAGGAAACTTGGTTCCCCCCTTCCTCTATTTTTTTTTTTTTTGCAGTCCTGTGAATCAACTTGCATGATAACAGGCTGAACTGGATGTACTGGTGTCTTTTTTCAGCCTAATGAACTATTTTACAATATTATATATTGTTTGCTATGTGCAGCTAAGCCAATTTTCCTTGGCACTAGCTTTGATAAATCTCACCCTACTGTATGTAGCCTTTGAATAGAGTTGAGGTGAGCTTGGTGACCATTGTATTCAGAGGACACCAGATCTGTGTTCTCATGATCGGTGGGGTCCTAGTGGTCAAACCCCACTTTGATATGACATCACCTATCAGTTGTCATTCTGAGACAACCCCTTTAATGACTGCTTAGTTTTATTGGTGAATTACAGTCCACCAGAGCAACTGGTACAACATCTGCCCGCACAGATACAAGACAGATACATGATGGCATGTGATATAGCCTGGTGTAAAATCGTTCTTAAAGAATTAATGAGTTTCTCTGAAATGTACATATTAAGGACCTATTCTCGGGATAGGACATCAATATGAGATTGGCGGGAATCCAACTCCTGGCACCCCACCTCCCCCTCCCCAATCAGCTGTTTGAGAAATTGCAGCCAAGCCCCATTAACTTGAATGGGGCTGCGTTGCATATAGGCCATGTGAGAGATGAAGATGATGTCACATGACCTTAGTACAGCTGATCAGCGGATGTCCCAGGAGTCAGACCCACACCTCATTGCAGAGAAGGACCTCCAAAGTGAATGGAGAGCAGCTGCACATGCCTGATCATTCCATTCATTTCTATGGGACTGACGAAAATAAGAGTGCTGGCTTGGCTATTCCTAGCAGTCCCATATAAGTTAACTTGAGTGGTGGATGCGCTTGCACAGCAAGCTCTCTATTAATTTCAGTAGGACTCCCGAAAATAGCTGAGCTCTCATTCACTTTCAGGGGCCCAACCTATCTGATGTTGATGATATGCCAATGATATGCCATGAAAGTCTGAGATGGCACAACCCCTTTAAACACATGACATTCCTGGGCCAAGAGCCAGGATGAGAATGAGGCAACCTGTAATAGAACTTAGAGGGAAGTCAGGAGGTATCTCAGCATGTATAAAAAGCACCTCAAGAATAAGTCTTACTTATAGAGAACTTCAGAGAGACAATATCACACCACAGCTCCTTCAATGGAACTTAAAGTCTTCCTCATATTTTTCCTGTGTAGCTGTGAGTAATATTCGTCCATATTTTACAGATTTTGTTAGATGTTGCTTATAAGTAGAGTTGAGCAAATAGAATCCATCGAAGTGGAACTCGATCCAAATGTCAGGATTAATTTGATTTGCTAGGAAGCAGAATTTCCTTGTGCTTTGTTGTAGCGAATCTATTTAACCCTTTCAGGACCAAGCCATTTTTCACCTTAAAGGGTTTCTATCACTTCATATCACATATTTAGGTGTCAGACACTAGCGATCCGCTAGTGTCTGCTCTAACAAACCATCCTTATATAATAGGTTTTGGGGCAGCCGTTTTGCTAAAATAACAACTTATATCTATATGCTAATGAGCCTCTAGGTGCTATGGGGGCGTCATTAGCACCTAGAGGCTCCGTCTACCTTCACAAACTGCCGCCGCCCAGCGCGTCCCTCCAGCCCGCCCATCTCCTGCTGAATGCGATCCTCTCCGTGCACGTCTCTGTTCTGCGCATGCGCAGTGAATGTCTGACCGCTTCCCTGCTCAGACATCTCCACTGCGCTTGCGCCGATGACATCATAGTGCTCCGAGGACATTCACTGCGCATGCGCAGAACAGAGACGCGCACGGAGAGGATCGCATTCAGCAGGAGATGGGCGGGCTGGAGGGACGCGCTGGGCGGCGGCAGTTTAGGAAGGTAGACGGAGCCTCTAGGTGCTAATGACGCCCCCATAGCACCTAGAGGCTCATTAGCATATAGATATAAGTTGTTATTTTAGCAAAACGGCTGCCCCAAAACCTATCATATTAGGATGGTTTGTTAGAGCAGACACTAGCGGATCGCTAGTGTCTGACACCTAAATATGTGATATGAAGTGATAGAAACCCTTTAAGGACCAGGTAATTTTTAGCAAATCTGACGTGTCACTTTATGTGGTAATAACTTTAAAACACTTTTACTTATCCAGGCCATTCTGAGACTGTTTTCTCGTCACATATTGTACTTCATTACAGTGGTAAAATTGAGTCAAAAAATGTCATTTTTATTTATACAAAATGCCAAATTTACCAAAAATTTAGAGAAATTAGCAAATTTCTATTTATCTACTTTTATAATAGATAGTAATAACTCCAAAACTAGTTATTAATTTACATTCCCCATATGTCTACTTCATGTTTGGATCATTTTTTGAATGCCATTTTATTTTTGGGGACGTTAGAAGACTTGGAAGTTTAGTAGCAAATCTTGAAATTTTTTTTAAAATTTCCAAAACCCACTTTTTAAGGACCAGTTCAGGTCTGAAGTCACTTTGTGAGGCTTACATTATAGAAACCACCCAAAAATGACCCCATTTTAGAAACTACACCCCTCAAGGTATTTAAAACTGGCAGATTTTTCATTTTAATCATTTTATTCCACTAACTAAGCAAGGGTTAACAGCCAAGAAAAACTCAATATTTATTGCCCTGAATCTGTAGTTTACAGAAACACCCCAAATGTGGTCGTAAACTGTTGTACGGGCACACGGCAGGGCGCAGAAGGAAACAAACTCCATATGGTTTTTGGATGGCAGATTTCACTGGGATAATTTTAAGCTGCCATGTCACATTTAAAGACCCCCTGATGCACCCCTAGAGTAGAAACCCCCAAAAAGTGACCCCATTTTAGAAACTACACCCCTCAAGGTATTTAAAACTGATTTTACAAACTTTGTTAACCCTTTAGGTGTTCCACAAGAATTAATGGAAAATGGAGATAACATTTCAGAATTTCGCTTTTTCGGCAGATTTTCCATTTTGATCAATTTTTTTCCAGTAACAAAGCAAGGGTTATCAGCCAAAAAAAACTCAATATTTATTGCCCTGATCCTGTAGTTTACAGAAAAAAAACATATGTGGTCTTAATCTGCTGTACAGGACACGGCAGGGCGCAGAAGGAAAGGAACGCCATATGGTTTTTGGAAGGCAGATTTCACTGGAATCATTTTAAGTTGCCATGTCACATTTGAAGACCCACTGATGCACCCCTAGAGTAGAAACTCCAAAAAAAGACCCCATTTTGGAAACTACGGGATAAGGTGGCACTTTTGTTGGTACTATTTTAGGGTAGATATTATTTTTGGTTGCTCTATATTACACTTTTTGTGAGGCAAGGTAACAAAAAATAGCTGTTTTGGCACCGTTTTTATTTTTTGTTATTTACAACGTTCATCTGACAGGTTAGACCATGTGGTATTTTTATAGAGCAGGTTGTTACGGACTCGACAATACCAAAAATGTATATTTTTTTGGTTGTTTGTTTCAGTTTTACATAATAAAGCATTTTTGAAAAAAAATCATGTTCTGCATATTCTGGGAGCCATAGTTTTTTTTATTTTTTGGGCGATTATCTAGGGTCTCATTTTTTGCTGTATGAGATGACGGTTTGATTGGTACTATTTTTGGGTGCATATGACTTTTGTTCGTTTGGTGTTACACTTTTTGTGATGTAAGGTGAGTTAGGTCATGTGATATTTTTTTACAGCAGGTTCTTACGGACGTGGCAATACCTAATATGTATACATTTTTTATTTATGTAAGTTTTACACAATGATATCATTTTTGAAACAAAAAAATCATGTTTTAGTGTCTCCATAGTCTGAGAGCCATATTTTTTTTTATTTTATAGGCGATTGTCTTAGGTAGGTTCTTATTTTTTATGGGATGATATGACTGATTAGTAAGATTTTGGGGTGCGTATGTCTTTTTGATTGCTTGGTGTTGCACTTTTAGTGATGTAAGGTAACAAAATATTATTTTTTTTAGCACAGTTATTTTATTTTTTTGACAGTGTCCATCTTAGGCCTCTTTCACACTACAGTATGTCCATTTCAGTGTTTTGCGTTCCGTTTTTCACGGATCCATTTTTCAGTTTTTTTGTTTCCGTTGTGTTTCCGTTTTCGTTCCGTTTTTCCGTATGGCATATACAGTATACAGTAATTACATAGAGAAAATTGGGCTGGGCATAACATTTTCAATAGATGGTTCAGAAAAAAACGGAACGGAAACGGAAGACATACGGATGCATTTCCGTATGTGTTCCGTTTTTTTTGCGGACCCATTGACTTTAATGGAGCCACGGAACGTGATTTGCGGCCAAATATAGGACATGTTCTATCTTTCAACGGAACGGAAAAACGGAAATACGGAAACGGAATGCATACGGAACACATTCCGTTTTTTTTTGCGGAACCATTGAAATGAATGGTTCCGTATACGGACCGTATACAGAACGCAAAAAACGGACCGCAAAAACGGACCGCAAAATGAAAAAAAAAAAACGGTAGTGTGAAAGAGGCCTAAGGGGTTGGGTCATGTGGTTTGTTTTATAGAGCAGGTCGTTACGAACGTGATAATACGTAATATGTATACTTTTTATTTAAGTTTTACACAACAATATCATTTTTTAAGCAAAAAAATAATCATGTTTTAGTGTCTGCATAGTCTGAGAGCCATAGTTTTTTTTTTTTTTTTGGCGATTGTCTTAGGTAGGGTATCATTTTTGCGGGATGAGATGACGGTTTGATTGGAACTATTTTGGGTTGTGTATGACTTTTTGATCGCTTGCTATTACTCTTTTTGTGATGTAAGGTGAAAAAAAATGGCTTTTGGACACCATTTTTATTTTATTTTTTTGATGGTGTTCACCAGAAGAGAAAAGATCATGTGGTATTTGTATAGAGCAGGTTGTTACGGAGGCGGCGATACCTAATATGTCTACTTTCTTATTTTACTTTTTTACATTTAACACAATAAATACAATTTTGAAACAAAAAGAATCATGTTTTAGTGTCTCCATAGTCTGAGAGCATTGTTTTTTTTATTTTTTGGGCAATTTTCTTAAGTAGGGTATAATTTTTTGCGGGATGAGATGAAGGTTTGATTGGCACTATTTTGGGTTGCGTATGACTTTTTGATCGCCTGCTATTACACAAAAAATGCCTTTTGGACACCATTTTTTTTTTTTATATAGTGTTCACCTGAGGAGTTAGGTCATGTGGTATTTTTATAGAGCAGGTCGTTATGGACGTGGCAATACGTAATATGTATATTTTTTTTTATTTATTCAAGTTTTACACAACAATATCATATTTGAAACAAAAAAAAATCATGTTTTAGTGTCTGCATAGTCTGAGAGTCATAGTTTTTTATTTTTTCGACGATTGTCTTAGGTAGATTATAATTTTTGCGGGAAGAGATTACGGTTGATTGGCACTATTTTGGGGTGCGTATGCCTTTTTGATCGCTTGCTATTACAATTTTTGTGATGTAAGGTGACAAAAAAATTGCTTTTTTAACATAATTTTTATTAAAAAAAATTGATGGTGTTCACCTGAGAACTAGGGTATGTTGTATTTTCATAGAGCAGGTTGTTACGGACGCGGCAATACCTAATATGTCTACTTTTTTTTTTTTTTTACATTTAACACAATAAAAGCATTTTTTAAACAAAAAATAAATCATGTTTTAGTGTCTCCATAGTCTGAGAGGCATATTTTTATTTTTTGGGCGATTGTTTTAGGTAGGGTATAATTTTTTGCGGGATGAGGTGACGGTTAGATTGGTATGATTTTGGGGGGCATACGCCTTTTTTGATCGATTGGTGTTGCGCTTTTAGTGATGTAAGGTGACAAAATATGCAATACCTAATATGTCTACTTTTCTTTTCTTTTTCCAACTTTTGGAAAAAAAATAAAAAATGTAATTTTTGCTTGAAACACTTTATTTTGTTTGTAAAACTTAATTTTTTTACTTCTTTTTTTTAACTTTATTTTTTGTCCCACTCTGGGACTTCAACTTTTGGGTGTCTGATCCCCTTAACAATGCTTTACAATACTTCTGTATTGTAAAGCATTGGATGCAAGTGTATTACTGAATGTAATACACTTAGGCCCCTTTCACATGGAGAATTCCATGCGGGTGCAATGCGTGAGGTGAACGCATTGCACCCGCACCGCACCCGGAACAATTAACTCCAACAGGGCTGTGCACATGAGCAGCGATTTTCACGCATCACTGGTGCGTTGCGTGAAAATCGCAGCAAGCTCTATATTCTGCGTTTTTCACGCAACGCAGGCCCCATAGAAGTGAATGGGGCTGCGTGAAAATCGCAAGCATCCGCAAGCAAGTGCAGATGCGGTGCGATTTTCATGCATGGTTGCTAGGAGACGATTGGGATGGGGACCCGATCTTTATTAATTTCCCTTATAACAGGGAAAATAATAGCATTCTTAATACAGAATGCTTAGTAAAATAGTGATGGAGGGGTTAAAAAATAAAAAAACAATTGATAAACTCACCTTAATACACTTGAACGCTCAGCCTGGCATGTCTTCTTTCTTTTTTGATGAAAAGGACCTGTGGTGACGTCACTGCACTCATCACATGGTTTATCACCATGTGATGAGCGCAGTGACGTCACCAAAGGTCTTTTAGCCAGGTCCTGAAGAAAGTAAAAAGAAGAGGAGATCTGCTACACGATCAAGTGGATGGGGTGAGTTAAATTTGTTTATTATTTTAAACCCCTCAATGGACATTTTACTAAGCATTCTGTATTAAGAATGCTATTATTTTTCCTTATAACCATGTTATAAGGGAAAATAATAAAATGTACACAACACCGATCCCCGAATTTCTGTGAAGAAGTTTGGGTCTGGGTACCAAAAATGCCAATCTTTCTCACGCGCATGCAAAACGCATTAAAACGCTTTGCACTAACATGGAAAAATTGCGCATTTAACTGCAACGCACCCGCATCTTGTTCGGCCCTCACACATGACGTCATGTGTGAAAGAGGCCTTACAGCTTCCTGCCTGTGATATCCAGGGGGATGGATCTCACAGGTTGTCACGGAAGGAAGCCACAATGCCTAAGGAAGGCATCGGGCTGCCTTCCCTGCCATCGGTACCCGTCACAGCAGCACGGGGACCCAATGGCAGCTCTGATCCCCGCAAGGACATTTTACGTTCTGCGGTCAGCGCTGACCGTGGTACATCAAGGGTTAATGCGCCGTCATCAGTGTTTTCACCGATGCCGGCGCATACAGCAGGGATCCGGCTATCAGTGACTACCGGACTCCTGCCGCGGATCGGGCAGGCGCAGTTCCTGATCAGTGCGCCGTACGGCGCTGGTCGTTAAGGGGTTAACCTGAAATAGTGTAAAAATCTCAGCCAAAATCCCATGCTTGGTGACGTATGGCAGGTGTGAAACGTCATCTCGGACCATGCAAGATTTCACACCAGATCTTCAAGCAAGATGGCGGTGTTAATTTTACACTGTTTTTACTCTCTGATGCCGCAATCATGTATGTTGCCGCTTCCTGTCATTGCACCTGCTACTTACAAAAAAATGCACTTTGTGACGAAGTAATTTATCACGAAGCAATTTTTTTTATAAAATTCGGCAAAACAGCCGAATCAACGTTTCAACTTTGCTCATCTCTACTTATAAGGTTGCCTTTGGGGGGATCCAGATAATTCTGTTCCCAGGGACCTCCACCTGAAACTGTACCAAACTGCACTGTGTGAACTAGGTATGGGATTTCACTGAAAATGTATGTGCTGCTGCTTCTGAATGAAGTTTCATAAAACTCCTTTCACTTGCACTGCACTTTACATTTACCATATCGCATATATTTTCTATAATATAGTTCTAGATCTATATAAATAAATAATTAAAAATACATAATAAAACAAATCTGCAAAAAAGTAATGTCAATGCTTAAAGAGGACCTTTCATCAGATGCTGATGACTCGCTGGGGACTCCAAGATGGCGCTCGGTCCGGATGTCTAGAAGCTCAAGTTCTCGCGAATCTCGCGAGAACTTGAGCTCCTTCTCCCTGGCTAAGAGCGGGGCGCTGTGCTCGCTGCCAGGGAGAGCATACCCGTGCCGACCAGAACTTAGAGAACAACGCCTACTATAACTTTGTCGACTCATTTACATATGAGGCGACTAAACGAATAGAGAGCGTAGCGGCCGAACGGGGGGTCCATTTGAAAAAAAAAAGTGTCCGGACATCAGTGAGAGCAGCCCCATAAGGTTGTATAAAAATTTAACACACTATTTTCTGATGAAAGGTCCTCTTTAACCTAAACACAATGCTGTGACCCAAGATGGTACCAATGTGGGCACAAGGGGGACAAAAGGACTTGCTCTTATACTGAATGGTATAAAAATAAATGGTCAGTGCTATTTGTCTTTGAGTAAATAGAACGATGACAGGTGGCTTCAGAGTTAAACTTCTAGCCGATAGGATATGGGCACTGCCAACTTGGCACATAGATGGCTGCTGGCCGAGCGTGTAGCACATTGAGTAAGTGCAAAGAGAGTCTCACCCTAGGGCCCTGTAAGAGGAAAAAAGTACTTGTGTTCGTGACACCAGTTGCAGTGAAGCAACAAGGGCACAGGGCCCCTTTTAGTGATATTGGGGATGATGGTACCCAGGTGTAGGAATGCCAGAGTGGTGTAGGGTATTCTATAATGTCCCTTAATGTTTCCTGCACGTTTCACGGTGCTCCTACCTGGATACGCTGGACCCTAGGTGTTGGCTCCGAAGCAATGAAAAAAGGGGGTTGTTGATGAAGGGAAAGAAGAAATAAATTGAGTCCAGACTATGTGATGAAGTTCAATAACCGCTTTGCTTGAATAAACTCCTCTCTGCTACATCTGTTGCTCTCTGACCCTGCTGTGCCAGGGCCGTAGATAATTTTTTTCCCTGGGGGGGGTTCAGCTTTCTCAAATTATAAGAGTCATCATCCACATCCACAGATATCTCCCCCCCCCCATAACAGTGTCCCTGACAGTGTCCCTATTGTAAGACGGACCCGCCGTTCCTTATGTAAGTGACTAAGTGAGCTACTTCTGCAAAGTATATGTACTACTACTATCTAATAATCTATCACTAACTTACTGGGACTGGGACTGTCAGGACTCCAGATAGGCTCCAGGCTGGCTCCCGCTCTTCAAACACTAAAACTAGGCGGCCGGCGGCAGCGTGACGTGACGTCACTCATGACGTCACGCCGCAGGCGCATGCTCCTCCCACTTTATTAATGAAGGCGAAGCAGGCGCGTGACGTCGGAGTGAGTGATGTTACGTGGCCGGCCGCCGGGAGACGGAGTCACGGAGGCGGAGCACAGGAGCAGTGGGGGTGGACTGAATACACTGTCTACAGTATGTGTCTTTGTGTCATAGTTACCATCTGTGCGGTCGCTGGTCGGACACTAGTGCAGGGCTGGCAGGCGGCAGTGCAGGAGGCGGAGCACAGGGGTGTGATTAGGGTCTGCACAGGCACACCCGGCACACCCCGTGCGCACGCCTATGCTGCCCGTCCTGCACCTCTCTGTGTGCCGCACTGCCCGCGCTGCTATTGCAGGCAGCGGCACGCCCGGGCCGTTCTCTGGCAGGTTAGGAGGACAGACACTCTGGGGGGGGGTTTGAACCCCCCTATCCCCCCCTTATCTACGCCCCTGCTGCAATACACCTGCTTCCACAAAATACTGATTAGGGGATTGATATACCTGCTTCCACCAAATATTGATTGAGGCCTGCGATACACCTGCTTTCACAAAATACTGATTAAAGGGTTTGATATACCGGCTTCCACCAAATACTGATTGAGGCCTGCGATATACCTGCTTCCACAAATACTGCTCTTCTCTAGGGACTTTGGCACAGGGTCATTTTGAAAATGACAGGCAGAGGAAGAAGCAGGCTGTTTCGCAGGGGTGGTAGGGTTCGGGCAGGTGCACCAGGCCGGAGCCTAAGTGGGAAGTTGGAGAAGGTGCGTGCCATTACGTCAAAGGACGCACCAGAGTTGGTTGAGTGGCTCACTCAGCCTTCCGCTTCTGCACCCTCCTCATCCTCTGTATCTGCATCCTCCTCACTCTCTGCTGTGTGCAACCCCAAAGACACCACCACTATATCCCCTTCACTCGAGTTAGAGGAATTATTTTCCCATCCATTCCCAGACCTTACCGATGCACAGCCATTCTTGGCATCGGATTAGGAAGAGGAGGTAGCAACGGCCGCTACCTAGCGGTCTGACGACATTACCCAGATCAGCCCAAGGATGGTGGTCCCCGCTGTTGCTGCCTACTCCGAGATCTCTAATGTCAGTGGTGGTGAAGGTGACGATGGTGACGTGTCGATGGACGTCACATGGGTGTCCACAAGAGGAAAAGAGGAGGGGAGTTCAGAGGGAGAATCAGAGCAGCAGAGAGGGAGGAGAAGTAGGAGAAGCAGGCAGAACTTACAGTGCAGAGGAGGCAAAAAGCAGACTGCTAATGTATCTGGAACGAGCCATCCACCATGCACGGTCACATCTGGCACACCCAGGACGCCGGCACATGACTCCACAGGCTTTTTTTAATGTGTCCGCTGCTGACAATAGTGTTGCCATTTGCACCCTGTGCTGTCAACGCATAAGTCGCGGTAAGCCCAACACTCACCTAGGGACGACCGCCTTAAGAAGGCACCTGGCCTCCCATCACCGAGCCCAGTGGGAGCCACACCGTCAGAACCCACAAAGCCACACTTCTGGCACTCCACGTCCCGCCTCTTCTCCTTCTCTCTCCTCCCATTTGTCCTACACTCCACCTTCCACTGTGCCGTAGTCGTGTTTATCTGGCAGAAGGCAGGCTTCCGTGGCCCAAATGTTTGAGCGTAAAAAGTAGATGATGCCGGATAACCCTCTTGCACAATGGCTGACCGCCAGCTTGTCGGAACTGCTAGCCCGCCAACTACTGCCATATAAACTGGTGGACTTGGAGGCCTTTAGAAAATTTGTGGCCATTGGCACATCGCAATGGAAAGTCCCCGGAAGGAAATATTTCTCCCAGAAGGGCATCCCAGAGCTATATGGCCATGTTCAGCGGCAAGTAAATATATCTCTGGCACACAGTGTCGTGCCAAAATACATCTGACCACGTGGTCTAGCAAACACAGGCAGGGAAGGTACATAACTTTTACTGCCCACTGGGTGAACCTTCGAACGGCCGTCAAGCATGTAACCCGTGGCACCCATTTTAATTTGTTGTTACCGCCACGGATTGCATGCAGGCCTGCATCTTCTTCTTCTCCTCCTCCTACTCCATCCTACATCTCCTCCTCAGCTGACTCCTTCTTTTCCACTGCTACCACTTCTTCTACTTCATCCCCCAAGCTCCCCAGAACCTATTCGACGTGCCAGGTGAGACGTTGCCATCAGGGGCGTAGCTATGGGTTCATTAGCCCTGGTGCTAGAGTTCAGCTTGGGCCCCTCCATTCCCTCAGTGCTTTGTAGTCAGGGGCAGGGAAGCACATAGCCTTTGTGCTGCCTGGGGCAAAAATCTCACCCCCGCCATGCCAAATTCTTGGCCTAACCCCTTCCCTCCAGCCAGAGGGGTAACTTGACCAGCATGCCCTTTCTATAATACCAGTGTCTTTTTATGTGGCACAAGAGTCTTTGGGCCCCCTCAGGCTCCTGGGCCCGGTAGCGACTGCTACCTCTGCACCCCCTATAGCTACGCCCCTGGTTGCCATGCTGTGCTGCCGCTGTTGTGCCTGGAAGCCAAAAGCCCCACCGGTCCTGCACTGCTTTCAGCTCTGCGGTCACAGGCTGATCAGTGGCTAACCCCACTTAATTTGACAGTTGGTAAAGTGGTGTGCTACAACGGTGCCAATCTGCTGAGCGCGCTAAAAAAGGGCAAAATGACACACGTGCCGTGCATGGCACACATCCTTAACTTAGTTGTGCAGCAATTCGTTGCCAAATACCCCGGGGTCCAGGACGCCTTGCGGCAGGCCAGGAGAATCTCTGCCCATTTTAAAAGATTTTACAAGGCCATGGCTCGCCTTGCTGATGTTCTACAGTAAAAAAGTTATCCAGTGACTGTCTAATATACCTCCAGCCACATAATCACTTGTTCTTTTCTGTCAGGTGAATGCCTAATTTCTGGGGCCTGTACTCCCGTGGCCTAAGATAATCTTTTTCTAGACTTCAGTAGGGCTCATACTGGCCCCTGATTAAAATACATATTTTTTTGTGGGAATTTTTGCCATTGATCTCCCTCTGGTATGTCACTGTCCATGTTGGACTATTTGTGCACTTCTAGTAAGTATTTTGTGGCTGCAAATATAACCTGAAGGTTTTTCAGGGTCACCTGCCATTAAAGTGAATGTGGCCCACCCCGAACGCGCGGTTCAGGAACATTTGATCGCGAATGCGCGTTCGCGAAACATTCCGGCCGATGTTCCTCCATCACTACTCCTTATTAAATGATTTTTTTCCCCCCTAATGTTTCTTTTTCCCACCATACTCTTTCCAAGACCCTTGGTCTTATTTCCTATTTTCATGTCTTTCAACCTAATAGCAAATAAGATGAGACCAACCAGGGCTAGGCCCCATTCTCCCAGGGTCACATAGCAGCCACATGACCCAACTCTATGGCATGTACATCCTTAGGGAATTTGGGCTGCTGCTAGGATCATTGGATCATGGGGTTTTATCTTACAAACCCTAAGGCCCCTTGCAGACGAGCGTGTCCGGATTAGGTTCGGATGCGTTGCATCTGCGATCAGGGAAAATTGTGCGAGTGCGTACGTAATTTCAGTCAGTTTTTTTTACTGCGATTGCGTTGTGTTGCTCAGTTTTTTCCGCGCGAGTGCAATGCATTTTGAACGCGCGTGAGAAAAAACTGATTGTGGTACCCAGACCCGAACACGGACTTCTTCACTGAAGTTCGGGTTTGAGTTAGGTGTTCTGTAGATTTTAGTATTTTCCCTTATAACATGGTTATAAGGGAAAATAATAGCATTCTTAATACAGAATGCTTACTAACATGTGGCATGAGGGGGTTAAAAAAAATTATAATTAACTGATTGCCTGATTGGAGTCGGGAAGGAATTTTTTATTCCCCTAAAGTGGGGAAAATTGGCTTCTACCTCACAGGTTTTTTTTGTTGCCTTCCTCTGGATCAACTTGCAGGATGACAGGTCGAACTGGATGGACAAATGTCTTTTTTCGGCCTTATGTACTATGTTACTATGTTACTATAACTCACCTCATCCACTTGTTCGCGCAGCCGGCATCTTCTTCTATCTACTTCTTTCAGGACCTGCCAAAGGACCTTTGATGACGTAATCGCGCTCACCACGTGGTCCTGCTGAATGAAGAAGCTGCGGACAAATCTGAATAACGCAACGCAACGCAATTGCAGTCAAAACTGACTGAAGATGCGTACGCACTCACACGATCTATCTTCATTCAGCAAGAACTGCACTGACGTCAACGATTACGTCATCAAAGGTCCTTTGGCAGGTCCTGAAAGTAGAAGAAAGAAGACATGTCGGCTGCGGTTGAGGTGAGTAAATGTATATATTTTTTTAACCCCTCAAGCCACATTTTAGTAAGCATTCTGTATTAAGAATGCTATTATTTTCCCTTATAACCATTATTTTCCCTTTATAACCCCAGTAAATTGACTTTAATGGGGTTTCTCATCCCTATCATCTCCTAGCAACCATGCGTGAAAATCGCACCGCATCCGCACTTGCTTGCTGATGCTTGTGATTTTCACGCATCCCCATTCATTTCTATGGGGCCTGTGTTGCGTGAAAAACGCAGAATATAGAACATGCTGCGATTTTCACGCAACACACAAGTCATACGTGAAAATCAATGCTCATCTAAACAGCCCCATTGAAGTGAATTGGTCTGGATTCAGTGCGGGTGCAATGTGTTCACCTCACGCATTGCACCCACACAGAATTTTCGCCCGTGTGAAAGGGGCCTAAGGATATCGGAGGTTTGCATGTTTTCATTTTTCTTCACTGTCTTACTTAAGCAATAACTTTTTTTTTTTTTTTCGTTCACATATCCGTATGGGGGCTTGTTTTTTGCAGAAGAAGTTGTACTTTCTTATGCCACCGTTTAATATGGCATACAATGTTGTGGGAAGCAGGAAAAAAAATTCTAAATGGTGTGGAATTGGGAAAAAATATGCAATTTCTCCACGGTTTTATGGACTTTGCCCCTACGGCGTTCCCTTTTTGGCAAAACTGATCTGTGCCCTTCTTGCTCTGGGTCAGTACGATTACAATACCACATATGTATAGGTTTTTATGTCAAAATACTGAAAAAAAATTTTTTTTTTACATCACCATATTCTGACCCCCATAACTTTTTTTTATAGTTATGTCTACTGAGCTGTGTGGGGGCTAATTTTTTGCGAGGTGATCTGTAGTTTTTATTGATACCATTTTGGAGTGCGTGTGACTTTTTGATCACATTTTATAAAAACATTTTGGGTAAGAGAAGCATTGAAAAAAATGGCAAATCAGCGATTTAGATTCTTTCTTCCATTACGCTATTCGCCATATTGAAAAAAAAAGTTTATATTTTAATAGTATGGCCGTTTTTGGATGGAGTGATGCCCACAATGTTTATATTTTTTCATTGTTTATGGATTTATTTTTTTATTCGAAGGAAAGGGATGATTTAAATTCATATCAATTTTTTTTATTTTTTTTTACTTAAAAAAAAACAAAAACATTTTTATAGACCCTCTTGGAGGTGCGGGGTTCCGCTCTGGTAGATAGGGTAAGCAGAGGCAGTACAGAGGCAAAAGACAAGTTCTTAACGCAAAACTTCACTGTTTATTTACCCTTGAGGCCAATGCACAAAGCAATCTGTTACTTTGCAGTCTTGGTGTTTACTTCACACACAATAGAAATTACATCTTGGTGTTTCTTCACACAAACTGGAAAGTTCATTGATGATGTCAGTTGATGTCAGTTCTGCCTCCAGCAGTCCACGGCAGGCTTTAGGGGGCCTGTTTCCTCGGCCCATGGGTTTCATCCCTCCAACCTGGCACCAAGTCTCACAGCCCAACACAGAGATCCTGCTGCTGAGCCCAGCTGCCTATTTAAGGACAGCCAGGTGCTGCCAAAAACACAGACCGGCAATTAAAATCCAGTTCGGAATTTGACCCCACCTGGCTGCAAATTAGCCCAGCAGCACACACTGGGAGGAAGATACCTGTTTTCCCAGACTATTCCCCTCACTGTGTCACAGAGGCTACAATGTCCACTACTGTTTTTTATAGAATATTACTATAGTCTCATAGGGAGTATAGTAATACATGGATTGCTGATCTCCACTGCTGACCAAAATAGGAACGGCACCTCTTATATGCTGGGTATCTTCAGAGAGACCCAGCCTATTAGAATTAATGACCGATCCGTCGCGTTTCCGTTATGCAGGGGAGACCTCTCCTGCATAACAGAAACGCGACGGATCCGTTTTGCAGCCCTTAGACTTCTATTATGACGGAATAAATAATGGAATGCCTCTAAAGGCATTCTGTTATGCATTCCGTCATAGAATTGCGCTATTGTCCGTGGTAACGGAATCCATATCGCAATTCATATTTTACCAGTAAACGAAGCGTGAACGAATTTCATAACCTAAAATTTGCTCATCTCTATCAACTATGTTCCATTTGCCGAAGGTACCTATCTTAGCATGAGCGTCCATCCGACAGAGCAGGGTAATTCTATGTTAATTGAGAAATTTTGAAGTGGTAGAGGCCTTCCGTTATGCATTCATTCATAGAATTACGTTATGGCCCGTGGTAACGGAATCCATAACGCAATTCACCTTTTACCAGTAAACGAAGCGTGAACGAATTTCAAAATATTTTTAGTTGATAGTTGACATTTCCAAACTAAACTTGTGATATTTTCGGATATTGAACATTAATAGTTGATCACGAGGCAGTATAAATTAATTTATGAATATTCTAGGAAAAAAATATACTATCAATATGGCTGCACATCTGTCGATAGGACTCTATGCAAGCCACATGTAAAAATTGGAGAGATTAATCAGAGACTTAGTAATGTATAAAAAATGTAAACTATAACAGTGATACAAAGCATTACTGATAAATAAATGGGCAAACAATGGTCTCTAGTGTAGAAGAAAAAGTATGGTTTCAGACATGATAGTACCTCCATTGTAGGTGTGAAATATTGTAGGTTATAAATTTGATGACTAAATTTCTGGTCTCATATTACCTGTTCTCAACTAATATGACCCTCCTGGGCTGTGTAAAGGTGGTTATTCACATTAGATGGAAGCTGTGACGTACACATAAACCAGAAATAACGGTCTGCTAAATAGATATATAGATAGATAGGTGGGAGAATAAAAAAACTTCCGGTTTACCACCATATCAAACAAGACAGAAAGGATTCACTGCATAGAGACCGTTTACTGAGGATACTGTGTTATCTAAGTATATCCAGAGAAAGAAATATTGCACTACTTAGGCCGGGGAAGGAAAGATTGCACTGTTGGAGTAACAAGGGAATGAGAGTAGCCCTCCATACGCAGCTTTGGGAACTGCACATACCAAATGTGAAAGCTGCATTTGATGAACACGTGCCTTTATGACTTATCCATTGACTGCTGCAGTAAAGTACAGTGAAGTTGTTGTAACTAACCTTGCCTCATCTCATTGCTTCCTGCATTAATGCTATTGCAATGGCGTCATAACAACCTGCCTTCCACCTCAAAACCTTCACCATCGACCGACAGCTTTGACCTTCCTATGCAGCTGTGTGGTCTCTCTTTGTCTGTGCCTGTATCCTCTGTCTCACTGTGCTCCTGCTCACTCTTTCCGCCTCCCCTCTCCATAGACTTGTATTCACATGTGTGATATATTCCTGTGTAATAGTCCTTATAGGGATGGATTGAAAGCATTTTTCTAAGTGAAAAGCAATTAGCAAGGTGTGTGTGTGTGTGTGTGTGTGTGTGTGTGTGTGTGTGTGTGTGTGTGGTAAACAGCGAATAACATGAGAACTAGACATTTCTCACTGATAAAACATGTTACAAAAATTTCTTGTGGTCACTTAATTTATGTAAAGTTGAATGAAAGTATAGTCACTGTTGAAGCCGAACAATCTGATGCAGATTTGCAAGAGAATCCACAGCAGAAATCTAAGGCAGCCTATGTTCCAAGGCAAGTATGTTCACACGCCAGACATATATTGATTTCATTGGGGGATTCACATGTTAATTCAAAGATTGCTTTTCTCTGCTTGCAGTTTTTAAAACCGCACCTCAGAAAAAACTGTGTCCTGTCCATTTTTGACATGCAGAATCTGTGTTCGGAATGCCCATTGAAAATGGCTGGGAATGAAAATCATTGCCAAAATTGCACCAAAAACTGTTAAAAAAACATGTCAGGAAAAAAACGCATCCAAAAAAACATGATGTGGAATAGAAACTGAAATCTGTGTAAAAATTCTGTCATGTGAACATATTCTTAGGGTACAGCTACACAGGGTGGATAAGCTGCAGATTTTCCACAGTATCATTGCTAATTTTTAACGTTTACAGTAGCAGTGAAGTAAATGACATTTAAAGGGAACCTGTCACCAGTTTTATGGTGTCCTAACTAAGGGCAACATGAATAAGTGACTGATTCTCGTAGCAAAATCCTGGGTCACTTTCTTTAATTGACCCAGTCAATCTGCCAACATCTTGTATTGAAAAGCTCCAGCTGATAATGATGAGTATATTTATGAGCTCCTGAATCTCCCCGCCTACCTGCTGCTGATTGACAGTTTTTTTCCATATGAATCAGCAGCAGGTGGGCAGAGGAGTGGCTATAGCTATGAATAAAAAAAACGCTGGACTCACTGACATCACGCTGGACTCAAATCAGCTCATTAGCATGCGGCATGTGGCATCTTTGTGTGTATATTATGAGGTAACCATCTGTCACACCTGTAAGTGAATACATCTAAGGTACTTTTTAGTAGTTAATGATTGTATATAATTAGTTAGATTATAATTAAATATCCACATGACAGGTTCCCTTTAACCCCTTAAGGACACATGACGTACCAGTACGGCATGTTTCCCGAGTCCTTAAGGACACATGACGTACCGGTATGTCATGTGTTGTTCCGATCACAGCCGCCCAGCGGGCGGTGATCGGAACAAGGTGCCTGCTCGTGACCCCCCTGTGTCGACGATCGCCGCAAACCGCAGGTCAATTCAGACCTGCGGCTTGCGGCTTTTTATGGTGCGGGCGGCGTGCCCTCGGGTCCCCATGGGGCTGTGGGGGGGACCTGATGGCATGGAAGGCAGCGTGATGCCTTCCTGAGGCATCTGCGCTGCCTTCCGGTGAAGAGCCTGTGAGATCCAGCCCCCTGGATCTCACAGGCCCCGGAAGCTGTATGAGTAATACACACAGTATTTTTAACCCCTTAAGGACTCAGCCCTATTTTGACTTAAGGACCAGGCCATTTTTTGCAAATCTGACCAGTGTCACTTTAAATGCTGATAACTTTAAAACACTTTGACTTATCCAGGCCATTCTAAGATTGTTTTTTCGTCACATATTGTACTTCATGACACTGTTAAAAAAATTGCAAATTTCTGAGTTTCAATTTCTCTACTTCTATAATACATAGTAATACCTCCAAAAATAGTTATTACTTTACATTCCCCATATGTCTACTTTATGTTTGGATCATTTTGGGAATTATATTTTATTTTTTAGGGATGTTACAAGGCTTAGAAGTTTAGGAGCAAATCTTGAAATTTTTCAGAAATGTTCAAAAACCCAATTTTTAGGGACCAGTTCAGGTCTGAAGTCACATTGCGAGGCTTACATAATAGAAACCACCCAAAATTGACCCCATTCTATAAACTACACCCCTCAAGGTATTCAAAACTGATTTTACAAACTTTGTTAACCCTTTAGGTGTTCCACAAGAATTAATGGAAAATAGAGATACAATTTCAAAATTTCCCTTTTTTGGCAGATTTTCCATTTTAATAATTTTTTTCCGGTTACAAAGCAAGGGTTAACAGCCAAACCAAACTCAATATTTATGGCCCTGATTCTGTAGTTTACAGAAACACCCCATATGTGGTCGTAAACCGATGTACGGGCACACGGCAGGGCGCAGAAGGAAAGGAATGCCATACGGTTTTTGGAAGGCAGGTTTTGCTGGACTTTTTTCTTTTTACACCATGTCCCATTTGAAGCCCCCTGATGCACCCCTAGAGTAAAAACTCCATAAAAGTGACCCCATCTATGAAACGACACCCCTCAAGGTATTCAAAACTGATTTTACAAACGTCGTTAACCCTTTAGGTGTTCCACAAAAATTAATGGAAAATAGAGATACAATTTCAAAATTTAACTTTTTTGGCAGATTTTCCATTTTAATAATTTTTTTTCCAGTTACAAAGCAAGGGTTAACAGCCAAACCAAACTCAATATTTATGGCCCTGATTCTGTAGTTTACAGAAACACCACATATGAGGTCGTAAACTGCTGTACGGGCACACGGCGGGGCGCAGAAGGAAAGGAATGCCATACGGTTTTTGGAAGGCAGGTTTTGCTGGACTGTTTTTTTTTACACCATGCCCCATTTGAAGCCCCCCTGATGCACCCCTAGAGTAGAAACTCCATAAAAGTGACCCCATCTAAGAAACGACACCCGTCAAGGTATTCAAGACAGATTTTACAAACGTCGTTAACCCTTTAGGTGTTCCACAAGAGTTATTGGCAAATGGAGATGAAATTTCAAAATTTAAATTTTTTGGCAAATTTTCCATTTTAATCCATTTTTCCCAGTAACAAAGCAAGGGTTAACAGCCAATCAAAACTCTATATTTATTGCCCTGATTCTGTAGTTTACAGAAACACCCCATATGTGATAGTAAACAGCTGTACGGGCACACGGCAGGGCGCAGAAGGAAAGGAATGCCATACGGTTTTTGGAAGGCAGATTTTGCTGGACTGTTTTTTTTTACACCATGTCCCATTTGAAGCCCCCCTGATGCACCCCTAGAGTAGAAACTCCAAAAAAGTGGCCCCATTTTAGAAACTACGGGATAGGGTTGCAGTACTAGTTTAGGGTACATATGATTTTTGGTTGCTCTATATTACACTTTTTGTGAGGCAAGATAACAAGAAATAGCTGTTTTGGCACCGTTTTTATTTTTTGTTATTTACAACATTCATCTGACAGGTTAGATCATGTGATATTTGTATAGACCAGGTTGTCACGGATGCGGCGATACCTAATATGTATACTTTTTTTTTATTTATGTAAGTTTTACACAATGATTTCATTTTTGAAGCAAAAAAAATCATGTTTTAGTGTTTCCATAGTCTGAGAGCCATAATTTTTTCAGTTTTTGGGCGATTACCTTGGGTAGGGTATGATTTTTGCGGGATGAGATGACGGTTTTATTGGCACTATTTTGGGGTGCGTGTGACTTTTGATCGCTTGCTATTACACTTTTTGTGATGTAAGGTAACAAAAAATTGTTTATTTAGCACAGTTTTTATTTTAAATTTTTTACGGTGTTCATCTGAGGGGTTAGGTCATGTGATATTTTTATAGAGCCGGTCGATACAGACGCGGCAATACCTAATATGTATACTTTTTTATTTTATTTATGTAAGTTTTACACAATGATTTCAATTTTGAAGCAAAAAAAATCATGTTTTAGTGTTTCCATAGTCTGAGAGCCATAATTTTTTCAGTTTTTGGGTGATTACCTTGGGTAGGGTATGATTTTTGCAGGATAAGATGACGGTTTTATTGCCACTATTTTGGGGTGTGTGTGACTTTTTTATCGCTTGCTATTACACTTTTTGTGATGTAAGGTGACAAAAAATGGTTTATTTAGCACAGTTTTTATTTTACATTTTTTACGGTGTTCATCTGAGGGGTTAAGTCATGTGATATTTTTATAGAGCCGGTTGATACGGACGCGGCGATACCTAATATGTATACTTTTTGTGTTTTTATGTACAATTTTTTTAACTTTATTTGTGGAAAATTACGTTTTTGTTTTGTTTCACTTGAAACTTTAAATTTTTTGGGGGGAAACCTTAATTTTTTCTAATTTTTTTTTCACTTTATTTTTTGTCCCACTTTGGGACTTGAACTTTGGGGGGTATATTCCTTTACAATGCATTCCAATACTTCTGTATTGGAATGCATTGGCTGTATGAGTAATACTGTGTGTATTACTCATACAGCTTCGGGGGCCTGTGAGATCCAGGGGGCTGGATCTCACAGGCTCTTCACCGGAAGGCAGCGCAGATGCCTCAGGAAGGCATCGGGCTGCCTTCCATGCCATCGGGTCCCCCCCACAGCCCCATGGGGACCTGATGGCACGCCGCCCGCACCATAAAAAGCCGCAAACCGCAGGTCTGAATTGACCTGCGGTTTGCGGCGATCGCCGACACAGGGGGGTCACCAGCAGGCACCTTGTTCCGATCACCGCCCGCCGGGCGGCGGTGATCGGGACAACACATGAGGTACCGGTACGTCATGTGTCCTTAACAGAAAATATGGCCATGAGATCTCCCTAGGCAAAGTGTGGATAAATTTATAGATAAATAATTATGGATTTATAAATATATATAATTTTACATTACCTTTCAAGCCTTCATTGTTCAATCTGTGAATAAACAGTGTTACATAGGATTTTCCCATTCCTTTATAATTAATTTGGTTGCTGAGCCATTAAGAATACTCTGGTTAAGAAGTGGGATGTGTTTCACCTCCACTTCTCCACCCAGTAGGCAGTCTGCAGAAGCTCCCGGTCTTTTTGTCTACTTAATCTCATTCTTTTAGCACTGAAATTATGCTTTCTTAGGCTACTTTCACATCTGCGCTTTGTATTCCGGTTTTGAGATCCGGCAGAGGATCTAAAAACCAGAGCAAAACGCTTCCGTTTTGTCCCCATGCATTATCAGTGGGGACAAAACAGATCAGGATGCACTCCTTTTCAGTTAGTTCGGTTTTGTGACTGGACAGCAAGCTGTGGTTTTGTGTCCGGTCTGCGAAATGGAATAAACCGATCCAGTACTAAAAACAATGTAAGGCCTAATGCACACGACCGTATTTTGTTTCCGTGTCCGATCCGTTTTCTTTGCGGATAGGATGCGGACCCATTAATTTCAATGGGTCAGTAAAAAACGCGGACAGCACACCGTGTGCTGTCCGCATCAGTATGTCCGTTCCGTTGCTTAGCAAAAAAAATAGTGCATGTCCTATATTTTTCTAATTTGCGGACAAGGATAGGCATTATTACAATAGATCTGCAAAAAAAACGGATGCCATACGGAACGTCATCCTTTTTTTTGCGGATCCGCAATTTGCGGATCGCAAAACACATACGGTCGTGTGCATGTAGCCTAAGTCAATGGTTCCGGATCCATTTTTGCTTGTAATCCTACAAAAAAACTGATCCGTTACCCATTGACTTACATTGTTTTTAGTGACGGATCCGGTTTGTTCAGTTTTGATTTAATACAACCACATCCGAAGGAACAAATGCATTCTGAATAGGGTTGAGCGAACCCGAACTGTAAAGTTCGGGTTCCTACCGAACTTTAGGATTTTTGGACCCCGGACCCGAATATTTCCGTGAAAGTTCGGGTTCGGCGCTTTCTTGGCGCTTTTTGAAAGGCTGCACAGCATCCAATCAACAAGCATCATACTACTTGCCCCAATAGGCCATCACAGCCATGCCTACTAATGGCATGGCTGTGATTGGCCAGAGCGGCATGTGACCCAGCCTCTATATAAGCTTGAGTCACGTAGTGCTGCACGTCACTCTGCTGTTACAAGTGTAGGGAGAGGATGCTGCTGGACTTGTGATTTCAGGGAGAGCATAGGAGAGAATCTAACTCAGCGATCTACAGACAAATAATTGTGTGGGTGCAGGGCACTATCGTTTTACCCTGCCCTGAGCTCATTGACCAAAAAATACTAACTTTTAGAATTCTGTTAGTTAGGTGGGTGGCGGCGGCGGCCATTTTATGCATGCTCAGTGCACCAGCACTGCATGTGAGCTTTTGGGACATTGCAAATCACCATTTTTTGGGGGCAAACTACAGCATCTGTATTAGTCAGTGTGCAATTTAGGGTAGAAATGCACCCATCATTTTCTGGG
Source organism: Bufo bufo (assembly GCF_905171765.1). Classification (NCBI taxonomy): domain Eukaryota; kingdom Metazoa; phylum Chordata; class Amphibia; order Anura; family Bufonidae; genus Bufo; species Bufo bufo. The sequence continues at coordinate 61,497,537 of NC_053395.1, read as the reverse complement.
GTTTTAAAAACACACTATTTTTTAAAAAAAAACTGTATTTTCCAGATCTGCAAGTGTTAAATTCAAGTTTAATATATACAGTTTTAATATTCTGTTAGCAAAAAAAGACTTTTTTGGCAATCTACAACATCTGTATTAGTCAGTGTGCAATTTAAGGTAGAAATACACCCATCATTTTCTGGGGTTTGAAAAACACACTCTTTTGACAAAAAATACTATTTTCAGGCCTTATATACTGCTGTAAAATTCAATTTTTAAAGAAACACTCATTTGGGCACAAAATTTTTAAGTTGGCAGCCTTTGATGCAGATGTCATTGTGAGATACACCCTTAATACATTAGGGTTACATTCAGAGATTTTAAATACCGCCATTTGGTGCACCAATATTGAATTTAAGGCCTACACTGGCTCAGGCCCTGTGAGATACCCCCTCTACATACAGGGGTTTGAATTAGGCATTTGAAATACAGCCATTTTGTGCAAAGAAATCGTTAATTGAGGCCTAGTCTGGTTCAGGCCGTGTGAGAGACACCCTTTACATACTGTTGTTCTTTCTACTATTAATTAAACACCCATTTAGGGCGTTTAGATCCTAAATTCGAAAAATATGAGGAAAGCGTCAAATAAGGGATGTGGCCCAGTTCGTGGTGCTGCTGGTTGATCTCCTGTTGCAGGGAGAGGACGTGGTCGATCTATGCCAGCTACACGCACAAGTGAAGCCCCTTCCTCAGGTGCGAGTAGGCGACAAAACCTGATGACTCTGTTAGCAGGGTTTCCCAGGGCCATCCACCTAGCCCTGCCCCAGAAGTGGAAGAGATTGAGTGCACCGATGCCCAACCACTTATTTTTCCAGATGAGTACATGGGAGGACCATCGCAGCACGTCTCGGATGATGACGAAACACAGGTGCCAACTGCTGGGGCTTTCGAAAGTGTGCAGACCGACAAGGAAGTCAGGGGTGAAGACTGGGTGGAAGATGATGTGGAGGAGGATGAGGTCCTCGACCCCACATGGAATCAAGGTCATGCGAGTGACCAATGTAGTTCGGAGGAAGAGGCGGTGGTCGCACAGAGCCACCAACACAGCAGAAGAGGGAGCAGGGTGCAAAAGCAGAGCGGCCGTCCTCTAGACAGTACGCCTCATACTGCCCACCGCAGCAAGGGACCGAGCACACCAAAGCCAGCTCCAAGGAGTTCCCTGGCGTGGCAGTTCTTCAGACAATGTGCTGATGACAAGACACAAGTGGTTTGCACGCTGTGCAATCAGAGCCTGAAGCGCGGCATAAACGTTCTCAACCTGAGCACAACCTGAGCACAACCTGCATGAACAGGCATTTAAGTGCAAAGCACGAGCTGCAGTAGAGTAGACACCTTTAAAAACCAAGAAAGGTCTCTGGCTCCTCCTGCTTCCTCTTCTGCTGCAGTCGCGGCCTCTTCATCCACCTTTGGAGTGACAGTGCCACCTGGCAACCCGCAAACAGAGGATCTGCCAGCAACACCTGGGTCACCAAGCATCTCCACAATCTCCCACGCAAGCGTTCAGCTCTCCATATCACAAACGCTGGAGAGGAAGAGGAAGTACCCCCCTACCCACCCACGATCCCTAGCCCTGAATGCCAGCATTTCTAAATTACTGGCATTTTAAATGCTGTCATTCCGTCTGGTGGAGACAGATAGTTTCAAAGGCCTTATGGTGGTGGCTGTCCCACAGTACGTCGTGCCTAGCCGCCACTACTTTTCAAGGCGAGCCATCCCTTCCCTGCACAACCAAGTAGCTGACAAAATCAGGTGTGCACTGCGCAAAGCCATCTGTGGCAAGGTGCACCTGACTACGGATACGTCTGCAGTATGCAGCCCTGCAGGATGAGCGAATGTGAGGTCACAGGGGTAGTTAACAAACCGAGGGATGCTCTTGGTACTCACAGTTTTTATATACCCTGGGCAGGCGTACAGCAGTGATGGAGAGGCTGGCACATGGATCCTCTGGGGCACTCTCTGTGTATAGGGACCAGGCCAGGTGGTAGGTGAGGTGCCCTGGGTGTTGTAGGTTTAGTGTGCCTGTGGCAAGATCCCTTAAAGTTTGTGATGCCAGTGCCGGTAACGGAGGCACACCGACTTGTTGTAGGAGTAATTGAGGTACACAAAGTTGCAGTGAACCAGAACTTCTTTTTACTGAACAGTCCAACTATATACAGTCTTCATTTAGTTCCATATGTATAATGTTGAATACAGGCAGGCTTCATACAAATGGCAGGCAAAGTCTTTGCAAGATACTCAGAGGGAATAACACTTGCAGATCAGGCTGTACTTTCCTCAGATCCTGTCTGGCTTTCACCAAGGCCCGTATGCCCTATTGCTGGCTTTATCCTTGGGTAGGGAGACCTTCCTCTGGTATATATCCTCTTGCTGTAAATATCCTTCTGCCCTTCAGCTTTCTATTTGGCTGGATAAAAGTGGCTCTGCACTGTACTTTTAAAGGTGCTATATATCTTCAGGAGGTAACTTCTTCCTCTGGATTAACTTCTGAGCTTCTCTTGCTCAGGGACCTCAGGCATGCTAGAATGAGCTACTTAGCCTCCTGGATTACACTGAACTAACTCTTTCCTGTCTGGGCCTAACGATATATACTAGGGGGTTCCCTAGCTCCCTCTACAGCTTGGGAGGAGAAACTACACCCCTAACAGGCCTGGTACACAGGAATTAACATGACATTACACATTACAATGCAATACAAAATACCAATCTCCCACAGGAGGTGGGAGCAACATAACCCTTAGTAGTCCCCACCTTTACGTAGTGGGACACTACATACCCCTTTGCTTTGAAGTTGCCCGTCCTCGGCGCAACACAGGGGGGCTCTTTCAGGTCACAGCTGGAAACTGTGACCTGAAAGACAAAAATGCAAAGCAGGCATATACAATAATCACTACATTTGCAAGGAAAATATCAGGCACCTCCGCTGGCAAAGGACAAGTGCGGTGAAAAGGGGCGTCGTTCTCTTCATAAATTGGTACATGGAAAGGGGGCGCTGACCTGGTACAGCGTATCAGGGATAACCAGGATAGTCCATAATGATAAAAAATGCAATAATAACATAAGTTCCTGGAGGCTCAAAGGAGAAACATAAGTCCGTACCCGGGTCTTGTAGACAATTAAACAGGGGTTTCCCGGGGGAAGTTACTCTGGTCAACAACGTAGTCTCCGAATCTCACAGGTGGGTGCCCCCTAGTAGGCCGCGTGGACCTCCTTACTGGCAGTGACTCTTCCTGCCTTGGCTCAGGGGGGCCAGAGGAATCCACAGGTTCTGGAGCCCTTTCAGGTATACCCTGGGACAGGTCATCCTGGGGTTGAGGACTAGCAGGAACTGGAGCCGGTACCACCAAGTTCAACCAGGGTGTGAGGAACCAATGAAGTGGCTCCTTGTCATGTAACAGGTTTTCAACAGCCTGCATAGGATCAACAGGTTGGGCTGACGACTCTGGTTCAGGAGACTATAGCTCCATGCCCCCTGATGCATTTTCTCCTTCTATGCAGGGCTTTAAACGATTCCTGTGTACGATCTGCGAGCCTTTACCTTCCCTGGAAATTTGGTAAACATGGGTCTCAGAATTTGGAATAGCAGTTATGACGTAGGGAGTCCTCTCCCACTTACTGTCCAGCTTGCTGGTTCTGTGGTTATTCTTCAACCACACCACGTCTCCTATAGCAAGTGGTTCTGCCTGAGCAGCCAGGTCATAGTCTCTCTGCTGCCGCTCTCGGGCACTTTCCATGCGCTCCTGAACAATCTCTTTGGCATTAAGGAGACGTCTTTGATGCTCCACCACCCAATCAGTCTTTGGTAGTGGGTTGATGACATGCACGTCCAGGGAGTGGTCAGCAGACAGCCTCCCTTGACGGCCGAACATCAAATAGAAGGGTGTGTACCCGGTGGAGCAGTGAATTGTATTATTATACGTATACATAAGTTGTGGCAGCAGAGTAGGCCAATTACCCCTTGTCTTAGGGGGCACTGCTCTCAACATTTCGATGAGAGTTTGATTCATTTTTTTCACAGAGTCCGTTACCTTGCGGATGATAGGCGGTGGTCCGGACCTTCTGGCAGTTATGTAGCAGGCACATCTCCTGGAACAACTGTGATTCAAACGCAGACCCCTGGTCAGTGAGGATTCTCTCTGGGCAGCCGTAGGGCAGGAGGAAATGCTTCCAGAACGCTTCCGCCGCAGTCTTGACTGTCAGGTCCTTCACAGGCACTGCTACAACAAACTTAGTGAAGTGATCAATAATGGTCATGGCATAAGTATAACCTGAGCGACTTGGCTCCCACTTCACATGATCAATAGCAAAAAGCTCCAGGGGAGCCATACTCACGATAGGATGGAGAGGCGCTCTCTGGTTATGTCATTCACTTCTCCCGACGGCACAGGCAGTACATTCCCGGCACCATTTTTCAATGTCTTCTCTCATCCCAATCCAATAGAACCTTCTGCGAATGGTGGCCTCAGTTTTCTGCACACCGAAATGTCCAGACCGGTTGTGATACATCTCTAATACAAGACTGGCGTCTCAACGTGGTATGAGGATCTGGTACACCCTATCGCAGGACACTGGATCGAGGCTTCTTCTTAGCAACAGGCCTTTTTGAAGGAAGAGTTGGTGGCGATGTCTCCTCAATTTCAATAGTTCTGGGTCTGCACTCTTCCTGCGGACTCTTTCAGGAGTTCTTCCACTAGTAAGGAAGTCGAGCAGTTCACCGAGGACTCTACTTTCTGACTGGAGCTTAATCCACCTTTCTTGTTCGCCCCTGGACTCAGGATTATTCGGTGTAGAGGGATCAGCAGCTGAGTTATTTTCAGTGTTAACATTATCTTGCTGAGCAAACTTATTGTAAAACGCCGGCATCTCCACTTCTTCCCAGGCATCCTTTGGTTCATCTGGTGCTTCTGTAGTGGGAAGCCGAGACAGGGCATCAGCATTATCCTTTGAACGGCCTGCCCGGTATTTCACAGTGAAGTCATAGTTGGCAAGGCGGGAGGCCCATCTTTGCTCCAGAGCCCCTAACTTGGCTGTATTCAGATGCACCAGGGGATTGTTGTCAGTGAAGGCGACAAATGGAGTGGCAGCAAGATAGTCCTGGAATTTTTCAGTCACAGCCCCTACTAAAGCAAGGAACTCCAGCTTGAAGGAACTATAATTCTGATCGTTTTTATCAGCTCCCCTCAGGGATCTGCTGGCGTAGGCAATCACCCTCTCTTTGTTGTCTTGCACCTGAGCCAACACGGCTCCCAGGCCTCTTTTACTGGCATCCGTATAGAGGTGGAATGGCTTCTGATAATCAAGGTAACCCAGGACAGGGGGTTCGGTCAGCTTCTTCTTCAGGAGCTGGAAGGCAATCTCCCGTTCCTCATTCCATTCAACGGGGATAGGAGTCTTTGGACTCTTTTTGGGATAACCCCTCAGGAGTTCCTGGATCGGATCCGCAATCTGTGCAAAATGCAGGATGAAGCGTCTGTAATATCCTGCAAAACTGAGGAAACTTCTCACCTCTTTCACGGTGGTAGGAGTAGGCCAATTACGGACAGCAGCAAGTTTATCAGGATCAGGCTGGACTCCTTCTGCACTAACAACATGGCCCAGGTACTTTTCAGCTGGTTTCAGCAGATGGCACTTGGATGGCTTGATTTTAAGGCCATATTTAGCAAGGACTTGAAACACTTCGGCCAGATGCTTTAAATGATCCTCATATGTCTTGGAGTAGATAATGACGTAATCCAAGTATAGCAATACAGTCTCAAAGTTCTTATGGCCTAAACAACGCTCCATCAACCGCTGGAATGTCCCTGGAGCGTTACACAGTCCGAAAGGCATGTAGTTAAATTCAAACAGACCCATAGGCGTAGTGAAAGCGGTCTTTTCCCGGTCTTCCGGGGCCATAGGTACCTGCCAGTATCGACTGGTTAAGTCCAGAGTCGAGAAGTAGGCTGATGACCCCAGGGCAGTCAAAGACTCTTCAATGCGTGGCAACGGATAAGCGTCTTTGTGGGTAATTTGATTGATTTTTCTATAGTCCACGCAGAACCTAATGTTGCCATCTTTTTTTACGAACAAGAACTAGGGGCGCAGCCAATGACTATGACTGTCCCGGATTATATTAGAGTCCTTCATTTTCTGTATCATCTCATTTACGGACCCATAGGTAGTAGGTGGTATGGGTCTGTATCTCTCCTTGATAGGAGGATGAGAGCCAGTAGGTACAGTATGGTGTGTTTGATTACACTGACCTCTCCATAGTCCGTGGAGTGCTTGCTAAAGGCCTGGTGGTGCTCCTTCACCAGATTCAGGACTCCCTCTATTTGGTCCTTCGGGGTGGATTCGTTCCCCACATGAAGTTCTTCCCACCAGGATACTGAAGAGGCGCTGGCAGGGGCGCTGATGCTCTGTGCAGTTTGAGACGTCTCCGTGGCAGGCAGACGGATAACATCCTGGAAGGATACCTGGAAAAGCTGAGCAACAGGGCAGTGCTTAGAGAGAGCAACAGGATGATCACTGAAATTAATCAAACGGACAGGCACTTTACCTTGAGATACAGTCACCAGGCTCTTGGCTGCTCGCACGAAGGGATGATTTTCAATTTGGATAGGCTCCACCAGAGCTTGATAGTCTTGGCCTTGGATCCCTAGTACAGCACGGCACCACAAAATGATCTGGAAATTCGGTTGCAGAATTACCGACCGGTAATCCCGCATCCGGGCAGTGCAGATTTCTCCTTTTCCATTCACAAATTTTTGCTGAGCACACAGCACACTGATAGTCTTCTGAATGACTCTTTTAGAAGCAGGTGAAGCTGAGGGTATGGATTGGTTCAGGGCCTCAAGTACCTCGGAGTAACAATTTTTAAAGACATTAGTCCCTAAGATCACGGGGTGTCCCCCTTTTTCTCCGGCTTGCACCACAATCACACCTTGCTGTGGTAAGGTGGCTTCTCCCACCTGGAGGGTAGGTTCCCAGTATCCATGGACTTTCACCGGCTTGCCGTTGCTAGCAATGATATCCAGCCAGGATTCCGGTGGCTGGGTGAGGAGACTTGAATCCCAGAATTTGTCAAAGGTGGGTCGTTGGATGGTGGTGACCTGAGAACCAGTATCCAGCAGGGCTTCAAAAGGTATCCTGTTAATGCATATGTTAATTTTTGGACGAGATCCCACGTACCTGGGCATCCAACTCGGATCCTTTGGACCTATTGTCCTACCTCCCGAGGGGCGGTTTTCGGCCTCGGGGGTGGCCCGTTTAACTGCCAACACGTTGTTTCATGATGGCCATATTTCTTACAATAGGTGCAGACTGGCTGTTTGCGATTCTTAGACCGGTAACTCGGTCGTCCATCGGGTTCTTTGGGGTAGACCTCTTTATATGCAGGCGGGAGGAGCCTCTGAGGTAGGGGACTCTCGTCTTCCAACAACAATGGTCTTTCCTATTCCTCTATTTTCCTGCACACCTTTTCCAGGCTCTTAGTGAGATTGTTAACTTGCTCCATTAATGCTGCCACCACATCTGTTACTGGAGCTTGGGTAGCTTGACTGGCTCCGGACGGTTTCACATCCATAATTTTTGGCTGACAGGCCTGAGGTTCAAGGGAGGCCGTCGGCCAGCTCTTTAAAGTCCAAAAATGCACAAGTGGGGTGTTGGGCCGACAGAATCCTCAGCTGGCCCTTTAAGTGTTCAGCGTTCACACCCGCGATAAACTGCTCTCTCAGAGTCCGGTCCTGGTCCTCAGCCTCCCTGGGGTCCACCTGGACCACGGCCCTCAAGGTCTCCTTCAGGGACAAGGCAAAATCGCGCAGTGACTCACCGGGTTGTTGCTTCTGGCTGAAAAATCGCATTTTAACTTCCGACACCGTCCTGGCTTCAAATGTGGTGCCGAGGCGATCAAAGATCTGTTCCATGTTATTTTTTTCAGAGCTGGGCCATGACATGACCTCTCTGCGGGCGGCCCCTTCTAACTGTGCTAAGAGGATCTCCATTTGTTGCTCAGCGGAGATAGGATAGAGCCGGAATAAGGCCAGGATCTGGTCTTTAAAGTCTTTCAGTTTGTGGGCTTCCCCAGAATATCGTGGAAACCAGGGGGCCCCAAAATAATATGGCATGGTCTGCGGCATCAGACTGGATGCTGCCGCAGCGGCGGGCGCCCTGTTCTCATCTGCGTGAATTACAGCAGGCTCATTGGGGGCCACCTGCCCTGTTCCCTCAGGTGCGGACATGGCGAGGTCTATAAAGACAAGTTCTGTAGGCAGACTCACGCTGGACTTCACTTTCTTAAGCCGTTGCTAACGGTGACCCCGGAGCGGGTATGGCCCATTAAGGAGCGGCGGGGCAGGCCAAATCTGAATTGGATGTGCTTTCCCCCGGATTAAGTCCTTTATTACTAACGAGGGACCTCCCCAGTCTCCCAGCAAGGATCAGAATCTTCCCAGTGCTTGAATACAAAGGGGTCAGTTAATACAGAAGTTTTTACTCACTCCGGTGATGCGCAGTCCAAGTCTCGCGAGGTACATGATTACGTCGTGCGGAGGTCCCACGAGCAGCATCAGGATATGGGCGCTGCCTCTCGGAGCTTCAAGATTTGTGGTATCTTTTTCCTTTTGCAGGCTGGGCGGTACCTTCTCTTCCTTTTTTCGCGCCAAACGGACACAACGATGGCGCAACGATAATCCAGTCAGCTTAGGCGGCCATCTTTAAGCATAAGGCTGTCAATTAACTGACAGCCAGCGTGACTTAGGAAGCAGCAAACAGTCCACAATGTACAGTTTTTACACTGCGACTTTTCACAGTTATTTGGCCCAACAATTTTCAAATAAACAGATAGGGCATGTATCACTTTATAGGCAATAATGGCACACAGTTCAGATTCCACTATGGCGTAGGAATAATCGCATCCTGTTCGTGACGCCAAAATATGCAGTACGCAGCCCTGCAAGGTGAGCGAATGTGAGGTCACAGGGGTAGTTAACAAACCGAGGGTTGCTCTTGGTACTCACAGTTTTTATATACCCTGGGCAGGCGTACAGCAGTGATGGAGAGGCTGGCACATGGATCCTCTGGGGCACTCTCTGTGTATAGGGACCAGGCCAGGTGGTAGGTGAGGTGCCCTGGGTGTTGTAGGTTTAGTGTGCCTGTGCCAAGATCCCTTAAAGTTCGTGACGCCAGTGCCGGTAACGGTGGCACACCGACTTGTTGTAGGAATAATTGAGGTACACAAAGTTGCGGTGAACCAGAACTTCATTTTACTGAACAGTCCAACTATATACAGTCTTCAGTTAGTTCCATATGTATAATGTTGAATACAGGCAGGCTTCATACAAATGGCAGGCAAAGTCTTTGCAAGATACTCAGAGGGAATAACACTTGCAGATCAGGCTGTACTTTCCTCAGATCCTGTCTGGCTTTCACCAAGGCCCGTATGCCCTATTGCTGGCTTTATCCTTGGGTAGGGAGACCTTCCTCTGGTATATATCCTCTTGCTGTAAATATCCTTCTGCCCTTCAGCTTTCTATTTGGCTGGATAAAAGTGGCTCTGCACTGTACTTTTAAAGGTGCTATATATCTTCAGGAGGTAACTTCTTCCCCTGGATTAACTTCTGAGCTTCTCTTGCTCAGGGACCTCAGGCAGGCTAGACTGAGCTACTTAGCCTCCGGGATTAGACTGAACTTACTCTTTCCTGTCTGGGCCTAACTATATATACTAGGGGGTTCCCTAGCTCCCTCTACAGCTTGGGAGGAGAAACTACACCCCTAACAGGCCTGGTACACAGGAACATGGCATTACACATTACAATGCAATACAAAATACCAATCTCCCACAGGAGGTAGGAGCAACATAACCCTTAGTAGTGCCCACCTTTACATAGTGGGACACTACACGTGGACCAGTAAGCAAGGTCAGGGCCGTTATATCTCCATAACAGCACACTGGGTAAATGCAGTGGCGGCTGGGCCTGAGGCAGATAGCAGTTTGGCGCATGTACTTCCACCACCGAGGATTGCAGGGCGCTTCAGTTTGCCTCCTGTTGCTTCCTCCTCCTACTCTGCTTCCTCATCCTCTACCAGCTCCTCATCCGGTCAGCGTAACACCTTCACCACCAACTTCAGCACAGCCAGGGGTAAACGACAGCAGGCAGTTTTAAAACTTATCTGTTTGGGGAACAAACCACACACCGCGCAGGAGCTGTGAACGGGCCTTAAACAACAGACCGATGAGTGGTTTGTGCAAGTCAGCCTCAAGCCCGGCCTGGTAGTGCGCGATAATGGGCGAAATCTCGTAGCAGCTCTGGGACTAGCCGGTTTGACGCACATCCCTTGACTGGCGCATGTGCTGAATTTGGTGGTGCAGAGATTCCTTAAAAATTACCCCGACATGTCAGAGCTGCTGCATAAAGTGAGGGCCGTCTGTGCGCGCTTTAGGCGTTCTCACCCTGCTGCTGCTCGCCTGTCAGCACAGCAGCGTAACTTCGGCCTTCCCGCTCACCGCCTCATATGCGACGTGCCCACAAGGTGGAACTCCACTTTGCACATGCTGGCCAGACTGTGCGAGCAGCAGCAGGCGATAGTGGAGTTTCAGCTGCAGCACGCACGGGTGAGTCGCTCGGCGGAACAGCACCACTTCACAATTAATGACTGGGCCTCCATGCGAGACCTGTGTTCCTTGTTGCGCTGTTTCGAGTACTTCACCAACATGGCCAGTGCCGATAACGCCGTTCTCAGCGTTACTATCCCACTTCTATGCCTCCTTGAAAAAACGCTCCTGGCGATGATGGAAGAGGATGTGGCACAGGAGGAGGAGGAGGAAGAGGGATCATTTCGTAGGGTTTCCGGCCAGTCATTCCCAAGTGGCTCCGAGGGTGGTTTCCTGCACCCACAAACCCAAGGTACACAATTTTCCAGCCAGGGCACAGTTCTGGAGGATGAGGAGGAGGAGATGGAGGAGGAGGAACCATGTGCAGTAAGCCGGATTGGGGTTATGCACATTGGCGCAATAATATGCACTGCCTGGGTCAGGTGTAAATGATAGTTAAGAGTTTTTGTTCGTGACGCCAATTGCAGCGTGCGCAGGGTACAGTCTCAGGGCCCTTTAAGGTGTTGCAACTCACGTACCAGGTTAGGAATGCCAGAGTGGTATAATGTCTCTGTGTGATAGTGGCAATAGTGTCAACGGTGTCTCCTACCTTGGTACGGCTGGACTCCTGGATCCTGGCTCACTTGCAATAAATGAGTGTTGCTAGTAGGAGTAATTGAGGGTTTTAGTAGCAGTAAATGAGATCCAGACTTGTAATATAATTCAACTTGTCTTTACTGGAGGCAGCATTAATCCATATGAGTTACAGCAATAGTCTTGGGTCCCAGCAGGTATTGGCAATGTATGGCAGGGATCAATATCTCTTCTGCTTCTATCATGTGCCTGGAGATTTCAAGGAAAGAGGTTCAATTCTTGTTAAGAAGGCTTCAGGGCGTCCAAGAAAGTCCAGCAAGTGCCAGGATCGTCTCCTAAAGAGGATTCAGCTGCGGGATCGGAGTGCCACCAGTGCAGAGCTTGCTCAGGAATGGCAGCAGGCAGGTGTGAGTGCATCTGCACGCACAGTGAGGCGAATACTTTTGGAAGATGGCCTGGTGTCAAGAAGGGCAGCAAAGAAGCCACTTCTCTCCAAAAAAAACATCAGGGACAGATTGCTCTTCTGCAGAAAGTATGGTGAATGGACTGCTGAGGACTGGGGCAAAGTCATATTCTCCGATGAAGCCTCTTTCCGATTGTTTGGGGCATCTGGAAAAAGGCTTGTCCGGAGAAGAAAAGGTAAGCGCTACCATCAGTCCTGTGTCATGCCAACAGTAAAGCATCCTGAGACCATTCATGTGTGGGGTTGCTTCTCATCCAAGGGAGTGGGCTCACTCACAATTTTGCCCAAAAACACAGCCATGAATAAAGAATGGTACCAAAATACCCTCCAACAGCAACTTCTTCCAACAATCCAACAACAGTTTGGTGAAGAACAATGCATTTTCCAACACAATGGAGCACTGTGCCATAAGGCAAAAGAGATAACTAAGTGGCTCGGGACCAAAACGTTGACATTTTGGGTCCATGGTCTGGAAACTCCCCAGATCTTAATCCCATTGAGAACTTGTGGTCAATCCTCAAGAGGCGGGTGGACAAACGAAAACCCACTAATTCTGACAAACTCCAAGAAGTGATTATGAAAGAATGGGTTGCTATCAGTCAGGAATTGGCCCAGAAGTTGATTGAGAGCATGCCCAGTCGAATTGCAGAGGTCCTGAAAAAGAAGGGCCAACACTGTAAATACTGACTCTTTGCATAAATGTCATGTAATTGTCGATAAAAGCCTTTGAAACGTATGAAGTGCGTGTAATTATATTTCACTACATCACAGAAACAACTGAAACAAAGATCTAAAAGCAGTTTAGCAGCAAACTTTGTGAAAACAAATATTTTTGTCATTCTGAAAACTTTTGGCCACGACTGTACATGGAAATTACAGCAAATACATGTAACAGGCTTAGAAAATGCACATTTGTGAGGAATATTACATAAAATTACATTAGATGACAAGGCACATGTTACCAACAAATAGTAGCGGGAAAAAAGAGTTTAGTAACATAACTCTGGGATGTTACACATGTTCACAGCAGGGTGGCACCCGGGGATCTCACTGCAGCGCACAGCTCACAGCCTGGGAGTTTTTTTTCTCCCAGGCTGTGAGCTGTGAGCTGCGATTGGCCAGCGCTGCAGCCTAGGAGAAGGAGACGCCCACAGGAAAAGGGAAGACACCGCCTACTATAACTTAAAGAGCAAAGGTACCGGAGGGCATAACGGGAGAACGGAGCGGCGCCCGGGGATAATAGTAAGTGCAGTGAGATCCCCGGGCACCGCTCTATATGTCAGCATACTTAGTTCACATTGTTTTTACAAGTGAAAGGTCCTCTTTAAAATGAACCAGGCATGGATCCCTCAGGACTTGTCCGTACCTTGTGCAGAATAGACATGTATACCAGCACTAAGCAGCCATTTTTATACTGCAGCGCAATTGCTCATGTTTGTATTTTGGATATTTCACACTCTTTTGGAGTGTACCTTAATTTTACAAAATTAAATTAAAACCAAAAACCTGTGTTGACTATCTCATCCTCCTCCACCGCCTCTTCCACCTACTCCGCTACGTCCACCGCCTCCTCAAACTCCTACTCCATATGGAACTCCACCTCATAAATCCATATTTTTTTTTGTACGTGTTTTATTTTATATAATTTCACTACTTTGTCATTTACATTTTCTGGTGGAATTCACCAATTTTTGGGTGTATAGTACCACTGCTCTACCTAGTAGGCCCTTGATATACTGCAAGAGTAGATGAAAGGAATCGCGGCACTCACCCCGGTCTTGAAAATGCTTAAATGCTTTATTGCTTCACTTCATTGCAAAAAGATTCGCAGGCTGGGGAGCGGAATGGCCCTAGGTGTGTTAAAAAAATGCCACACTCTGAAAGATAGATTACCGTAGTCCAGAGTGTGCTCAGGCAGTCCAAACAAACTAATTGGTTACAGAATAGAAAACCACAGGGAAATTATAAGTGCGGCATGTGCTCATTCTATCCCCAAAATTCGCAGAGAAAAATACTATCTTTGGGGGGCGTTACACATAAAGTCAAGGACTTCATCACTTGTCGTACATCCTACGTGGTTTATGCCATAATGTGTGCCTGCCGTAGGTTTTATATTGGCAAGACCATAAGACCCTTGTTCGAAAGAGTACGGGAGCACTTAAGTTCGATTAGGACAGGTCGGGGTTCTCCTCGTCTGATTAAGCATGTCGCCGCAGTCCACAATGGTGATCCATCGAGCCTCTCCTTTGCTGGCATTGAGGCCGTGGGACCCATCCCTAGGGGTGGTGACCGCCACCGCCTCTTGCTGCAGCGGGAGGCTCGATGGATCATCAGGGCTAACGCCATGATTAAATGATAAAAATGACATGGTTGTATTTCTCTAAAGTCCCTATGCACCCACTTGTATGTCTGCCTTTTGCAACTTGTTGCTGCGAATTAATACTGTTTGCTCATTTGTTTTGTACCGCATTTTATGCGCATAATGTATCCTTCTCTTTGTATTTATTTTCACGCACTGATTCGCACCTGTGGAGCGTCCCTTGGTCACCATGGTGACGACTGGGGGTTCGCCCATAAAAGGACCGCGGTGCGCTTGTGCATCATAGCGGTCCGAGGAAGCGCAAGTCACGTGTGAAACGGCCGTCACCGCCTATCCACACCTAGGGCCATTCCGCTCCCCAGCCTGCGAATCTTCTTTTTGCAATGAAGTGAAGCAATAAAGCATTGAAGTATTTTCAAGACCGGGGTGAGTGCCGCGATTCCTTTCATCTACTCTTGCATTATATCAAGTGTCTACTCACAATTACGCTGAGCACCACGCCAACCTGTCTAATTGCTGAGCCGCTGGTCCGTGATTGTCGCTGCAGTAAGGGGTATAGGTGAGCTGAGAGCAGCAGTGCCGCTGATTCCTTATCCTTTCCTCCTTTTACCTAGTAGGCCGGTTAAAAAAATAAAATAAAATTGTCATTAACATTTTCTGGTGAAATTAACCAATTTTTGGGTGTATAGTACCACTGCTATACCTAGTAGACAGGTTAAACAATAAAAAAAATTGGTCTCTTACATTTTATGGTGAAATTCACAAATTTTTGGGTGTGATGTACCACTGCTCTACCTAGTAGGCCGGTTAAAAAATAAAAATAAAATTCTCATTAACATTTTTGGGTGAAATTCAACAATTTTTGGGTGTATTGTACCACTGCTATACCTAGTAGGCCAGTTAAAAAATAAAAAATGGTCATTAACATTTTCTGGGGAAATTCACCAATTTTTGGGTGTATAGTACCACTGCTATACCTAGTAGGCCGGTTAAAAAATAAAAATAAATTGTCATTAACATTTTCGGGTGAAATTCACCAATATTTGGGTGTATAGTACCACTTCTATACCTAGTAGGCCGGTTAACAAAAAAAAAGTGGCAGTTACATTTTATAGTGAAATTCAGCAATTTTTTGGTGTTATATAACCCGTCCTCTACCTAGCTGACAGCTTAATAAATTTCAATCATTTTTATTTTACATTTTCGGGTGACAATAAACAATTGTTTTCTGTCATAGATCCCTGCTCTACCAAGTAGACAGGTTAATTAATTTCTGTAATTTTTCTGTTACATTCTTGGGTTGACATTATACAATTTTAGACGTGAATAAACCCCTGCTCTGCATAGGTGACAGGGAATAAAATTTCTGAAATGCTTCTTTAATTGATGCGCGCCACCTCCTTTGATTCAATGCTTAAACTTAAACAAGTTGTACCACATTTAAGCTTCAATACTTTGTCCCACATTTCCGCTATACTCTTTTGGCTAACATTTTCGCCTCAATAGCTTTTCCCACAATTCCGCTTGACTCTGTTGGCCCACATTTGGGCTTCTGTAATTTGTCCCACATTTGCGCCTCAATAACTTTTCCCACATTTCTTCTTGATACCAAAATTTATAAATAAATTTATCTCCCTTAAATTTGGTCTCTTTTTCTCACACTCCCTCTCCGGCCTGGAACCCCGATTCCCCACCACCCGTAATTACCATGGTAGGCGCATAAAAGAACATCGAAAGTTGATAGAGCAGATATCAAATTGGATCGTGATCATCACGGGGACGTGCGACATGGTGGGTGGGGCAGTAAGTATGCACACGCCTACACAAACTGACAGGGGTCAGCCCCTGCAACTTCTGGGTCTCCAAATTGGGCACATGGCCTGATCTTGCCCTTTACGCCTTGGAGGTGCTGGCCTGCCCTGCAGCCGGTGTATTGTCTGAACGTGTGTTTAGCACGACTGGAGGATTATATTTCCCAATGTTTTGGGGTGTACCCTAATTTAAAAAAATATAAATAAATTTTAAACCAAAAAGCAGTGTAGGCTACCTCCTCCTCCTCCACCGCCACTTCCACCTACACCGCCACATCCACCGCCTCCTCAACCTCCTTCTCCATATGGACCTGGTCCTCCTAGATCAAGATTATTATTTTTTATTTTTAAGTATTTTATGTTATTTTAAGTAATTTCTCTATCCATATTTGTTTGCAGAGCACTTGCCGTGCTCTTAACCACATTTTGCTGGCATTTGAAGCCCTCTAGCCCTTTCCATGACATTTTTACAGCCATTTTAGTGCTCAAAAGTACGGGAGCTTTGGGATGTGTGTGTGTGCGTCATTGTGGGAGTAAAATGTATGTAGTATGACTGTGTACACTGCATTGATATATAACTTAAGAAAGCTACAAAATAGCATTATAAATTGAGCTCCATGTGGATGTATGTGGATTTCATTACTGTTTGGCATTATTATCTCTCAAATACATGTTGGTTTTAAAGGCTATGGACACCTTTAGGGCACATTTTTATCATTGCCTTTTACTCTATATCACACCTCACCACCTGTGCCCTTGACCTAATCCCATCCCATCTCATCCCTAACCTCATCACTATTGTTATCCCTGCCTAGCCTACCTCTTCAACCTATCGCTAACCATTGACATCTTCCCTTCCTCTTTTAGACATGCAACCATTACTTCTCATACTCAAAAAGCCCTCCTGGACCCATCCTCTTTATCCAGCTATCGCCCCCATCTCACTACTCTCATTCACATCAGAACTCCTAGAACAACATGTCCATCTTGAGCTGTCTTCCTACCTCTCATCCAATTCACTTTTCAATCAGCTGCAATCCGGCTTCAGACCCAATCATTCCACTGAAACTGCACTAACCAAATTCGCCAATGATCTTCTACCATCCTAAACTAAGCTTCATTACTCTGTATTCCTCCTTGACCTGTCATCTGCCTTTGACACTGTCGACCACTCACTCCTGTTACAATCCTTGGTCCTCTCCTGGATCTCTTTTTCTCATTAACAGAACCTTTAGCGTTTACCATTCACACCATCTCCCCATCACGCACCCTCTCTGTTGGTGTCCCTCAAGGCTCTGTCCTGGGTTCCCTACTTTCAGGGATGGATTGGCCATAGACTCTGCAAATAAATGTTTCCGGTGGGCCGATGTCCAGGGGGTCGCCTGAGCCCTTCTCACGGCCAGCCAGTTAAGTAATGATCAGCCGTTCCCAGTGTTAATTAACACTGGGGGTGTCAGGTGCTACCTGCCCTCCTGATTCCTGAATTCAAATGTATTGCCATCCTGAGGAAACTGGAAACTGTACTTTAAGGCAGCGGTCCCCAACCGCCAGGCCGCGGCCCAGGATTGGGCCGTGGCCCAGGATTGGGCCGTGGAAGATTGTTAGCCAGGCCGCGGCGATCAGGGCCGTCTTTAACTCTGTACTAATGAAGCGCTTCCATTATGGAAGCGCTTCATTAGTACAGAAGGACCAGGGAGCGGTGAAGGATCTGTACTCACCGCTTCCTGGTCCTCGGCTCGGCTATCGGCTGTGCAGGGCTGCGCACAGCGTGAGGTCGCTCTGTGACCTCACGCTGTGCGCCGCTATACACAGCCAGCCGAGAGCAGAATGAAGAGGATCGCGATGGTGACCAGGAGCAGGAGAGGTAAGTGTTTTTTTTATTTTATTTGATTTTATTTGCACTGATGGCTGACCTGGCTGACATGGGGGGCTTATGAGCTGGCTGACATGGGGGGCTTATGAGCTGGCTGACATGGGGGGCTTATGAGCTGGCTGACATGGGGGGCTTATGAGCTGGCTGACATGGGGGGCTTATGAGCTGGCTGACATGGGGGGCTTATGAGCTGGCTGACATGGGGGGCTTATGAGCTGGCTGACATGGGGGGCTTATGAGCTGGCTGACATGGGGGGCTTATGGGCTGGCTGACATGGGGGGCTTATGGGCTGGCTGACATGGGGGGCTTATGGGCTGGCTGACATGGGGGGCTAATGGGCTGGCTGACATGGGGCTAATGGGGGGCTTATGGCTGACATGAAGGGCTAATGGGGGCTTATGGCTGACATGAAGGGCTAATGGGGGGCTTATGGCTGACATGAAGGGCTAATGGGGGCTTATGGCTGACATGAGGGGCTAATGGGGGGCTTATGGCTGACATGAAGGGCTAATGGGGGCTTATGGCTGACATGAAGGGCTAATGGGGGGCTTATGGCTGACATGAGGGGCTAATGGGGGCTTATGGCTGACATGAGGAGCTAATGGCTGACATGAAGGGCTAATGGGTGGCTTATGGCTGACATGAAGGGCTAATGGGGGGCTTATGGGTGACATGAAGGGCTAATGGGGGCTTATGGCTGACATGAGGGGCTAATGGGGGCTTATGGCTGACATGAGGGGCTAATGGGGGGCTTATGGCTGACATGAGGGGCTAATGGGGGGCTTATGGCTGACATGAAGGGCTAATGGGGGGCTTATGGCTGACATGAAGGGCTAATGGGGGCTTATGGCTGACATGAGGGGCTAATGGGGGGCTTATGGCTGACATGGGGGGCTAATGGCTGACATGAGGTGCTAATGGGGGGCTTATGGCTGACATGAGGGGCTAATGGGGGGCTTATGGCTGACATTGGGGGGGGGGTTTATGGCTGACATTGGGGGGGGGTTATGGCTGACATTGGGGGGGGTGTATGGCTGACATTGGGGGCTGATAGATGGCTAAAGGTTTGGTGGTTGATCTGAGCCATTGGGGGTCTAATCTGAGGTCTGATTAACATTGGGGGTCTGATTGCTGGTCTGACCTGAGGTGTAATGAAAAATATTTTTTTCTTATTGTTTTCCTCTAAAACCTAGGTGCATCTTATAGGGTGAAAAATACGGTACAGTGCAGCAGAGACCAGTGCAGCAGAGACCAGTGCAGCAGAGACCAGTGCAGCAGAGACCAGTATGCACATTTGTGTTTTGTTATGCGCGTGAATCAGTGGTCCCGTCCACCCCCTAAGCCCCGCCCCAGAACTCCGTCCCCTTCCCCCCCCCCCCAACCGGTCCCTGGGAAAATTGTCTTGCATGAAACCGGTCCTTGGTGCAAAAAAGGTTGGGGACCACTGCTTTAAGGCACACATCCAAACCCTCACCTCCACCTGCTGCTTTCAACTCATGCTTCTTCCTCTAAACTAAAATGCTTATCATCTCCTGCCTAGACTACTGCAACATCTTCCCCTGTGACCTCCCTTCTAGCACTTTTGCAACCCTCCAATCTATTCTCAACTCTGCTGCCCGTTTAATCTATCGCTCCCCACGTTTCCCCTCTACCTCTCCCAATCCCTTCATTGGCTCCTCATTGCTAACACCTCACTACTAACAACTAGGTATAAGGATGCCCACAATCTGTCCCCTCCTTACATCTCTGACCTGCTTTCCAGATACATCCCCCTACAAATAATCTCCGATCCTCACAGGACTTACTTCTTTGTTTTCCCTTCGTCTGTTCTTCACACAATCGACCACAAGATTTTTCACATGCATCCCCCATGCTCAGGAACTCGCTACCCCAGCACATTACACTCTCCCCCAACATCCAAACCTATAGAAGTAACCTGAAATCGCACCTCTATAGGAAAGCCTACCACCTGCAATGATCATGCTGCCACCACAGCCAGATGAGCAGCTTTCTCTTCCCTTGTAAATTATAAGCTCTTGTGGTTAGAGTCCTCTCCCTGCTGTACCAGTCTGTTAATAGTTTCTAGTTTATTGTACAGTATTTGTATTTTATATTATGTATGTGTAACCTCCTCTTGATGTACAGTACTCTGAAATTAATGGCACTTTCAAGTAAATAATAATACTCATTTTGGGCTAAAAGTATATTTTTTTCAATTGTTTTTTATTAATAATGTTCAACAGTATTTCCTCTACAACTTTCACGTTCACTCTATTTGCAGACTATTGTTTTCCTCTTGTCAGTGAATCAGTATAGCTCTTACCTATGAACTGACATCTCCAGTGCTAATTTAAAGAGTCACTTTACTTTCACATAATATTGTTTTGTTTACTAGAAAAGGGGGTAAATAGCAAAATTCTAAATCACTTCTTTTAAAAATCAGCCTGCATTCACCTAAGAAAAGCTGCAAAGTTATGACTACTAGTGGTCTCACTTCCACCTAATTTTCAGTCCATGGCCTGTTGTCAGGCAAGATCTGTCCCTAGTAACAGAGACACAAAAGACGTCTCACAGGAAATGGGGGCATGTCAGTGGTAGCTGAGCTCCTGAGCCTGATAAAAGAACTGCTTCTGTACTGCTTTGGAAGATTATAGGAGCCTCCTGTGTGTCTATAGGTATGAGTTATCCCTCCTTGTCAGTTCTGTGAGCTCCAGAGCTGAAAACAAACATAGTTGGAAGCCGTGGCGTAACTACTGGTACAGTGGTCATAATGAGAGATTTTAACTTTCCAGACATTGACTGGGGTCATGGATCTGCCTCAACCACAAAGGGGAGAAAATTCCTCAACTTGCTGCAGGACCAACTTTATGGGCCAGTTTGTAGAAGCTCCCACTAGGGGCAATGCTCTGTTGGATCTGGTAAATTCTAATGATGCAGAGCTTGTTGGAAATGTTACTGTTCGAGAAACACTAGGTAATAGTGACCACAATATAATTATATTCCCCCTAAACTATAAGAAGCAAACTCTGTCAGGCAGAGCAAATACACAAAATTTAAAAAGGCTAATTTCGCTGGGTTGAGAGCAGCATTTCAGGGCATAGACTGGGAGCAGCTACTGTCACATAATGATACTGAGGATAAATGGGGGAGCTTTAAATCCACATTGAGTAATTGCACTAAAAAATTTATTCCTTTAGGTAACAAGTATAAACGGCTAAAATTAAACCCCCATGTCTTACAGCTACTGCAAAAAGGGCAATAAAAGACAAAAAAAGGGCATTTAAAAAATACAAAGCTGAGGGGTCAGCTGTAGCCTTCGAAGTTTACAAAGGGCTTAATCAAATCTGTAAAAAGGAAATAAAATTAGCAAAAATACAAAACGAACAGCAGGTGGCAAAAGAGAGGAAAACAAATCCCCAAAAACTACTATCTAGTTACTAAATAGGCTTTTTAGCTCTGTATATACAAAAGAAGAGAAAGAAGCCGATATCTGTGGTGCTGGGTCTGCTAGTACATCCAGTGATATACTCAATTGGCTAACTGTAGATATGGTCCAAGAGAAGTTAAATAAGGTAAATGTGAACAAGGCTCCGGGTCCAGATGGATTACATCCAAGAGTGCTTAACCCCTTAGGGACCGGGCTTATTTTCACTTTAAGGACCAGGCCATTTTTTGCAAAAGTGTCACTTTATGTGGTGATAACTTTAAAACACTTTTACTTATCCAGGCCATTCTGAGACTGTTTTTCATCACATATTGTACTTCATGACACTGATAAAATGGAGTAAAAAAAATTCATTTTTATTTATAAAAAAATACAAAATTTAAAGGGAACCTGTCACCGGGATTTTGGGTATAGAGCTGAGGACATGGGTTGCTAGATGGCCACTAGCACATCTGCAATACCCAGTCCCCATAGCTCTCTGTGCTTTTATTGTGTAAAAAAACGATTTGATACATATGCAAATTAACATAAATGAGTCATATCTTACTTGTGTGACCAGAGAAGAGCCATATTTTCAAGCTCTGACTCATCTCAGGTTAATTTGCATCAATTGCATGTATCAAATCGTTTTTTTTTTACACAATAAAAGCATACAGAGCTATGGGGACTGGGTATTGCGGATGTGCTAGTGGCCATCTAGCAACCCATGTCCTCAGCTCTATACCCAAAATCCAGGTGACAGGTTCCCTTTAACAAAAATTTTTAAAAAATTGCATATTTCCAAGTTTTAATTTCTCTACTTCTATAATACATAGTAATACCTACAAAAATAGTTATTACTTTACATTCCCCATATGTCTACTTCATGTTTGGATCATTTTGGGAATGACATTTTATTTTTTGGGGACGTTACAAGGCTTAGAAGTTTAGAAGGAAATCTTGAAATTTCAGGTCTGAAGGCTTGCATAATAGAAACCACCCAAAAATGACCCCATTCTAGAAACTACACCCTCAAGGTATTCAAAACCTATTTTACAAACGTCGTTAACCCTTTAGGTGTTCCACAAGATTTAATGGCAAATGTAGATAAAATTTCAGAATTTCGATATTTTTTTTGGGGTAAATTTTTCATTTTAATCCATTTTTTCCAGTAACAAAGCAAGGGTTAACAGCCAAACAAAATTCAATATTTATTGTTCTGATTCTGTAGTTTACAGAAACACCCCATATGTGGTCGTAAACTGCTGTATGATCAAACGGCAGGGCGCACAAGGAAAGGAATGCCATATGGTTTCTGGAAGGCAGATTTTGATAGCCTTTTTTTTTATTACACCATGTCCCATTTAAATAACCCCTAGAGTAGAAATTCCATAAAAGTGACCACATCTAAGAAACTACACCGCTCAAGGTATTCAAAACTGATTTTACAAGCTTTATTAACCCTTTAGGCGTTCCATAAGATTTAATGGAAAATGAAGATAAAATTTCAGAATTTCACTTTTTTAGAAGATTTTCCATTTTAATAATTTTTTTTCCATTAACAAAGCAAGGGTTAACAGCCAAACAAAACTCAACATTTATGGTTTTTGGAAGGCAGATTTTGCTGGATTGGTTTTTAGACACCATGTCCCATTTGAAGTCCCCTGATGCACCCCTAGAGTAGAAACTCCAAAAAAGTGACCCCATTTTGGAAACTACGGGATAAAGTGGCAGTTTTGTTGGTACTATTTTAGGGTATGATTTTTGGTTGCTCTATATTACACTTTTTGTGAGGCAAAGTAACAAAAAATAGAAATTCTGAAATTTTATCTCCATTTGCCATTAACTCTTGTGGAACACTTAAAGGGTTAACAAAGTTTGTTTACTTAAATTGGGTCACTTTTTGGAGTTTCTACTCTAGGGGTGCATCAGAGGGGCTTAAAATGGGACATGGTGTAAGAAAACCAGTCCAACAAAAACTGCCTTCCAAAAACCATATGGCGTTACTTTCCTTCTGCGCCCTGCCGTGTGGCCATGCAGCAGTTTACGACCACATATGGGGCATTTCTGTAAACTACAGAATCAGGGCAATAAATATTGAGTTTTGTTTGGCTGTTAACCCTTTCTTTGTTACGGGAAAAAAAGGATTAAAATGGAAAATTTGCCAAATAATAGCTGTTTTGACACAGTTTTTATTTTTTATTATTTTCAAAGTTCATCTGACAGGTTATATCATGTGCTATTTTTATAGAGCAGGTTCTTACGGACGTGGCGATACTTAATATGTATGCCTTTTTTAAATGTATTTAGGTAAAAATCATGTTTTAGTATCTCCATAGTCTGAGAGTCATAGTATTTTCAGTTTTTGGGCGATTGTCTCAGGTTGGGTATCATTTTTGTGGGATGAGATGATGGTTAGATTGGCACTATTTTGGGGTGCATATGATTTTTTGATCGCTTGCTATTACACTTTTTGTGATGTAAGGTGAAGAAAAATGGCTTTTTTGACACCGCTTTTATTTTTATTTTTTTACGGTGTTCACCTCAGGGTTTAGCTCATGTGGTATTTTTATATAGCAGGTTCTTACGGACGCGGCGATACCTAATATGTCTACTTTTTTATTTATTTTTACGCTTAACATAAAAAAGCATTTTTGAAACAACAAAAAAATCATGTTTTAGTCTGAGAGCCATAGTTTTTTTTAGTTTTTGGGCCATTATCTCATGTAGGGACTAATTTTTTGCGGGATGAGGTGACGGTTTGATTGGTACTATTTTGGCATACATACAACTTTTTTGATCACTTTTATTACCTTTTTTGGGAAGTAAGGTGGCTAAAATTTCAATTTCATCATAGTTTTTATTTTATTTTTTTATGGCATTGACCGTGCTAGGAAAGTAACATGACCGTTTTATAGATCAGGTTGTTACGGACGTGGTGATATCAAACATGTGTAGGAAATTTTATTTTTTAAATTTGTAATCAGTGATAAATGTATATATATTTTTTTTTACTTTTTTCACATTTTGTTGGCCCAGACCCACTTGGTGCTTGAAGATCCAGTGGGTCTGATGTCTGTATAATACAGTACAGTACACTATATAGTGTACTGTACTGTATTTTCACTTTACAAAGTCTGATCAGACTTTTGCCTTTAGCAGAAGTCTGATCAGCACCATGGACAGCAGGAAGCATGTGAAGGCGTCCGGTTGCCATGGTAACCATCATTCGCTGCCACAACAGAGCAGCAGGTAATGGGGAGGGAGCTTCTAAGCTGCTTCTAAGGCCACCAGGATATTGTCATGCATTAAACGAGGCATGGACTCGTGGGGCAGGGATGTAATACTACCACTTTACAAAGCGTTTGTGTGGTCTCATCTGGAATATGCAGTTCAGTTCTGGGCACCAGTCCATAGAAAGGATGCTCTGTAGCTGGAAAAAGTACAAAGTAAAGAGACTAAACTGATAAGGGGCATGAAGGGTCTTAGTTATGAAGAAAGATTAAAATAATTAAATGTATTTAATCTTAAGAAGAGACGTCTAATGGGGGACATGATTAACCTGTACAAATATATAAATGGTCCATACAAAAAATACGGTGAAAAACAGTTCCATGTCAAATGCCTTCAAAAGACAAGGGGGCGCTGTCTCCGACTGGAGAAGAAAAAGTTCAGTCTCCAGAAGCGTCAAAGCTTCTTTACTGTAAGAACTGTGAATCTGTGGAACAGACTTCCTCAGGACGTGGTCACAGCAGGAACAGTGGACAGTTTGAAAAAGGGTTTAGATAAATTCTTAAAAGTAAATGACATTAATGCTTATGAAAATGTGTAGAAATCTGAGTCTCAATTCTGTTTTGCCTGATAAAAGTGTTGCTAATACTACTACGGAGCGCTCACTAGCACACAGACTAGGACCTTAAGTGAGTTAAAGCAAAACAATTACTTTATTTATGATTGATGATAATAAAATTATGGTTGACAATAAGAGTTATCATAATTATAAAACTACAGTTATCTTGACTATCATGAGTAAGTAAGAGTAAAGCATCAATACATCACCAGATATTGTAGCACCCGTTGCCCACAGATTGGGGGATTCCAACAATCAGCACGCGGAAGAATGGCAAATTCCTAGTTGAAACCCCCTTAATTTTATAAGCAAATATGATATCATAAACTCGTGATTGGGCATGTAAGCGCGTGATCATATTTACTTGATAATGCGCAGAGAGAAAAGTCTTATTATGAGAAAAGTACTATTAGGAGAAAAGTTTTATTAGGAGAAAAATCTTATTATGAACACTTCATGTGTTCATGCTCAATAACTTGTTTTCCTGACTTGTGACAATGCCTGAGAATCTTCTTTGTTTTCCTGAACTCCAGTACCCTCAGTACTTTTCCACTTATATACACGGCTATACTAACTAAGGTTTTATGACTACTTCAGTGTCAATCACCATTATTCCACTCATTCTTATACATTCGTATCACATTTGTATCACAACTTCCTTCTGGAATTCACGTCCCCACCTATCCCTTAGTTGAACTTGATGGACTTACGGCTTTCTTTCAATCGTATTAACTATGTAATTATGTACTTGGGAAGCAGCTGCTTCGGGGCCCAGGCTGACAAGGGGCCCAGCTCTGGGAGCAGTGTCTCACACTTCCCATTCGGACCCCCCTTCACATGCGGCCACATTGGGGGCCCTACCTGTCCATCTAATTCATTAAAAGAGGGCCCACCCATTGCCCACCCAGTCCCCATACTTTAAGTCTGCCTCTACCCACATAGTGCGCTGCCAGCCAGAGAACACTACAAGCTGGCTTCACAGGCAGCACTGGCAGTCCGCCTACCGTCCTCACTGGAAAAGGGAGGGTGCGTGCCACGAGCAGCCCGTTAGGTTAGACAAGTAGCATAGCAGTGGCAGTGGGCACAGCAGAGTTTTTTCAGGTATGCACCTGGGCCCCTGGGACTTGCCTGCAGGTTCTAGGCATGACCAGGCAGGGCAGAGTGGAAGACAGACTGGGAGAGGAAAGGCCAGGTAAGAGGAAAGGCATGCATCTGCTATAGTACTGGAGGCTGGCAGAGGAAGGAGTGGGCAAAGGCTGGGATGGATACCTGGCAGCTGCATGCTGATCCAAACCTCTGCCTACTCCTTCCTCTGCCAGCCTCTTATACTATAGCATGCAGTATGTGGCATCCTCCCCTCTCTGTCCGCTGTTTAGCCGTATACTAGTGCTTATTATAGCATGTGATGCCAGGATAGTCCTGGGTCAACATCGGGTGCGTGAGTATGTGTGCCATAATAAGCAATAGTATATGGCGGAACAGCGGGCGAGAGGGGGGCTGCCATATACTTCATACTATAGTACAGAGGGCTGGCAGAGGAAAGAGTGGGCAGAAGTTGGGATAAAAATTTCAAATCACCCCCCTTTCTCAATATTTTACATATTAGATAAATAAGCATAAAAAATGGATGGCGTGGCAGCCTGGTCTGAGAGAGTGATCTTGACTAGCCACAGGAGTGGGGTTTGCCTGGGAGGAGTGGGTTGCGAAGGGTTGGGTACCCGTATAAAAATTTGCTTTGCGGCTCAGTCATTTCTACCTATGGCCCCGGTGGGAAGTAATGGAAAGTACATCACAGCAGTATAGTGCTGGCAAGTTCCACAGAAGGGAGACGCCCCTGCTTCTGAGTAAAATACATCTAGCTGTGCAGCTGGAACAGGGAATGATATGGCTGAAAAAGACTTTAGTGAAGCCCAAAAAGTCTTGCTCCTTCACAGTTATGATTTTACAAAGAAGCACAGCCATTGTGCAAACTTTTTTTAAAACGATGGTATGCTTCAAGCTAAATTCTTATGAAACAGACTTTAGCTATAATGAGTTTTTATGACCTGTTAGAAAACTACAGATAAGGGCTACACATTGATCCATCAGCGCACCTCTCTGACTGATTTACTGAGAAGAGGGAAGCAACTGCACTGAAAGTGAAAGCTGTAGAGTAAAAACTGCTGAAAATTTTAAATAAAGACGAACTGAAAAAAAAAAAGAAAGTTTTTTTTTGCCTGAATTGAGTGGAATGCACTGATAAAAAAAATTCTCCCAAAGGTGCCCATAGCATTAAAGTGTATACCATTTTCACTTTTAGGTTGCCATGCTGCAATGTTTTTCATGTTTGAAGTAAGATAATTATTTAGTGAGACATTGTTTAGGGTTTGTTTTAGATGTGCTTTATATGACACTGACTGTGTCCATCCATGTGAATTTTTGTACAAGCAAACCTAAGTCCTTGAACCCTTGTCATATTTCTGCGTACATCACTGGTACTTCTAACTTTTACTGATTACGTCTACTTGTTGATGCAGACTTGTTGAATGCAAGTACCAAACATACTATTAAAACCTTGTTTTTCCATTGCAGGTTTGAATGGCGAGCAGGGCGATTCTCGGATAAGGCAGAAGAAAAGTCCCATTGAATTAGCTGGAGCCATTGAGTGTGCAACTGGTAGACTCGCTGCGCTTTATCTTGGATATGGATGTTACTGTGGTGTAGGAGGACAAGGAATGCCATTAGACGAGACAGACTGGTATTTCATTCCATAGCTATCATGCTAAGCATGTTGAATTGTTAAGGTGGACGGTGCTGTTGTGAGGGCAATTACCCCTGCGTCTTTGATTATGGGTTCCGAATTCAAATAGCGTATGTGCACAGAGAAGGCTGATACAGACACACAAAGGTTGTAATCAGTAATTTACTTTATTGTAAATTAGCAGACAATCTTATACCATAATTATTGGTAGATGCCCAACAGCCGTGCGTCACATAAAACCACAAAGACAGAAGAAATGAAACATCTTTATCAGAAAAGAGGATGTGAACTTAGCGCAGCAGAAGCTAGCATTTATAAAAAAAAGAGCAGGGGGGGGGTGGAGGTTGTCAGCTGCGTGCCCCCCCGCGTGCCAGCTAACATTTTATTAACCTCTAATCGAACTCTGGTTCAGATAGATATAGGATATACAAGATGGAGTTCTATCTCTCACAGCTGTGACTTAAACATCATTCACCTCATTTTACATTTTGTTCTGTACACTCAAATGTCAATCCAGAGATAAGCAGCGGCAGTGGTGCCAATCAGCTGTTTAATGCCCTCTTAACTTATAGTAAAATGGGAGGTCGAGACAATAGATCTCTGCCATGCAAGTGTTGGTCTTCTTTTTAAAAGGTATGGTCATTTTAAACTGGGACTGGAAGTTACAAAAAGCAAGCATTTAGGCACAATAGTAAACTAAAGCGGTGCAAAAAGTCACGTTTTGGATAATACTTTGCAATCCTTTCTCTTCATATTTTATTTATGTAGAACAAGGATCAGCAACTCATGCCTTTTTCAATTCTGTGGGGGTTCACAGCTAAGGCTACTTTCACACTAGCGTTCGGGTGTCCGCTCGTGCGCACCGTTTGAAGGGACTCACGAGCGGCCCCGAACGCATCCGTCTGGCCCCAATGCATTCTCAGTGGAGGCGGATCCACTGAGAATGCATCCGCCTGCCAGCGTTCAGCCTCCGCTCCGCTCAGTGAGCGGACACCTGAACGCGAGCGGATCCGTCCAGACTTACAATGTAAGTCAATGGGGACGGATCCGCTTGAAGATGACACAATATGGCTCAATCTTCAAGCGGATCCGTTCCCCATTGACTTTCAATGGAAAGTCTGAACGGATCCGCTCAGACAACTTTCACACTTGGAGTGCCAGAGGTTGCTAATCCCTGATCTAGAAGATGGTATGCTAAAAATGTCTGATGGGCGCAGGTGCCATCTTTGGGAGCCGCACTTATCTGTAGAAAGGGACCTCAAAGTGAACAAGGGCACACTGCGCAAGTGCGCCTAACCTCCATTCTCTTCTATGGGAGTGCTAAAAAATAGCTGAGCGCCGGCACTGTTATTTCTGGAACTCCCACAGAGTTGAATGGAGAGGTGGCAGTGCTTGTGTGGAGCGCTCTCCATTTACTTCTATTTGAAGTTCCCGAAATAGCCAAGCACGCTCGCTTAGCTGTTTTCGAAAGTCCCATAGGAGTGAATGGAGAGCTTGCTGTGCATGCACGTTACCCTCTCCTTCACTCTCCTGTTTTAGAGATACTATATCTGACATTGGTGGCAATGATTAAAGATAACCTGTAACTTCTCCTGTCTAGAGTTGAGCGGATACCTGGATGTTCGGGTTCGGCCGAACTTCAGAAAAAAGTTCGCGTTCGGGACCCGAACTTGACCCCGAACCCCATTGAAGTCAATGGGGACCCGAACTTTTGAGCACTAAAATGGCTGTAAAAATGTAATGGAAAGGGCTAGAGGGCTGCAAATGGCGTCAAAATGTGGTTAAGAGCATGGCAAGTGCTCTGCAAACAAATGTGGATAGGAAAATGACTTTAAATAACATAAAATACGTAAAAATAAAAAATAATAATCTTGAACTAGGAGGACCAGGTCCATATGGAGAAGGAGGTTGAGGAGGCGGTGGATGTGGCGGTGTCGGTGGAAGCGGCGGTGGAGGAGGAGGTAGTCTACACTGGTTTTTGGTTTTAAATTTTATTTTTAAAATTAGGGTACACCCCAAAACATTGGGAAATATAACCTGTGATAACCCCCTCCAGTCATGCTAAACACACGTTCAGACAATACACTGGCTGCAGAGCAGGCCAGCACCTCCAAGGGGTAAAGGGCAAGCTCAGGCCATGTGCCCAATTTGGAGACCCAGCAGTTGCAGGGGCTGACCCCTGTCAGTCAGTTCGTGTATGCGTGTGCACAC